>NW_008354705.1:2086936-2142620 GCF_000622305.1 Nannospalax galili | reverse complement strand
TTATTTTATGTTTATGAGTGTATTGCCTGCATGTATGTAAGTGCACCCGTGCTGTGCAATGCTTGGTGAGGTCAGGAGAGGACATTAGATCCCCTGGAACTGGAATTATGGATGGTTGTTAGCTGCCATGTGAGTGCTTGGAATTGAACCCAAGTCCTCTGCAAGAGTAGCCAGTGCTCTTAACTGCTGAGCCATCTCTTCAGCCCCAATGTTTTGATTTTATAATTGTCAACACTATGAATGCGACTTCACAAATGGCACAAATATGTTTAGGGACTTTTAGGAATCGTTGAAATTTTTAGCCTAAGCCTAAATCAGAGTTAATTTAATGAGTTTTTATGACACTCAAGTCAGTAAGTCAGACAGTGACTTTTAAAACCAAACATTCTAACACAATACAATACAAGATATGCTGATTTGACACATGCTGAAGAATGATGTAGGAAAACATTGAAAGTCTTTTTCTTGTGTAATTGTCACTATATTTCTATGAGAGCAGAAGTCTTTGTATGTGCAGTAAAAACAGTGTAATTCATAACATACAGTAGATAATTTCAAATCTGAGCTGAGGTGTTTCAGGCAGCAATTGTGTTTTGTGGCATGACTGACTGAATATAGACGGTAAAGTACACATGCTGTGTGTCGGAATCAGGGCAACAGTGAAGCTCCACTGTGCAGTATGGGTGAGTGGTGCCGGAAACACCACGGGCCGTTACACATTTAATTCTCAGTTAAATTTGGCCATTTCATGTTCAAGCCTTTTCTTATTGCCAAGGTTTCCATAACTCCCACATTCACTTATATGAGCCCTTATGGATTTATGACCCAGAGTTTAAGTAGCTATACTGTAGATAACATTCTGAAGAAATGCATTGTTTCTCTTGTGTGTGTGTGCAGCACGTGAATGTGTGTGTGTGTGCGTGTGTGTGCGTGCACCTGTGTGTGCAAATCATCTAATGGAATTCATTTTGCTCTGCCATTGTTGCCACTGCTTTATTCGACTGTCTTCATTTTGATCTCATTCTCTTGCCTTTTCTCTCAGGAGATGGTCCTTTCCCAGGAATCATTGATTTGTTTGGGAGAATTGGCGGTGTGGTTGAATTTCGGGCCAGTCTTTTGGCTTCCCGTGGCTTTGTGGTGCTGGCATTAGCATATTTTGCCTATGAAGATCTGCCTAACAAACTGCTGGAGGTGGACTTGGAATATTTTGAGGATGCTGCCAACTTCCTACTAGCGCATCCCAAGGTATTAAAATAGTTTTAATTCTATTTTGCAGCATTACAATAATGTATGTTCAAAACTTTGTAGCTGTAAAATACCATTTGAATGGAGATGGCACAATATTTGAAAGAATCCAGCAAACATTTCTTTCTTTCCTTTTTAAATTTTGGAGTGTGTGGGTGTTGGTATGGCTATGGGTGCACATGCATATGCATATGTATGACCATAAAGGCCAGAAGTCAGACTAGGTATCCCTCCTCTCTCAGTGTCCCCCCCTTGCTTTTTGAGACAGGATTTCTAATGGCTTATTGCTTCAAAGTAGGCTAGGCTGGCCAGCAAGCCCCAGGGACCTGCTTGTCTCTGCCTCCTCGGTGTCTTGGTTTGCAACTGTGCACTACCATGCTTAACTTTTGAACATGAGTCCTGGGGATTGAACTCAGGTCCTCATGCTTGCAAGGCAAGCACTGTACCAAACTAGCTGTTTCCCCAACCCCAAGCACCTTTTTCTAGTTGAAGACAAGAATTCCATTCTTTGGAAAGCCTAACTGCCTCAGGCTTTGTTCTGTGATGTTTAATGATGATGGATTCTAATTGCATTTATAGAACTCCACTTATAAATTTTTTATTAATTTTAAGACAGAATCTTCCTATGTACCCTAGGATGGACTGGGACTTGAAATTTCCTGCCTCAGCTTCCCTACTGTTGAGTTTACAGGGCTGCTCTAGAACTTTCTGTTTGATGAGGTCTTATTTATTTATTTATTTATTTTAATCTTATGTGTAAGAGTGTATTGCCTGCATGTATGTGAGTGTGCTGTGTCATGCAATGCCGTGGAGGTCAGAAGAGGGCATCACATTCTCCTGGAACTGGAGTTAAGGATGATTCATAGCTGCCATGTGAGTGCTGGGAATTGAACCCAGATCCTCTGCAACAGTAGTCAGTGCTCTTAATCACTGAACCATCTCTCCAGCCCCAAGGTTTTATTTTTTATTGTTTTACTTAATCCTTATTACAGTTCTGCAAGGTGGGCGGTACAGTTGCTCCCACAAGAAAAAGCTTAATGAAGGCATTATTAAATGTCATTCTGCATCACACAAACTGGAAAATTTGAGTGCCAGAGCTTGACCTTTTGACTCCCTGCTTTTGTGGCGAGTGTCTTAGAGATCAGTCGGTAACTGATTTCCTTTTGTTTTGTGTTTAAGGTCCAAAGGCCAGGAATTGGCGTGATCTCCGTGAGCAAGGGTGCCGAGATTGGGCTGGCCATGGCCTGCTACCTGAAGCAGGTGGTTGCCACTGTCTGCATCAATGGGTCCAGCGTCGTCTTAGACCTTCCGCTTAGGTACAAGGATCTGGTTGTAACACCCATCCGCCTGGGTCTGGAACGCACCCAAGTCCATGTCTCGGGGGCTGCACGCTTCCGTTACCTTACAGACGATCTCTGGAATAAGCTGAATCCACAAAGCATGCTTCCTGTGGAGAAGGCTCAAGGCTGGATCCTCTTCATCGTGGGGGAGAATGACGAATGTCTGGATAGCAGAGGGTATGCTGAGAGGGCCATGCAGCAGCTCCAGAGTCACGGGAGAAGTAGAGGAAGGATGCTGGCATACCCAGGGGCGGGCCACCTTATAGAGCCACCCTATTCTCCTTTTTGCTTGGCGTCCTGGAACCCTGGCGTGGAGAGGCCCTTTCTTTGGGGAGGAGACCCTGCTGACCATGCTGCAGCCCAGGACCACTCTTGGGGGGAGATCCAGAAATTCTTTAGGCAACACCTCATTCCAACCAGAAGCAAACTCTAAGCAAATAGTGAGTGATCATGCGCGGGTGGAGTGCAGGAACGCAGGCAAAGAGGCTGGAATTGGTGTAGGTAGAAAAAGCATTAGTTAAGCATAGGTAGAAAAAGCATTAGTTAAGCATTGGGGCGTATTCTGGCTTCCTTAGGTTCACATCACTGCAAATCAATTGGAAGGAAATTGGACAAAATTAAAGAATCAGGACACACGTGCATCAAAAGTATTTCTGACAAATTTGTATATAGCTTGAATCTTTGTAAATTGAATTCTAGTTTATTAGGATACACGGCTATTCTGAAATTGTGATTTCCTTGAAAATTGAATAAGCATTATTTTTTTTTAATCTCTAGTTAAGAGATTTTAGATCTCTTATGATCTCTCAAATGCCTTTGATCCAGGCATTTCCAATCTAAATGAATTCCCTGAAATTTCCAAATTCTAGGAGTACATTTTCTGTTTCAACTACTTGAAGTTCTGGTGCTTGAAATGAAAGCCACAATAACACTGTCAAACATAATGCTTACCGTAGAGTTCCAGTAGCTGCTGTTTTTGAAAAAAGTAGGATGATGATGCACCTCTTTATTCCACATACATATTATTTGTATTATTCTAGGGACACACTGTTTTTATCAGGAATGGGACTGAATTTAATGAAGTGCCTTTGGAGCATTCATTGAAGATGAATGAGTTAACATGGTTAAGACTTTTAGTCCAGCACCTGACGTGTAGCTATTGCTGCATCAGAGTTGGCGTTCTGATTTTCAAGCCTTCCTCTATTAATATCATGATGTTTTTACTCTTTTGATCTCAGTGTGGTGAATTATATTCATTAGTAATTGCATGTGCTTGTTCGCTTACTTTGAATAGATGAATTTCTCATATTGAATAAGCAGTGTTATAAAGTGTCTTTTGGAGCCAATCTGATCTTTTATATTTCTCAGAATTTGTTTTTCTAGAACATGTTTTCTCCATTTAATTTCTTCACAGAGACTTCCATTATCTGTTTTCTCTTTTCTCTTTCAATCTGACTTACTGAAAGTTTGCCAATTTTATTTATCTTTTTAATTGGTGACTTTTGGGTTGTTTACTGGTCAAATCTTTCTTTTAATTACTTCATAACTTTATTATGTTTTAAATTAAATTAATTCCTGCTACTAGCTTTATGTTTATTTTTCCGGTTTCTGATATGTGCTATTCTGTTTTTATTAATTTCTACTTTCTGGTTAATATTTTGTTTCTCTTTAGCACAAAAGCAATTTTACTAAAGCACAAAATGTCACACTGAAGAGGGGGCAGGAGAGGAGGCGAGCACAGTCTCTTTGCTGTGGAGGCCTCAGATTGGCACCACGAAAAGCTACTCCTAATGATATGTTGAACTTGAACCTAATCCTCTTTGATCATTTATTAACATTATGGTTGGAGAGCATGTTAGATGGCACTATAGGTAGACAAATCCAGATTGTGTGTCATTCTGTGAGACAGCTGATCTAGAGCTTCAACAATTAAGTGTATGGATAAAAGTCATTAAGTTAGCCTCCAAAGTACTGGAATTAAAGGCATATCTCACCATGCCCAGTGATCTGTGTCTTTTTACCTAGGAACTGAGATCATTAATATTGAGGGTTATTATTGACCAATGTTTATTAATTCTTGTTATGTTGTTGTGGTGGCATTTTCTTAGATCTCTTTTGGTTAACTGTTCTGAAATTATTTTTTCTTGTGTCCTTTTGGGTGTGTTTACTCTTCTCTTAAGACTTGTGGTGTTTACTATGCAAAGTCACATTATGGGGATGTTTAAAGAAAGACAGCCTAACTCTTAGCATCCATTTTAAGGCCAAGAGTGGACTGAACTGCTAAGAGCCTGTTCCTTCAGAGTTCTTTTAGAATCGTTCTTCCCAACAAAGGGCCCATTCTTTCTTTTATTGAAACAACATATCCATATAAAATGGGGATTTAATCAGAACTATTTTATCAAAGGAGAATTGCCCTTACTGAACCCCACTGATTTATAATAGCACACACAAAACCACAAACAGATGTTATTAATTTAATTCCATCTATTGCTTGCAACATAAATTGTTTTCAATTAGAAAATCAAGGTTTTCAATTAGAAAAGTGCTGCTTGCAGTGTTTTAATATGCAAAGCATATCTACACATATCCATACATTATCTCAAGTTGAGGGCAAGGAAAGGTCATTAGGGATTAAAGTCATACACCCAGATCATTGGAGGGGCACACGGCTCAAAAAGCATTGTCTACATTATAAACAGATTAAGACAAGATTAGCTTTTTGGTTGTAAAGTTAAGTAAAAGTCATCTAACCCAAGAATGTCCATATTGTTAAAGTCATTCCTAGATAGAACAAAGTATTCCATCTAGTATCCTCTGTAGAGTTGACTTAGTGGTCATGAATTCTTTACACCTGTCTTTATCATGGGAAAGTTTTTCTTTCTCATTTGATCACAATGGATAGTTTTGTTGCATATAGAAGCCTGGGCTTGCATTGCATTCTTTAATGTCTTGTAGGACATCAGTTCAAGTGCTTCTGACTTTCATAGTCTCCATTGAACAAACAGCTGCTATTCTGATTTGTCGGCCTTTATATATGAGTTGATCCTTCTCTCTCATCACTTTCAGCATCTCTTCCTTGTTCTGTACATTTAGTGTTTTGACTATAATATAATGTGAGGAGTTACTTTTCTGGTCCTGTCTGTTTGTATTCAGTATGCCTCTTGTTCCTTGATAGAAGTCTCTTTTCTTAGATTTTGTAAATTTTCCTTTATGAGTTTCTTGAAAATGTTTTCTGTGCCTTTGACCTAAGTTTCCTCTCCCACTACACCTATAATTCATAGGCTGGTGTTTTTATAGTGTCTCAGAGTTCCTTCATGCTCTGTTCCTAGGTTATTATAGATTTAACATTTACTTTGACTGTGTGATCCATTTCTTCTGCCTTGTCTTCAAGATCTGATATTCTCTCTTCCACCTGATGCAACCTATTGGTGAAACTTTTCTCTGAGAATTTTGTTTGACTTCCTGAGGTTTTCATTTTGAGTTTTATTTCAGTTTGGCTTTTCTTCAGAGATTCTATTTCTTTATTGAGTTCTAATTTCATATCTTGAATGGTTTTTTTTAATTTCATCCAGCTGTTTGTGTTATATTTAGGAGTTGGGAAAAAGGAAGGAGTTTAAAATTTAGAAATAAGAGTCAGAGCTAGACCTGCAACAGGCAAGGAATGTGCTCCCTGGATTTAGAAAGCCCAGCAAAAGGCTGATAAAAGCTGTTCTTTGGGGAATGATTATCTGTGCTCTGAATGGGGAGGAGTCTTGTCTTATATAGGAACTCTGCTGCACACAGCTGCAAGAGTTAACTCTGTGTCAAGGTCTTGTGTCCTTGAGAGTCTCTTTTCTCAGACAGGCAGGTGAGTTATCTACAGCACTAAAGGAGACAGGTGGGCTCCACAAACAGTCTCTTTCAGTTCAGGGAGTGATCAACTGATAAGGCTTGAACAAGGCCAGGCTTGAGCAAGGCCAGGCTGCTAATTTAGGGCCAGTTAGACACTCCAAGGGATTTATGGCTTTCCCTAATGAGGCTTGTGGCTCTTTTGCAATTCACATATTCTATCAGTTTGTGTTTTTGTTGTCTTCATTAAGTGTTTCATTCATGTCCTCTTTGAATTCTTTGAGCATATTTATGATTGTCATTTTGAAATAATCATCTTGTCCATAAGCTAAGTTGCTTTTCTCTGGAAACATAGCAATGGGTGTGCTAATTTCTGGAGGAGACATTGTCTTGGTTATTCATGTTGTTTGTTTGTTTGTTTGCAATGGCACCTGGGCATCTGGAGTTACATTGTTGGTGATGTTTCTTGGTGTAGATATCTGATCTCACTTTAACTGAGTGGGTGTTTAGATTTTTGTTTGCTTTTACTCCAGCTTGTCAGGTTGTGGATCTGCTGAATGATGCATGGTTTTCAGTCTTAGGGCACCCTGTGCTGATTTGGGAATGGGGTCTCAGTTCAGCTAGGAAGAGCAGCAACTTCTGAGCCCATTGTTCTCAGTGGGACTCCACGAAGTCCTGGAGTAGTACAGCACATAGGGTGGCTGCTAGGTTACCGGACTAGATCTGGGGTTGCTACCTATTGTTCTGGATTGGACTCCTTGAGCTGGGAACAAATGTCTACTCACCCCAGATAGGGAACTAATGACAAACCAAAGTAAGGAAACTACCAGAGTCCAATGGTGGACCAATGGGTTTTATTGGGGTTACTTACAGGAGTATTAGTGAGGTGTTACTTACAGGAGCAGAAATGACTCAAAGACAGCTGTATTATCAAAAGTCCACCCTAGCACAGGTGGCTCATGAAAGCTGGAAACATGGAGCACACTGCAAAACCTGCAGGCAGAGGGAGTGGGCATGGATTTGATCAAAACACCTTGTATGCATGTATGAAATTCTCAATAAATTATTTATTAAAAAAAAACTGCAGGCAGTTCAATAAGTTGGAGAGTGCCTCTTCTAGTGGCTCTTCTAGTGGCTCAGTTGATTTGAGCCTCTTCTAGGCAGCTTTGCTGGTCTCTGATTCTTCCAGGCAGCTCAGCTTATCTGAGTGTCTCTTGGCAGTCCTTAGGGCTTGTATATGCTTTAGGAGGGAAGCGCTATTGGACCTGGTCAACTTCAGGAATTTCCTGAAGCTATTGAGTTGTTTACTTCCTGAGTTTAGGGCACTTCCCTGCAGGGCTGAATGTGTCAACCTCCTCTCAAAATATTCTGTTGTTTTCCTTCCTTTAGAATATCCTGTATTAACCAGTTTCCCCCAAAGATGAAAGGTTTTAACTCAGAGGAACTTGTTACAAAACACCTCCATGAAGATGAACTCTTTCCTCAGGCTTCTGTTTGTTATGTACTTTTCCATCCCGCATTCTCAGAGACCTCCACAGTTCAACCTAACTTGTTCTTTCAGTTGTGCTCAATCTATTACATAACTTACGTTTTAGGTTTTCTTTTGATGATGATCTTTAATTTCTGTGATCTCTAATTGGATAGTTCCATAGAGCTGATTCTCATTTCATAGGTGGGACATCCTTTCATGTTCCTTCTCTCACCTGTGGCTTTCATAAACACACCCTAGTTCTGTGCATCCTACTTTAAATCATGTTTTGCCCAAGAAAGTAATGTCTTATGGCTAGAGGGATGGCTAAGTGGGTAAGAGCATGGATTGCTCTTGAAGAATACCTGGTTTTGGTTCCCAGCACCCATATAGGGATGCTCACTTGCACTCACTTACACATACACCCAATACACATAAGATGTACTTAACACAATAAAAATATCATTAAAAGTAATGTCTTAGTTGATTGCCTCACCTCTTTCGATTCCTTTTGGCCAGTTCTGTGATAGCCTGAGCTCCTCCATTTTGTGTAAGATTGCCATCTTGATGAGCTGTCTCAGACCCTGCCTTGCCTGGGCTGGCAGTTCCAGGAAGGGCTTAACTTCAGGGCAGTTCCAGGAAGGATTAACCATAGGAAATACCCCCATAAAAACCAGAAATGTCTCAGTTAATGTTTTACGGCTTTTGTAACCACTTGCCTATCACCTATCTGGCTTCTGTAAATTGCTTACTTACATACTCGCAGGAACAAATGCATTGTTCTTGTAAAATTTTGTACAATCACATGGTCCATCAGGATATGGTTTTTGCTTTTAAAAGCTTTACTTTCCTCTGAGTCAGTACTGCATTCTCTAAATCCCGGTCCAGAGAGGACAGTCTCTGGCAAGCTAAATAAATTGTGCTAATTCGGGATGTCTGGAGTCTGAGCGGTCCTTCCCAGGAGTCTTGACACCATTATCAGTTCATTGTGAGATTGTGCCATTCTCTTACTTACCGAAGACTTCCTGTTATATTAGGATAAATTCCAAAATTTATAACAGTATTAAGGCCTCTAAAAATCTCAATCTTAAAATTTCCAACCTGCTTTGTGACATAATAAATGTCTATTTTTATATTAATATACTCCAGACACACTGGCCTTCCTTTAGTTCTTTAATGCATAAAGTCTTTTCCTGAGCTAGTATGAGGCAGTGTTGAAGTTTATTAAAAGATATTTAAAACCTTTTAAATTTCATTTTATTTGTGTTCATGTATGTGCTTGTACATGTGTGGAGGTCAGAGGACAACTTTGGGGGGTCATTTCATTTCTTTGTACCACATGGGTCTTGGGACTCAAATTTGGGTTGTCAGGCTTGACAGTAAGCACCTTTATGCACTGGACCATCAAGCTGGCCCCTAAAAGATATTTCCAAGAAATTTTAAAACTGGCTAATAGAAAGAGAGGCACTTTGGAAAGAAAGTAAGATATACCCAAGATCATGGGTGTGGACGTCTCAGAGTCACATTAGTGTCTTTACAGTAGTCATATATGCCGGTATTGATAGGTTCTGAAATTACATCTCAAAGGGCTCCTAAAGAAACTTTCAGTTTTGGGTAAATGAGATCCTAATGTGGCTCTTGACAGTGGGTGGAATTAAAGCTGATAAGGTAAAATCAGATCACTAGAGTTGCAGAGGGAGTTAAGATGCTTTTACTATTAAAAAAAAGTTTAGTCTTCTTTGTGAGAGTCTCAGAAAATATTTGGAAAAGGAATAAGATCAAACAAGACCAGATAGGCTTGGGCCTTAAGTACAGTTCATTGCTATTTTAGCATTATTTTCTGTATAAAAGGAATATCATCTCTATGTTGGCTGCCTTCACTACAAATGGTAATTGTGCTAGAAAGTTTGATTTTCAGCTGGTAAGAGGCTTCAACCAGACTCCTTTCCCCTTCCCAAGTTCCCTTAATTTTCCTTGCCTGTCTGTGTTTCCTAGGTATTGTAGCTTTAGTGCAACCTAGTCCTTGAAATAACTTGGGTAATTAGGATATTCACTGCTGAGGTTCTGGGAGTTAAATAGTAGGAGTCAAGCCAACTTTTCAAACAAAAGTGCAAATCATAGTTCTTTTAAACAATATTTTATTGGGGCTGGAGAGATTGCTCAGTGGTTAAGAACACTGGCTGTTCTTGCAGAAGACCCAGGTTCGAATCCCAGCACCCACATGACAGCTAACAACTGTCTGTACTCCAGTTCCAGGGGATCCAACAGCCTCTTCTGTCTTCCATGGGTACTGCACGACATGGGTGCACTTACCTACACGCACTATTCTATAAACCACAACTTCTCACACAGCTGATACCTTACAAGTCCCAGGTTATGAAATCAGAGTCTGTAACCCTAGACAGACTGGTCTTCCCAGAATCAGAACTGGAAAGAACAGTAGAAAGGTCATGGAACTCACTTTATTGACTTGATTTTTCTTCTTGGAAACACAATCTGGTGGCCAAATAGTCCAATGACCTCTCAGTGTGACATGAAATGGGAATAAACAATTTTGTGAGCCATCTTTTTTTAAGTGTTTGGGAAAATAAAAGGAGTCATTCTGGCATTGGGTGGCATTACACTTAGCTTACAGAAGGCAGAAGAGCTCAAAGCATATCACACCAAAAAGAGACAAACATAGTTCAAGGGCATTTTGTTCCAATGGAAAGAATAGAAATGAGAATTAAGCACACCTGGATTATAATATGGAGACTGACATAGGACACACTGCCCTGGAATTGCCTTTGGTTCCCTGGCTTCATTGCACTGAAGACAACAGATTACTTTATGAATGTGAAAGCTTGTGGCTTACATGTGGGATGAACAGAGCCTTAACTACTTGCTCTTCTCTCTAACTTTAGTCAGACATACTTAGAAGATGTGTGTGTGTGTGTGTGTGTGTGTGTGTGTGTGTGTGTGTGTAAGTAAACAGTCAGGAAATGAGGGGTAAAGAAAAGTTTTAGCAGACGTAACATTTGTTCCTAAAATTGACTGCCTGATTTTTTATTGGCAACTCAGAAATACCAAGGAGCAGAATGAAGACCAAGTAGAGCACTAGGAATCCAGAATGTGCATGAGTATCTTAATCATTTAAGGAGCTCTTTAGTTTTACCTGAACACATACACATGCACATAGACTCATTCATTCATCCATTCATTCATTCATTCAGTCTCATATTCGCTCTTTCCCTCCCTCTGTCCCTTCTTCCCTCTTTCAATCCCGCCCTTCCTCTCCTACTCTCTGAATGACTTTTCATGACTTTGCAGCCATGTCCTTGTTCAAGTTCCTCTCAGCTCACAGGAGCTGAGAAGCACGGATACTTGCTGAGGTCGCCTAATGGTGACTCTTCAAATACCCTTGCCCAGTGCGTGAAACTTCAAACAAAGGAGATGAGCCAGAATTCATTTTGTGATAACTTTTTTTCTCTTTAGAAAAAAAAATATGTACAAAAAAAGCTAAGAAGAGCTGACATGGAGGTGTCAAGAAAACATTCTGATAGGTACAGACAAGGAACTCCTTCTCTCAAAGGAGGTACACATTATCACCATGCTAGAAAAATGGGATGCAGTTAAAATCCTAATGGTTAAAAGCCACAAGCGAAGCTGTTGCTCTGAGGCTCTACGTTGTAGATGCTCTGAAATCCTTTCTGTAAAATAATACTGTGCAAACTGTAAAATATTTATTTTTATATAAATTCATACAATGTGATATACAAAACTGTTGAGTTGACAGGAAAGGCTGGTGCTGGCTGCTTTGTTTTGGAAAGAAGGCTACAGGTGACAACCTGCCTGCTCAAGGACACAATTTCAGACAGATCTTGAGTTCCTTAGATGGGTGAGGCTGTTGTCTAAGAAAGAATCCTATAATCAAAACGAACCCCTAAATCTAGGCTTCTGTGTCAATTGTTAGGCAACTTCTATCCCAAAGGTTAGGCAACTAGTATATCACTTTAATTTGGAACAAAATAAATCATTAACAAGCCAGAACACAAAGTTCTCTCCAAATATATATTTTTTTCCTTGGTTGATTTTTGATTTTGAGATTCATCATTAACTGCCATTTGTCCTTCCTGTAACTCAAAAGTTTAACTTTCATTAAAATTCAAAACTTCTGGAGGAGGCAGCAACTGTGGTAATAAAAGTTTAGAGTGAATTATTAACTTTGTATTTATAAAACTGAGAAAAGAAAATTTGTGTACAAAGACCACAGAACATCAACCACTCAATAAATGATGCGTCAATACACATTTGGACAAGAGGAAAATTTTGTTGGTTTTAAAATTCTGGCATAAATATATTAAAGCTGACAAAAGAAAGATCAGGGCAAGCTACATCACTTTTCATACAAAAAAATGTACAAAACATTAGCCTCTAACTAGATAAACGTAATACTTGTCTTCACAGTTTGACGCTGAGTAACTGTGTGTTTTGAAGTATTGAATTGAAGGTGGTTTTAAAAAACAGCCACACTGCTTCCGTCATCTCAGGTGACTTCAGTCATGGAGGCCGAGTGGTTCTGTGGAACAAACAACAGGTAGTATCTCAGAGTTGGGCTGATCGCCTTCTCTGTGCACTCACCCTCCCCTGGATATTTTCCGCATCTACTGAAGCTTGCTGTTCTTTCCCTTATTATGCTCTTCCAAGGCCCCTCTTCCTTTAGCATTTCCCACTAAAGGAGAATCATTCCTTCATGCAAACATTTCCCATATAATTTTGTCTCATACTTAACTATTTTCTAACACAAATATTTAAAGATCTCAAAGCAACATCATCTGTATTCCATACCTTTTAAATGTTTTTAATATTGAATACCAACTAAAATTTTCTGTGTGATTTAGTCTTTGAGTCATAAGTTATATAGAAGATTACTATTTTCCATTCGGTAGAGGGTTTTTGGTTTGACTTCAGTTAAATGATTTTTTTCCCTAGCGATGTGGTCTGCATAATACAGAGCCATTCAAGTTTCTTCTTTTATTTTTCTCTTTCTTTTTTAGTTTTTAATTTTTTAAATTTTAGATAGGGTCTCCCTATTACCCCAGCAGACCTGAAACACTACATAGACCAGGCTGGCCTTGTCTGCCTCAGTCTCCTGAGTGTTGGAATTAAAGGTGTGTGTCATCATGCCTGGCTTTTTTTTTTCATTTTATTTATTTATTTATGGGTGTGTGCACACGTGTCATGGTGTGCATATTGAGGTCAGAGGATAATTTGTAGGAGTTGATTCTCTCTTCCATGTGGGCCCCATGGGGATCAAACTCAGGTTGCCATCTTACCCTAAAATTCATTTTTTAAATTTTTATTTGTTTTTAAAAAATATTTATTATTTTAATTTTATTTTATGTATATGAGTGTATTATTTTATGTATATGAGTGTATTGTCTGCACATATGTAAGTGCACCCGTGTTGTGCAATGCCTGTGGAGTCAGAAGAGGTCATTGGATCCCCTGGAACTGGAGTTACCAACAGTCGTTAACCACTATGTGGGTGCTGGGAACCAAATCCAGGTCCTCTGCATGAGCAGCCAGTGCTCTCAACTGCTGAGCCACCTCTCTAGCCCCTCACCCTAAAATTTCTTAAGACTTGATTCTTGGCCTTGTACATGATTTGGTTTCATATTTCATATGAAGGACATTTTTATATACAATGCAAATTAATCTTATTAAGCATCTATCTGTTTACTATGTTTTGTTTGCTTGCTTATAATTGAAACTTGTTAAAGGTATCCTGTTTCAGATGTGTGCATTTTTCCTTGTAATTCTGCAACTTTTTGTTTACATTAACTTGATAACGTGGCTTTCATAGGCCCCTCTTTTGTTTAAATTTAAAATCCTAAGCTATGGGCTTATGGAACTGGTAAATAAGAAATTGTGGTTTTCACCTGATTACTATTCTTGCTTGTTTTAGGACACTGGAAACTCATATTCCTGAAACATCAACTACGCTTTTTAAAAAAGATTTATTTTATATTTATTTATGTTTATGTGTACATGCACGCGGATGCCAAGGGAGGCCAGAAGAGGGCGTCAGATCCCTTGGAGCTGTATTTTTGAAGTTATGCTAACTGAAGTTTGATGTATTTCTTGCCATAAGGTGAAAAATAACTTTCTTTTCTACAATAACTTCATACGAATGAATGAATTTTACTCAGAATTGAATCTAGGGGCTCATGCTTCCCAGGCAAGTGCCCTGCTACTGAGCTATATCGTCAGCCTATAGTTTCATTGTATAATACATTCTCTTGTGAGTTTTGTCACTACTTGGGTAATTTATGTTTATTTAATTCTATATCATAGTAATAAGGATTGAGTAAGTCTATGTCTTAAGATAGGTGACTTTGGCCAGATTTCTTTAACTCTCCAGGTCTTTTATGTTGTCTCCTATTTATAATAGAAAGTTTGTATTAGCACTAATTTTGAGTCAAGGGTCCTTCAGAATTTGCTGGGAATATTTTCTCAATTGAAAACTCTACAGTTGCCGAACTAGAATCTCTTGGGGTAGGGGTCCAGCAGGCATTTGTGGACTCATCACCAATTGGCATCTTCTTTTTTGTCTGTTAAAGAAATATAGCTTCTTTTCTCCCAAGTAGAAGACATAGAGAGACTGCAGCATCCAGAGAAAGTTAACTCAGTTGCTTCATTCCTAACTTAATTTCTTTGGGTAAATGTGGGCATTTGGTTGTAGAGATAGCTGAAAGCTGGTGTCTTTAGTGTTACAGTAAGTCTATAGGATCATACACCAATGGTTTTGAAACAAGACCTGTTCTGTTTGAATTTTATAGCTATTTACTTTATGATACCTTTCCACTGTGTCCTATTTTAATCAGCAGTATAAATGGGAATCCCAGAAGGTGCCTGCTGCTTCTATTTTGAATGGCAGACAGATTTCATGTGTTTACGTATGTGCTCTGATGAGACATTTGAGTCTTCTCTAAAATCCCCCAAAGTTTCTCTTCGTGGGAGAATGACTGTATTGCAAAATGACAAAGTGTTTTCACTTATAATCTACGGCTACTGGCATTGCACCAGAAGTTTTTACCCAGAGAGAACATGGAAGAGGCTGGTTTTAGAAGAACTCAGGTGGAACACATCAGCCCCTAGAGCACATGTTCATACTCAAGACTAAGAGATGAAGATTTCAGGAGCATGTCTGGTTGGATAAAAGCTGAGGCTGTGTTTATAGCAGGGTAAACAGGACCTTTAGAATTAGATGGATCTGTGTTTAATTTTGACTGACTTTGGGACTGCTGCTTAACCATATATTGCTTTTATTTCATCTCTAAAGTAGGATTATGTTATCAACTGCAGGAATATTGTGAACACTGAGTAAAACAACTCTAAGCAACTGCCAATTTGCTTTTCTTGAACAACAAATGATCTAAGTGGAAACGTTTTCTAGAAAAGGAAGACATTTCTTGAATCTTCCACCACTTATGTGGACTGTGCCACATCACAGGGACTTCCCATTTTGACTTGCCTGCAGAAGTCCTGTTCGTTATTTCTCCTAGGTCTCTATTGCTATAGAAACGGTGACCATGGAGAGAGTGACTTGGTCTGATTTGAGGTTGTTGCTTTTAGACCAAAGTATCCACATGAGCTTTTGTCTCTGGCTTGCTTCAATTCATGCAACATTTGTTTCAGATTTAGCGAATGTCTGGAAACATGGAATATAAGGCATGGTTTATAAAACCCAGACTCTAAAGATCCCTAAGTGCTTGAGGAACCTAAGTATTAAGGAACAACCTCTAAATGAGAGGGGAAGTCACATGATGTGCCTTGAAGTTCTGATAGCCCCGGCTTGGTATTCATAAAGGCCTCTCATACGTGGCCACAGATACATTTAAAGGTTTGAAAAAAGTTCAGCTATAACCTACAGTGGATAATGAATTTATTCACAATATTGCTGCTATTCTCAAAGTAGATATTCAAAGACCCTCTGTCTATATAGAGAGTGACCATATCCCAAAACATTTTGTATTTCATTTTTTCAATGTGAAACCTTCAGATAGGCCCTGGAATTCTCTTGGCTCAGTCAACTATGAACAGTCTTGGAGGAAAAGAGAAAATAAATTTAGGGAAGGCCACAGATGAGGCTAAGGCCAGAGCAGAGTGGGGCAGGATGATGGTCTTAAAGCAGGGTATTCGGAGGTAGCATTTATAAGCACACAGAGACTGATAAATTTATGCAATTTAGCAAACACATTTTGCTCCCTTTTAAAATTCATCTTTGCTTGTAGTTATTTACTTCACTAGTTACTCAAAACTAGTGAATATTCTGACTTCCCTGGGCCCAGAAACTTAATTAGACAGCAACAAGAAGATGGAAAAATTCTACTTCAGCGTTTATTATAAATTGTTGTCTCTCAAGCAACACCGACAGGCATATAAACCAAAAATACTTTTCAATTATATTACTTCTAATTAGACCATTTAAAATACTCACCTTAGTGGAAAATAAAGAAAAACAAGCAAAAAACACTGTAATGGTTTAGTGGTGAGCCCTACATACTTTCCCCCAAAGAAAGAGTTTTTATTGGTTCCCCCTCTCATTCACTTATGAAATTAGTTTTCATTAAAAATTAAATGTTACATAATAGCTCATATCAGTCAATCTCTAAATAATAAAAAAGCTCATAATTCCAATGAGAAGTAAAGTGAATAAAGTGTATTTTCTTTGTACTATTTATAAATGGTTTAGTGATAAAATACCAAGTACAAACAAGATTTCAAAATAAAAAAGATATTACAAAAAGCAAGTATTTTAGTAGGATTCCAGGTGTTTGGAAAACAATGTATTCTAATGTGAAGTGCACGTGTGTGTGTGTGTGTGTGTGTATGCGTGTGCATGTGTGTGTGCGTGTGTGTGTGCGTGTGCGTATGCGTGTGTGTGTGTGCATGTGCGTGTGTGTGTGTGTGTGTGTGTGTGTGTGTGTTTAACGCACTGGCTATTCTCCTGTTTGCTTTAAGAACTTTTACTTATTTCTGCTTTCTCGCTTCCTAAATATATGGTACTGGGTAAGTAGTTTAACAGCACTGACTTAAATATTTTAATTCTTATCTGGTAACTGTAAATTTATAATGTCCATTCACATAGTGGTGGTTCAAACAGGAGTATCATTTAACACACCCACAACTGTCTGAGGGAAAAGTCCCAGGCAATATGGTTAGAGGTTTCTTTAAATTGGTGAGTCTTTTCCATGGCTTCCCTTGTCATCTCAGAGTGGACACTTTTCTTAACATGTATTCACATGCTGCTTAGGGCACCCAATTCAGCGCGGCACATGGTGGCTGCTTTATTTTGCCCTCAGTTCTTGGATGGCAAAGCTGGGGGTCTAATTATTTTTGTGTTGTGTGTGTACTTTACTCATGAAGCAAGGTCCAGTTGTTGAACAACCAAAAGACATTGTGGAGGGGCTGGACATATTGCTCAGTGGTTAAGAGCACTCAGCTGCTCTTGCAGAGGACCTGGGTTTGGTTCCCAACACCCACATGGCTGCAAACACCCCTCTGTAACTCCAATTCTGTGGGATCTGACGCCCTCGCTTCTATGGGCACTGCATGCACATGGCACACTTACATCCATGCAGGCAAACACTTCTACACATACAATAACATTTAAAAAGTATTGTTGCACCAGATTTGCAGTTGTTGTCAAAACAGATCTTGTGCCTTAATTTTGTATCACTAGGTCGAATAAAATCTTTGTCTTTCCAGATACATTTGACCCTCTGTTATCCATGGGTTCTGCAACAATGCATTCAAATAATCACGGATCAAAAATATACAGGAAGATATAGAGTTTTTACCGTATGTCTGCAGCAGTTTTACTTGTCGGCATTCCCTGAACAGTACAACTGTTTACTTAGCGTTTATATTGTATTGGGTATTACAAGTGATTTAGAGATGACTGTATATAGGAGTCTCTATTTGTGATATGCTTATATACCATATTATATTAGGAACTTGTGAACTCTGGGTTTTGATATCCCCTGGAGGTTCTAGAACCAACCCCCGAGGATACCAAGAGTAACTAGACTGTACAATAAACAACTAGACAGTCAAATTGGTTCCCCATGTGAATAGTCTCAATTTCACAAACATGATGGTATGTCAGAGGTTAAGTTAAACATTACTAAAAATTTCCTCAGCATTCTCTCAACCCCCTTTATTGAATTCAGAACTACTTAAGATTCTTTATTCCTTTCTTGAGCACCTTTACCATGAATGAATCAGATTCTGGTTGCTGTTGACTGAATACATGGGTGTCCTGCCTCCAGCAGGGAAATCAACTAGTTGACCTGCCAAAGACATAAGTTTGAGCCTCTGGGTTTGGTTTGTGAACACCACTTTACTGTACCTGTGCACTTAAAGTTTCCAGGGGGCTTTCTATCCTTGGGAAAGCCATTAAGGGAACTCCACGGGGATCCTCAGGTTTGGGTTTGGAAGGAGATCCTTGTGTTCCTTTAAAGTTATGAACTACACACATTCCCTGCAGGATGAAGGAAAAAGATACTGGGGTCAGACTCAAGTGGTCACTGCTTGGTCATCTCTGAGTGTGGTAGATCTCTGTACTTGAATATTATCACCATAGAGATGTTCTTCCTTGGGGATGGTGGCAACAGGAGGGGAGATGAAGTGTGTGCTGAGAACATTGTAAGTGCTGGCAAGTCAAGTTTACCAGGTGGCTGGGGACATGTAGCCAATTTCTTTAGCTGCAGAACAGGAATAGGAGCACCTACCTCATAGATGTGTGACAATTAAACATGACAAATATAAGTCACTGCTTAATAACAACAAACATTTATTGAGGAGCACTCTGTGTCTGGCACTGAGCCAAGGGTTTTACCTCATTTCCTTAAACCAGCCAACAATTGCCAGTAATAGAAAGGGAGGTGCCATTATTATCCAGTTTGGATAAGGGAAATTAGATAATTTGCCCAAATTCATTCAGAAGCTTAAATTCGTTTAAATCACATCGCTATACTGTTTTGACTCTTACGTTCCAAACATATGGAGCACCTCATCGATGCTGGCTGACATTTAACTTCTTCCTAAAGTGATCACCGTCAAGCCATGTCACTGCTCTTTACTTGGATTAGACAACTCATTAGTGGTCTTTTCCATTTATTGTTTCCATTAAAGAAAAACCTCACCTATAAATGACTATCCAATTCCCTTATTTCCTGCCAGAGTCATAGCCAGCTGTTCTTACCACCTTCTCTGACCATGTTGACTTTATCTGCCTCTTTCCATACATTCATTACTGTGTATCTTTGTTTCTATAGCTCACATTTTTAAGTCTTGCCTGTCATTTTTTCAAATCATATAGAACATTTACATAAGCACTCTTTATCTGGCTCCCCTCTATCTCACTCTACAGCTCTGCTTAAAACTTTGGCCACTTAGGAAATGGGAAGAACAGGAGGTGTCAGAGCCTTGGAATCGAGATGACCATTGACCAAGATATATACTTTGAGGCTCAATTTTCTGTTCTATAAGACAAGGATAAGCATATTGCTGGGGACTTCCTAGGAGCATACGATTTGACGTAGAGTGTAGGCATGCAGTAATTGGTCACCTAACAATTTCCTTCTCCTCTGTGTTCTTCCTGTTGGGAAACACAGTTGTATAGTCAGTATGCTGCTTCTCCTCTCTCTCTCTCTCTCTCTCTCTCTCTCTCTCTCTCTCTCTCTCTCTCTCTCTCTCCCTCTCTCTCTCTCTCTCTCTCTCTCTCTCCCTCTCTCTCTCTCCCCCTCTCTCTCTCCCTCTCTCTCTGTCTCTCTCTCTGTGTCTCTCTGTCTCTTTCTCTCTCTCTCTCTCTCCAAATCTTGCTCTCTATCAATACCTCCAGTCTCCTCCCTAACTTCTCTCCCCTTTTCCCAGTTCGACTGCATGATCTGTTTGCTATAGTA
Organism: Nannospalax galili; assembly: GCF_000622305.1. NCBI lineage: Eukaryota > Metazoa > Chordata > Mammalia > Rodentia > Spalacidae > Nannospalax > Nannospalax galili. The sequence goes on along the minus strand of NW_008354705.1, from coordinate 2,122,788 downwards.
ACAATTCGGTAGCAGATCTGGATCTCTGGGTGAAAACAAACTTGATATCAATTGAAAAATCACTTGAAAACAGTGACGACAGACCAAATTCTAAATAAGTGGTAGAAAACAGGACTGCAAATCACTAAGAAAACACAAGTGTAATATTGAAGCAGAATTTGTACACCGGGCCCCAACAAACCCATAGTCTTTTATAGACACCATTTCTCAGAGAACCCATGCAATTGCATGGCGGTCCATACTGCACACTGCCATTTCTATTTAGCTGGGGATAGTGTGCTGTAGGAATGACGGTGTCAAGCTGTCTGGCTTTTCTTCTGAGCCCACATCTTCATTCATGAACCAGTGTTAGTCTTTGGAAATTTTCTCTTCTCTTGAAGTCACCTATGATTCTTTCCTTCTTAAAAAAAATTAAAAAAAAACATTTCTCAGGAAGTCCTCCTAATGACATATTAACATCTTAGGAACATTCCAGCACTTTTCCTATAACTTTACCTAGAGAATTTGTACTTCAGCCCCTCTTCTCCTTCCACTATAGAAAGAAATCTGTTCAAGGTCACATTGAGTTATGATATCTTCATAATCACTGTTCCACAGAAATGTGTAAGCAATTTCTGTGTATATGTTAGCAGGCAGTATAGTTGGGCAACTGAGCTAGAGGCTGGGACAAGCGTATATGTGTATTTTGTGTATTGAGGGTTGGGAGGAAAAAAAAGAAGTTAAATCACAGGAGTGCATGATTGTAAAATCAGTCTGTGTGTGATGCCAGTCTTAAAGATACATAGATTAGAAACACATGTGCATCTTAGTGTCCATTGTATTAAAAATGAATTTTTCTGTATGAAACTGTGTATTTTAATAATGAAATGGAGATCTTTTTTAAAGTTTAAAACCTCATTTAAATTTTATGTCTTAGAGGGTTTATATGGAGTACAGTATTGTATAACTGTATTAATTCAACTGTAAACCTAAAAATTGACAGCCAATTTTGAAAGAGGCACATCTTAGCTCTGGAAATTGTTATTGAATATATCAATGGTGTTGTAATAAAATGCATCTTCTAATTATATGGTTATTAAATAAATAATTTAAAAAAAAGAGATGTGAACAAGGAGGTGGGAGATACTTTGAGATGGCCTTTTTCTCCTTTCTAAGTATTGAGAGGGGGTTTGTTTCATGGAGAATATGTAAGTTTACATTCTTGGTGACCTATTGTCAAAATAAACAAGCAAGCAAGCAAACAAACAGAACTAACTTGTGCCCCTGTGGTTAAATCCATGCAATGGAATACTACACAGCAACAAAAGAATTCTAACCCTTGTTACATTCTACAGCCTGAATGAGTCTCAAAATATAAATTACGCTAGATGTAAGATTCCAAAAATACATATATGATTTAATTTAAATAAAATATGGTATACTAAAAAGAAAACTAACTAGAATGACAGATCAAGTGGTTGCCTGGGGTGGAGGGGGAAGAAAATGCAAGAAAGATGTCACAATTGAGTTTCATGCAAACTTAAAAAAAAAAATAACCCAACATGGAACTGGGAAATGGGCTGGCGGGCCCAGTCTTAGCCTAGAAACTACTGACAGCTGATCACTGCTAGGTGAGGGACACACTAGATAGGCTGACCAGGCTCCAGTGAATGAACTCATACTGAGGGGACAGCCAGGGACACAAACTTGACTAGGTAAGTCTTAACAAGTATTACAGAATGCATGAAATCTGGTGTGAGGAGCTCTGGGGGTGCAGGTGGGGCTCCAAAAATGATTAAGATGTATTATATGAAATGCACAAAAACTCAATAAAAATATATATTGGGAAAAATTCAACAGTTAGACAGTATGTACCATCTTAGGCCTATCACATTTCAACAAAACTGAAAAATGAATAACAAGATAGAGTACAAATTATTCTTTTCCAATTCAACTCATATTAAGGGATTTTCTAGGTGAGCAGGTAAGCCAGGTCCCCATCTATTTGAACAGCGAAAACATTCTCAGTACTGTAAAGACAAGAAGATCGTGTTGGCTCATAGTCTGCTCCAGGAAGGTTACTGATGGAATCAAGATGCCCAGGGGCATGTTCAGATGTGAGTGTGGTTAGCTGCTGGCTTTCCCTGTCTCTGAGAGCAATACATATACCATGATGGTTCCTGGATCCTGAGATGCTTGCAGTGCTGAAGGGGACAGTGCTTACTCCATCAGTGCCCTTTGTTCTCTGTTCTTTGCCTAAAAACATGTAACTTCTGAGCCTCAAACACAAAGCAAATACTTAAGAGCACAGGTTCAAAGGTGCACCATGTAATTAGTCTGCCTGGCTCCAATCCCAAGCCAAGTGTTCAAGGACAGAAAATAATCTCCTTTTGTGATGGCCAGTCATATTTCTGAAAGAAAAGGTTATCTACTACCATTGCTGCAGCAAAAATATGCATGTCCTTGGCAGAACTGCAACTCTGAGGGTGGGGACAAGAGGAACACAGAAACAGACTGGCACCTGGGAAATCCCATGTGCTATGACTTTAGACAAATGGGCTAAGAGGGATGGATAGAAAGACCTACCAGAAACAGGGCCACTGCGGTGCCCAGGATGAAGCCAGCAATCACGTCTGAACAGTGGTTCCGGTACTCTGAGACACGGTTGAGGCCTGTCAGGAAGGCTGTGCAGAGGGTCCCCAGGCACAGCACAGGCTTGGCCAGCCGACTGCTTTTTGTCTTGATTGTGCTTGTGATGTACATCTGCAGTGGGAGAGAGACCAGGGAGTGACCAGGCAGCCCTTGCACTGGTACATCCCCAGGCATGCGCATATACAGCTCAGCTCAGGGGCGAGGGCTGTGACAAAAGCAACCGCACCAACGACATCTTGAAGCACTCCACTAAGCAACTTGGCAGAGAGTGTAGATAGGAAACAGTCTACGATGCTGCGCATGTAGACACGAGTCACGTTTGCATCCTAATGTGCGTGTGAACCAATAAGAAGTATATTGACAGGAGCGACTGAAGAGTGATGGCTGGGTTCAGAACATGCAGTTTTTATACCACAAACTAGAGAATCATTTGGCACTCTTCAAAAATCAGATAAGAATCTCAGGTGCCAGGTATACCTTGTAGGACGATGAGTTTGTGGTAGAGGATATCAGGTAGGTGAGTGACTACACATTTTACTTTTTGTGTCCCCCCCCACCCCCACAGTCTTGGTGATGTCTTCACACTTGGGGCAATAATAGAAAATTGTTCACTGACTAGTTGACGGACTTAATTAAAACGGCCTAACCACTGTGATAGGTTACAGCTGTACCAGAAGCTGAGTCTCATGTCAGGACCGCAGTGGTTAGCTCTAGCCATCCATTTACTACAGAATGTTTTGAAATACTAAACTTAGGGGGCTGGAGAGAAGGTTCAGTGGTTAAGCGCCCTGGCTGCTCTTGCAGAGGACCCAGGTTCGAGTCCCAGAACCTACATGGTGGCTAATAACTGTTCGTGACTCCAGTTCCAGGGGACTTGGCACCCTCTTCTGACCTCGGCAGGTATTGCATGACACTGGTGCACCTACCTACATGCAGGCAATACACTCATACACATCAAATAAAAATAATAAATAAAAATATTTAAAAAAATACTAAAATTGTCTTTGTGCCACAAATATACAAAACCGTGAAAGACCTGAACTAAATAAAAGATGTTTCACATTCTAATACCTGAAATGTGGCCGGATGTTACCAAATATGCCCAGGATGGCTTAGAGTTCAGAAAACATGCTTCTAGTAAATTAGATCACCTTCAGTAATGGCTACAAAACACCACTAGAGGGAACCATTGACCCATAATTTTCTTTTCCTTTAAAAAAATTCTCTGACAGGGTCTCCAGTAGCCCCAGTTCGACTGGAACTCACTATGTAGACTAGACTGGCCTAGATATCATAGAGCTCTACCTGCTTCTGCCTCCTGAGTGGCAGGGTTGAAGGGGTGCACCATCGTGCCTGGCGTTTTTCTTTTCTTTTTAAGACCAAATCTGTCCTGGTTGGCCTGGGACTTGCTATGTAGTTCATAGCATGTGCCTCGAGCCGTGACTAGGTGGAAAATGGGTTCCTTCTCTCTGCAGATGGGACTAAGCAGGTTGAGGTACCCCAGAACATCCCAGTGGCTTAAAAGGGGACTTAGTTGTTTCCCCCTTCCCCTTTCGCTGAGACTCACTAGACTAGTCATATCTGGAACATAAGCTGAAGAAATAGGGATGTTTTCAACCCGTGGCTACTTCCACTGGTCCAATGCATGTGGTGCATCAGGGATCAAACTTGCTGCAACCTTCTGGCGGCCTCAGCCTCCCATGTGAGTGTTGGGATTACAGCCATTATCTCAACAAATGTGATGAATCAGTAATTTCTAACAAATAGGCTGATACCACAAAATATAACCTATAGGATATATAAGCTGCAATGTGTATGTCCTGAGCAGGTATAAGTTCAAATAGATACATCTTGCAATATTACATTGAAAAGTTAGCTGGCTGAAAGAACACCGTCACGCATACAAATGGGATACAGGAATCTCTTTATTCTACGTAACAGATGCCTTAAAAAACTGTAGTAGATCAAAGACTCATAAATTACAGCACATTATTATAGTATTCGGATACTGGGTAATGTTACTTAAATTTTTTGATGTAAATATATATGTTCATTTTGATTTTTTGTGCTCCTATTATTGTTTTCTAGTTACATCCTCTATGAATCTTTCCTATAAGAATATAACCATTGAGAACATGGACTGTTTTAGTAACTAGGACCAAGAAAATCACTGTTTAGAGATGCTTCTCTTACATCTTTATTTTTCCTTGATACATAATTTTGCAGATATTTATGAGGTATACTGTAGTGTTTTCATAGATATGTAATGAGCAAACCCAGGGAATTAGCATATCCATCACTTGAGTAATTCTGAAAGCATTTAACACACAACAGAGGTTCAGAAAATGTTCATACAGTTGGGCTCTTGTATTGGGGTTCATCTAATTGAGTCTGTAAGGCATGGTTTTAATTGGAATTCAAATCCACGTCTGAGTCCATGGAAACAGGTCTGATCTGAGTGGTGTTCTGTCTCTGACTTCGTATGCTGTGCCTTCTCTTAATGATGCTTAAGTCTCATTTGATGATGAGACAATGGCTTAAGTTATACATTTGTTTTTATAATGGCATTAGCAAGATTAATTTCACACAGCAGTGGCTTGAATCTGATAAAAACAGAAGAAATGGTACGAGAGCATATGGCTTTATACAAATTATATATGGTCTAGATGATTTAAGGATAAATCAACACTCTGAAAACTAGAGAACTTACTAAATGCCTCAGAGGGTAGTCCTGTTTCTTTCTCTTTTTTTAATAAAAGGAAAGAGGTCTAATCAGGTGACAACTGATTTGCTTTGTATTATCTGTGTTCATGTTTCCTTAATGTGGGGTAGCTAGAATTACCTCATCATGTAGTCATTACAGAGAAGATGTAAAAAGGATTAAGTAAGAGATGGGGTGGTTAGTACCACCAAGGGTGAGATGTCTTGAAAAAGATGCACAGATTCCTACCTGCCCCAGGTTGTGTGAAAGAGACTGTTCACTTGATTATTTCACATGCTTCTGGGTAAATGAGACTTGCAGTCTGGTTCCAGAACGGCACACTGTTCTCAGGTATGCCTGCAAATCTGCAGGTGTGTCCTCAGGTGATGGCAGAACTGGCCCCAGTGGCAGAGAGCCAGCGTGTGCCTCCAGCAGTGACTAGGTGAAGAATAGTTTCCCTCCCTCTGCAGATGGGGCTGAGGGGGTTGGGTGAAGGCACCCTAGAACATCCCAGGGGCTTAAAAGGGGGCTTAGCTGGGTTTCCCCCTCCCCCTTTTACTGAGTCTCAGTAGACTAGTCATATCTAGAACATAAGCTGAAGGAATAGGGATGTTTTCGGCCAGTGGCTACTTCCACTGGTCAAATGCATGTGGTGCCATCAGGGATCTTGCAATATCAGCCTGTGCAACTTTGATCACTGTGCTGGCCTATTAAAAAAACCACAGATCAGAGAAAAGTGAAATATAGTCATTTCCAATATGGATACTAGTTAAAATGTAGGAAAATAGAAACACCATTGATTTTCCTCTGATAAGAGAAGAAAAATTAAAAAGGACAGCATGACCCAGCAGAGCAGTGTGTGTCTGGGGAGAGGTAAGAAGTGAACTTTGGGATCATAGGGTTCTCCTAGAATCAGCCATCTCCTAACAAAATGATAGTGTGGTAAGAAGCAGAGGCTGTGTACTGGATCCTGGGATTGCATACCTCTAGGCCAGACGTTCACCTGAGGCCATACTTGTAAACCTGTGGGAGGACTAGGAAAGGTGTGCTCTGCTGAGTGGCAACAGAATCCCCTGCCATGTGACAGCACCTTGAGCAGCTCTCTCTGTGTGTTCTTGGCTATCACTAGGCCTCAGTTTCCTCATCTGTAAAATGGGAGGGTGTAACTGGGGGCTTATCAAATTCTTTTCAAACTCAAATTTCTTTTCAAACTAAATTGTCTAGCAGGCCAGGATATTGGGATGCTGGGAGTGGTGGGGCCAGGGTAGGGGGACATTTTATGAATAGCAGATACGATGAGGGAGAAATATGTTTTATGTGATTTTGTATTAGAATTGCTTTCCTAATGCACAAAAAATAAACACATTATTTATGTAAAGGTTTAAGGTTTGTGCACCATCAATAAAGCTCTTGAATAACCTCCTCCCCCCATCACTATATATGACAGAGATGACACAATGATGTTGGGAAGGGAGAGAGACACATCCCAGCAAACTCTCAACTTGGGGAGACAGGCTCCCACACTTACCGTGGCATATAAGGCGGAGTAAATGCTCAGAGCAGCGTGTTTGGATGGAAAGGACCTCCGAGCCTTTTCTATCACCTCCAGGTCCCCAGTGCAAATGTTCCCATTGTTTATGAATTGCTGGTGTGCCCGGCAGTCTGAACTGGTGTAGTTTGGCTTGCACACTGTTAGGAAGTACGGTGTTAAGTGTCCAGTGACCACTTGTCCGGCGTTAACAAAAATGTCCGTGGCAAAAAGTCCAAATGCAAATACCCCTATGAGGAGATTTGAAAGAAATAAAGATGGCGACACACAGGGTCAGTTAGTGTTTGTCCCAGAGAAGAGACAGTGAGGAGAGTCCATGTCGATCCCAGGATTTCTACAGTCAAGTCACCTGCACGTTTATCTTTCTAGACTGTGACACCTACTTCCCAAATCACCATTTCTTCCAAATCTAGGTAGACAGTCTACATTGGTGTTTTACTGTGTTGTGTACCTAATTTGGCAGCAATGTGGTCTCAACGGAAGGGGTTAGGGCTTTGGAATTTCATTGACCTGGCCTCCAGTCCCAGCTTCGGAGGCCCATTCACAGAATGAGTAGTGAAACTTGTTTTTAACTTTGCTGAAAACAGGAAATGAGTTTTGTGCAAAATACCCAGCATGGTGCCTAAGCTTTTTCTTTTCGAATGTAGCCCAAGCTGGTCCCAACCTCACTAGGCAGTCCCAGATGACCCTCCTGCCTCCATCTCCCAAGTGCTGGGATTACAGGCGTGTGCTACCACACCTGGTTTATGCAGTGCCGGGAATCAAACCCAGTCCTTTGTGCATGCTAAGCGAGCACTCTACCAACTGAGTTACATCATCAGTCTCATCATATCTTAAGTAATTACTCTTTCTTATAGAAAAATATATTCTTCCTGGTTATATTTAGAAAAGCAAATACTTCTAAGAGGAATTACCTATATCATTGTGGTAAGAGTAATAAGGATTTTAGAGAGCTGTCCCCTCAAAAAAGAGAAAAAAAGACTCTAAAAATTTCATTGCATTGTCTTATTTAATGTAGGAAATAGTAAATGAGAAAATAGAAAACATGAAAGACAAATGTTATTAATGATATTAGTTTCTTCTGCTGCTACAACAAACTCCACCAAATTGAATGGACTGAAATAATGCAACTTTGTATCTTCACCAGGTTCTGGAAGTCAGAAGTTCAAAGTAGGTTACCTCCAGCCTAAGCTCAAGATGTTGGCCTGGCTGTGCGTCTTTGGAAAGCTTCAGGGTAGAGTTCATTCCCCACCCTTCTCAGCACCAAGGAGCTCCCTCTTCTTTTCACTTAATGGCCCCTTCCCAGCCCTCATCTTATTCCACTGCTCCTCTGACCCTGACCTTCATGCCTCTTTCTTACAAAGATGCTTGTGTTTGCATTTAGTCCACTTGGACAGAGCAGGATAATCTCCCCATTCAAGATTATTAATGTAAACAAATGTTCACCCCCCCACACACATAATGTGATAAGTTCACAGTTTGCAAGTCATGACCATCATTTGTAGTGTTTTGTAGTGTGTATGCATGTGGGGTGTGTGTGTGTGTGTGTGTGTGTGTGTGTGTATGTGTGTGTATGTGTATTTATCCTGACTTTGTGTTTAGCTGAAAAAACTGTGCACAGACTATACCTCTAGCCTTTTATCTGTTCTCTAGTAAATTCCATGAGTTTAACCTCAACAAGCTTGAACATAGATAACAGAGGATTTTTAAATTGAGAACTATTCTTAAATGACATATAAAAGCATAAAATCATACATACTTATGGAGTACCATGTATATTTTGACACATGTATTTACTGTTTAAATTATCTGTATTATGATTTAAATGACTTGAAAACATTATTTAAATGTATTTCCTCAAACATTTGTTATTTGTTAATGGTGAAAACATTCAAATTCTTCCTTCTAGCATTTTGAAATCTATAGAACATTATCAATATTGATAGTTATCCTACTATGCTATTGAACACCACAGCTACTTACGTCTAACTATAATTTAGTGTCCATTAATCAACTTAGTGTCCATTAATCAACCCCCTCCTTCCCACCACCTTCCCAGTCTTTGATAACTACCATTCTGATTCTATGAAATCAACATTTATAGATTCTATATGTGAATTAAATTATACAACACATCTTTCTGTGACTCTTATTTCACTTAATATAATGATCTCTTGTTCCACTCACGATGTCATGAATGACAGGATTTAATTCCTTTTTATGGCTGGAGAATATTCCATGGTATTTAAGGGCCACATTGTCTTTATTCATCAGTTGAAGTTCATGTAGGTTGTTTCCATTTCTTGGCTATTGTGAACAGTGGTACAGCATAGGAGAGCAGAGGTCTTCTTGACTTACTGATTTCATTTTCTTTCAATATGGATGCAAATGTGGGATTTCTGGATTATATGAAAGTTCCATGTTTAATTTTTTGAGGAGCCCATACACTGTTTTCCATATGAATGTACTAATTTACAGTCCCATTGACAATGTTCAAAGTTTCTTTTTTCTCCACGGCCTGGCCAACACTTGCTACCATCTGTCTTTTTGAGAACAGCCATTCTTACTGGAGTGAGATAGTATCTGCCTGCAGTTCTGATTAGATTTTCCCAATGATTAGTGATGTTGAAGGCACTGTCATGTATACCTTGGCCATCTGTGTATGGCTAATGGAATTCTTTACAGGATGCTTTGCTTTACTGTCCATTTGTTTATTACATCTATAGATGTAAGTTCATCAATTATAGTAGAAGTGAAGACAAGTTTAGCTGAAATCTTCATCTGGTTTCATTTTGATCTGTATTGATTACTATAATTTTCCTTTCCGTGGCTTTGCCAGAATGTGTTTTATCACAATGAGAACTGGCACTTTCAATAGCTTCAGTTGGCTCAGTCTTATGGGTCCTGACCTGGGAGAGCAGGCATCCATTGATCATACCTGGCAGTTTTCAGCCTCAGGTTCTGGAAGTCTGAATGGTTGGAAATTTTTAACATCTTTAAGCAAGATTCTTGAAGACCAGTGGCTTGTTCAAAGGCATAAATAAGCCTGTCTAGACAAACTTTCCAGAAAAAGAGGATTATTTATGATTTGAAAAAGGAAAATGATAGTATTTCCTTCTGGCTTTTTGTCAAAAGTGTCTCCAATGAGGGCGGAATTCTGGAGATGGAGGATTTCTAGGCTCCATGAACAGTGAAGAGCCAGCTCTGTGCTCACAGTGACTCTGCAGACACTGTCCTGAGTATCAATGCTCAGTGCAGCCGCCCCCTTTCCTCTCTGCCTATACTGCGTTAACTCTGCTTCTCCCAGTGGCTTAACAGCATCTGCTTGCTGAATATTTCTTTCTGGTGTGTTTAGTCCAGACCAGAAATGTGCTGTGCCACCCAGAGGATCCTGCCTTTCTCTAGCACAGGGCACACTGACAGAGGGCCCAAAGAGCCATGGAACCTGAAGTGGGGACTTACATACAGCATCAGATTACACTGAACTTTTGTAAAGAAACTCAAGCCAGTCGGGCATGGTGGCAGACACCTTTAATACCAGCACTCTGGAGGCAGAGGAAGGTGGCTCAAGGCCAGCCTGGCCCACATAGTAAGTTCTAGGCCAGCTGGGGCTACAGAGAGCCCTTGTCTCAAAAGAACGCACCCAAAAAGAGCAGCTTTGTCATGCCCAGAAGTCAGTACTCCACCCCATTCCCCTACCTATAGGTCTTACATTCTTTGTGTCCCTTCTATGATATTATCTGAGCCTTGGAGGGGTAGATGTTGCTGTTGAATGTGTGGCTGAGCATTTAACAGTCTCTTATCCTCAGCACTTTTCTAGTTCACAAGTCTCTGTAGTTACTGCTGAACATGGCAAAAAGAAGCTTCTCTGCCCAAAGCTGAGAGCAGCACCAGTCTGCTGGCATAAGCATAGCTATTTAGAAGGCAATCTGACAGGCACATCATATCCATTTACCAAAGCAACAGCAGTAGCTTCCCATTAGAACTTATGACCTCCCAAGACATGAACTTTTGACAAGGTTTGCAGAACTTAATCAGAAAGTGATTGGTTACTTCCATTGCAGACTTGCCACTATTACACAAGATGGAACATCTTGCCTACCCAGTTGGAAGTGTTGCACATATGATCCACAGCTGAGTAAGACTACGGCCAATTTTCCCCCACTAGCCTGTAATGCAGCTTCTGGCACTATGAGGGCTAGTCACCAGAGAAGAAGCTTCCAGCTCGGTTCCAGATAAATTTTTCTATGTCTTGTGATCAGAGTATGTGGTAGCTTTAGCAATATGGTCTTATCATCTAGTTCTATGAGCAACCAGCAGTGGTGGCAATAGTATATATTGTTTTGAATAACTTAGGAGCCTCCCTGATTAACAAGTTGTAAAGAAGAAGCCCATCCCCGGTACTCGGATTGGATTTTCACTTAATAACCAAAGACTTCTTGGAAGAGATTTATCCATCCATGCAATGTAATTCAATTCAAACTCTATATTTTAATTAGCTGACCAAGTATCAGATTTCTTTATGTTAGCCAAGTTTTTACCTTATAATCCTCCTCCCCATATGGCAATACTCAAAGAGCTGCTTCTATTTGTCATATGGCAGCATTCCACTAATTGTGTTCCTTGCCTCAGGAGAGTGGATTACATTTCAGGAGGGGTCTTTGAATTTACAACAGACACAAAATCTAAAAGTAATGAAGTTTTTATTGGTAAGCATCATATGCTTGAGGCATTTATTGTGGTATTTGCCTCAAATGCTGAAAGAGTTTGGAAGATCAAGACTCATGGCACAGACAACCACGTTTCTAAAAATCAGCCACAAAGTAGGGGAGGGTGTGGAGGCAAATGGTGATGTCATCAAGGAGGCAAGCTGAGCTGGGCTGGCTGGAGGAGTGAAGTGGAGCTTCCAACCTCTGCCTCATGCTGGTGTCCTCAGGAGCTAAACAACAGAAATCTCCAGGCGGATATTTTGCAAATGCTGATGGAAGTGTGTTTTGTGCCTTTCAGGATATGGCTCTGGAGCTCTGCATAGTTCCGTCAGAAGTTTTACTTCCATCTTGGCACTAGAACAATTGGGCAATGCACGAGCTATGGACCAGGGAGATCATGAGGGCTGCATGGGTAGAGAAGGGGCTCGTGATTGGGACAAACAAACAGGCTTCTGCTGGTGACTCCCATAGTTCCTGTTGTGGTATCAACTAAGAAAACCAGAGCATGACTTTTCTTTGTGACCTGAAATAATCTAACTGACACATGCTGGGCAAGCGAAAGGATGAAGCAGGAGGGAGGTAAAGCTGTTCACAATGTCATTTTGTTCTCAGGGTTTTACCTGGACCTTCTGTGACATCAGGTTAGGCTATCTTTGATCACTAGCGTGTTAGCGGCAGAACACTGATCTGGATCTTTCTTTTGGACCACAGCAGGGCTCCAGCCCTTTTGCTCCAAGAATATAGCATAGGCATACTATGGAAACATGCATAATGACAATCTTTGACACTACAGGTAATTGGTTTGCTTGGCAAAAGATAATAAGGTTCATGTCAGGATACCTGTAGAACAGGGCAATATATGCTGGGTACTGACAGGACTCGGTTGTCGTCCACATGACAGACCATGAGGAGGCCCAGACCCAGGTAGCAGAGTGGTGGTCAGCAGGCACTAGCAGGGTGAGGGAGGGAGGGGCTATGTTCCTTTTCACTCCGAAGAGCTTGGGAGTTTAGGTGTAGTCTCCAAACTGAAGATCAAATGCTCTGCACTAAATTATAAATGTATAATTTCCCAGTTAAAATTGAGCTTGATGCCAGCCTCTGATGGATTATCTTTTAGTTATTCACTAAAATATGCACGGTGTCTGAAAAAACATGGAAAGTCCTACCAACACTGAGAGCTAGACCTGATGCCAACCCAGAGAGAGCCTTCATGAGGGGTTTCTACTCATAGTAACCTAGACAGGGAGTTGGTTAGATATTTTCTTGTCTCTGTTTCTCCTTGTCTCCTTCTTTTTTCTCTGTTTTTGCCACACACACACGCACACACACACACACACACACACAAACACACACACATAGACACACAGGCACAGACACACAGACATATAGACACACAGACACACACACACAGACACACACACAGACACATACACACAGACACACACAGACAGACACACACAGAGACACGCGCACACACACACACACACACACACACACACACAGCTTCATCTCATACAAGCTTCAAGTGTCCCCTCAGAAGAGCAAGACCATTAGAAAATCTGGAGAGAGGGGCTGGAGAGATGGCTCAGTGGTTAAGAGCATTGACTCCTCTTGCAGAGGACCTAGATTTGATTCCCAGTACACAAATTACAACAAACATCTGTCCATAGCTCCAGTTCTAAGGGATCAGATATCCTCTTCTGACTTCTGTGGGCATTGCATGACTCAGGTATACTTACATACATGCAGAGTAGGTCTAACTACTCCTGAATCAAACATCTACCTTACTGGCAGCAAACAAACTGCATGATCATGGTAAGATATCATCCCTCTTGGGAGTCATGTTGAGGGACAGAGATGCTTATACTAAACGTCTTTTTCCTTTTCTCTATTTGATTATTAACTAACCTTATGTTCTTTAGTGTTTGATTTGATTCCTAGCACCCACATGGTGGCTACGAACCATCTTTAACTCCAGTTCAGGGGAATCTGAAGCCCTCTTCTGACCTCCGTGGCATTGCATGACACGGGTGCACTCACATACATTCAGGCAATATACTCATACATATAAAATAATAAATAAAATATTAATAAAAGAAAATCTGGAGAGAAATTTCCTCTCTCCCTGGCTGCCTGTCTTGACTCAGATAGGATTTAGACTGCTCAGCCAATAAGATAATTCTCTTTCCATCAGAATTTGGTTCTTTGAATTGCCTGTGGGCTATCTCAGGGACTCTCTAAATATATTTAGAGACACTCTTGAAGAGAAACCAGGCAGGAAGTGGCAGGGACTTAGGCAAGGACACCTTGCATTGGAGAGGAGCAGACCCATAGCCATCTCTGTGGAATACCAGAAAGCCTCACAGTAAGGTCAGAAAACATTTCAGTTTCCCATGGCTGAGGGGATCTAGCAGAAAATCTGCTGACTGGGGGTTGAGCTTAGGGATACAAGAAGCAACCTACCCTCAAGCTGTGGCCCTGAAGAGGGGCCAACAAGAAATCCCACTTCTGTCTGATGGTGAACCCTCAGTGCATGCAGATCTTATTCCACTTAATAAGAGTGAACATGTAAAGATGAACAATCACATATGGCATGGAGTCTTAGAAAAATGCTACTATGATGCCTTAATGGTTATTTTCATAATCTTTGTTCTAGCAATAATTTTACATTTGTAGCATTTGCTTGTTAATGTCCATTGCTCCCACTACAACTGCAAAGCATATAAGCTTTAACAAGGGTAGAGGATGCTCTTATTTTCGCATCAAACTGGGAACATAGTAAATGTTCCCATAATAAATCATAGTAAACATTTAATAGATAATTCTAGCATCAGTAAATGAATGATCCAGGAAACTTTAGGGGCGATAACAGGTGAAAGAGTGGGATGAGCATAGCAACGTGTCCACATTTTCTCATTCATGTTGATGCCTCTCACATCTGCTCCTGTATTGACATCAAACTGTTTCATGCATAAGTTATAGCAATCATATATGTTCCTTATAAGCATCACAAAAGCCATCTTGGTGCTGGACATCTAGGAAATAAAGAAAATAATTGAAAACTAGGACTCTAGAAGCATCTCTTGGATCTTGGGAATGAGAGAATAGTTTTTACTGGTGCTACGGATCAAACCCAGGGTCTTGTGCATGCTGGGTATACACTACATCTGAGCTCCATCCACAGCCTCTCGGAGCATCCTTCAGTTTTGACGCAGTAAGAATGGGAAAGTGTTTACACTGGAGTATGGCAATCCAAAGGAAAGACTACTTAGTAGGACTTCTGAAAGCACACAGAATTTGGGAGCTACAGTGAACCTGGGAAATACTGATGGTTTCTACTTAGACATGCACATTTTAGAAATGTTCCCATTTCGCATTCTGAGATGTCACAAAGGTTGTCACTTTAAATATTAACACGTGGGCACATGAAAGCGCCTCTCTGACACATTTTCCAGTGCAGAGAATGTGATGTAGAACTTTTTTAAAAGGAAAGTGAAAAAGAGATAGAAAAGTCTTTGGGGTAACTTGGTGATAGTGTGCTCTGCCTCTATGTTTATTTTTTTATTGTTTGAGAATTTCATACATGAGTACTGGATTTGTCTCATTTCTCCCACCCCATTCTCCTCCCATGTCCCTCTCACTTACTCTCAATTTTTGCCCTTTTCTTTATTATTGCTGCATATACATACATATATTTATAAGTAAATACACACACACACACACACACACACACACACTGAGTCCATTTAGTAGTGCTTATGTGTGTATGTGTTTAGGGTGGGGCCATTTGGGATTAGATAGCCTATCCTCCACCTCTGTGTTAGAAGGAGACGAAGTGACGCTGCTAGCAAGGAAGGTCCCAAATGCATTCTGGGGAGTGTTTTGGTCTGGACTGTAGATGCTGCTACCCGTGGCTTCCCCACACCTTCCTCAGAATAGTTCATTCTCAATGTCTTATCAAAAACTGTTAAAAGAGATTGTTCTTCTGTCTCTGTATAGTAAGATGGTGCAATGAAAGAGGCAATTAAAGAACTAAGGCTGGGGAGGTGAAGCTCATGTTGTGCAAGTGTGCGGACGTGAGTTCGAATACCTAGAACCCACATAGAGCTATGGCAGTACCTGTCTGAAATCCCTGTCCTCCTTTGGCAAGATGGAAGATGGGGGCAGGCGAATCCATGGAAAAATGCAGACAAAATAGTCTGGCATGGGTATCAGGAAAACAAAACAAAACAAAAACCCAAACAAAGAAAAACAAAGGAGACTGTCTCAAACAAGGTAGAGAGTGAGGCCCAAATCCAGAGGTTGTTGTTTGACTTCAAACACCTGCCCCCTGTGCCCCCATTTAACGTTCCAGAGACCTTGAGAGAGATCTTCGTTCTCTTTCTCTTCCTTTTTTGGTCTGAATTCGATATTTCAAATATCTATCTTCAAGTTCATTTGTTTTTTTTTTTTTTTTTTTTTTTTTTTTTTTTGTCTTTACATTGATTGTTTTTTGACAGGGTCTCCCTGGTCACAGCCCACATGGAAGTCACGATGTGAACCAGGGATGCCTCGATCTCACAGAGACCCACCTGCCTCTGCCTCCTGAGGGCTGGGATTAAAGGCCCATGTCACCATGCCCGGCCTAAGTTCAAGTATTCTTTCTTGTTTTATCAAGCCCGCTGAGGCTTCCGTTTGAATTTGTATTTAACTTATTGGGCTTTTTTCTGAGAGTTCTGTTATGTTTCAAAATCCCTAGCCCTTTGCTATAGTTCCCATTCATATCTTGAGTTGTTTCTCTAATTTCTTTTAACTGTTTTATCTGTATTCTCTTAGCTCTCATGCAGTTAATTTTTAGTAATTAGTTTTTAAAATTCATTATCAAATATTTCATCCATTTTGACTTCTCTGGAACCTGATGCTATAGTTACTGTGTTATTTGAGGGGTATATGATTACCTTTTCTCATATTTCTTATGATCTTAAGTGAGATGTGTTTACCTAGTGAATTAGAAATCTCTATCACTTTTTGAGGTGGTCTGCTTAGGTACTTTTTCTATAGCTGTGACTTGGGGATGGGTGTTGCTACCTGATGTTGGCTTTATTTCTAGCTGGGCAACATGACACATTTTCATTGTAGCTTCTTTGAACTGGGATTGATGAGGATCAGCACAATGCATACCATGTGGGAGTCAGAGCCTCTATCTCTGTAGGCCATGCAAGAGTAGGGATGTTCTAGAAATTCAGGCAAGTGTGATGAGTGTGGGGTGCTTACCGTGTGGCTATTCCTACACTGGGAGTGGTAGTCTTTAGTGAGTAATAGAGGCTTCCTTACGTGGGGTTGATGTTCGCACTGCAACTAGCATGGGTCTTTGGCATTGGTGTATCAGCCGTGAATAGCCTGAAGCATTTGTGTTCTGACTAGTCTGATGCCGGCTTAGATGTCCCATGGAGGAGAACCAGTAGTAAGAACTATGATACTTTGTGGCATATCTAGGCCTGATAGCACAGAGAGACACACATAGCTGGATCTACCACTGGTCTCAGAGGGCAAGCTTCCTGATGTCCTAGTCCTCAAGGGGGGTGACCACCTCTGTTCTCTTGTATCATGATACCTCTCCCTTACAGTGTGGCCAACCAACAGACTTAGGTCACAGTCACATTGCTGGGCCAAGTTGGATCTTCAAAGCAGCTTCCTCCAAACCAGTGCAGGGGAGTGCCTGTAGTATCCCAGAGATGGAAATATGCAGGTCAAACTCAGACAACATCTCCCCTTGAGAAGGGTCTCAAGGCAGCATCTCACTACAGCACCCTGGGGATTTGCTGGGGATTGTATGAGTTCTTTTTCCAAAGCAAGATTACTGCACAGATTTCAGATTGCTTATTTAAGTTGTCTGAAAATCTGTGACAATTGTGAAATTTTCTAATAGCTAGGATTGCCACCATCACCCTGATAGGGGATATTCCATGTACCCTGGCTGTGGATTTGGGTGACAGATGCTAGGATATTTTTCTTTTACTATGTTGTCTCTGAATCTTACAAAATTCCAGTTTTTTCTCACTGATTTCAAGTGTTCCATGGTTTCTAGCTTCAAAGCGTAGCTCCAGAAAATATACTTGTTACTTTGCTCTTCCTTCTAAAATAGGTTTTAAATCATCTCCATATTATACAGCTGTCATTCAAAGCATCAAAGGTTATAAAAATAATTAGTAAGTTATAAGTTCTAGATCGATATTGCTATTAACTAAAAGAACTAGTTACAAATTATTAAATTCTTTCTAAAATCTGGTCAGAGATAAGAAACCCGCAGTTCCAAAAAGCTAAGACAAATATTCAGTACCATGTGCAATTCATCCTAATTATTTATAAAGCATATTTTATAATAGAATAAACTGGTATTTTTCAATGCCCTACATTTGTCATTCTTGTAACTACTGATCATGATAAGTGATGATAATCACCCAAAAACGGTGATGGGTAATACTCAAAAAGACCCCAAAAAATAAAAAAAAATTTTAAAAAGACACTAAATATTTTTGCAAATGAAAGGCCAAACTAACAAATAGGCTTCTATCTCCCTCAAACATAAAATGACACGATTTCTGAATAAATTGTTTTGTTTCAGTAAGAATGCCTTCTGCCTCCCCGCCCTGGAGGGAAGCTCCTGGGTGCTTCCTCTCTAAGTGTCTGCCCCCTCTTTTATCCCTGCTAGATTCTGAGGAGCTGAGTCTTCGTCCTCTGAGCCAGTGTGGATCCAAATGCTGATTAATAATGGAAATAAAATCCTAAAAGTTATCCGGAGGCAGGGATAATTTAAAACAAAGTAGGTGGAGTATGTGGATGTAAATAAATCCAGAAAGTAAGCACATGTTACAAACTAAATGCAGACAGAGAAGTGTATCTACCAGGGAATCTGGAAACAGAGAGAGAAAAGCCTGAGAGCTTCTGTTTATAATTTTAAAAATCTGATACTGATGATCGTAATCCACTTCCTTTCCCACCCTTAGATCAGCATCATGCTTCTGGGCAGCTGCCAGCCCCGTGGTGATACAGATCTGCTGCTGCTCTCTGGGTGATGCATTTCCTAAGCATTTTCATTATGTTCTAATGCCATAATTTAAGCAGTTTCCCAAACACACATTTATTATTATTATTACTGTAGAAAGCTTTGACACTGTCCTTTACTAACTGCTGGGAGCCACTGCAGATGTTTAAATAGTACTTCTGTGAGTCACTATGACTAAATTTTGTTATGAAATATCTTACATAGCAAAAGTAGTCATAAAAAATTTAAAGTCTTTAAAATACACTTGCTTTCTTAAACATTTACTGAAGTAGTTCTCAAATGAGTGTGATCCTGTTCCCTAGGGGATACTTTGCAGGATTGGGAGGCCTTTTGGATGGACACTAGTACAGGAAAGGATGGTACAACACCTGATTGGTAGAGGTCAAGGACGATGCTAAATATCTGACAATGAACACAGGTCCGAACGCTCCCCCACACAAAAAAATAACTATCTGGCTATGATGGTTAGTTTTGTCAACACAACTTACAATCATCCAGAAAGACAGTCTTAAGGGGATTGCCTAGATCAGGTTGGCCTGTGGACGTGTCTATGGGGATTTGTCTTGAATGATTTAACTGATATGGGAGGTCCAGCCTCAAAGTTGGTGGCACCATTTCTGGTTCGGGGCCCTGAACTGTGGGAAAAAGCCAGCAGAGCATGAAACGCGTGTGCATTCATTTCTCTCTCCTCTCGACTGTGGATGTGACCAGCTTCTTCCAGTTTGCTGCCTTGACTTCCCCATAAAAATGGAATTGTGAGCACCCATAGGGCGGTTTTCATCAGGATATTTTATCATAGCAACAGAAACAAAAGTATAACCTTGGCCTAAAATGTCAGTAGTGCTGAGGGCGAGGAACAATGCTTTATAGCAGTTAAGTTCACCGAAGTGTTGTGAATTTGCCCTGGCTAACCTGCAAAGCACTACAGAAAGCGTTTCTCTGCTTGATGAGTCCTTTTATTTGAGTCCAGCCCGTAGACACTGCTACTGGGTAGTATCCTCGGAGAAGGATCACTGGTCTCATGACTTCATAACTTTCCTTCCAATAATTGGGAGAAGCCTCTATTCTGGGTTAAGAGTCTGTCCAGGTCTATAATAATGTAGACTCTGAAGATGACATTCAAAGGAGAATATTCATATTCTGAACTGAGCAGGGCAACAAAAATCAACCCATGACAACTTCCTGAGTTCTGAGCAGAGACTGGTCCCTGGCAGAGCCTGTCAGCATCAGTATACCTCTATTCCCTGGTACTCATTACTCTTTTCTAAAAAAAATATTTTATTTACTGTTTTTATTTTATGTGCATGAGTGTATTGCCTGCATGAATGTAACTGTACCATGTGCATGCAGTGCTCACAGAGGTCAGAAGAGGGTGTTGGATCCCCTGGAACTAGAGTTACAGATGGCTGTTAGCAGCCATATGGGTGCTGGGAACTGAACCTGGGTCCTCTGCAAAAGCAGCCAGTGCTCACTGCTGAGCCATCTCTTCAACTCCACCCCCACCCCCACCCCCATATTCTTGAATCACATTCATAGTCAAGAAATACCATACGTGTCTAGTAGGAAGCACAAGCATTTTAGTGACTTGGCTGCTCATTGGGTCAAAAATCTGGGGTTCCATTTCTTTTAAAAACGCTAACATTCATCCTGACTCTTTCTGATCACCATATAAGGAGCCTCACCTCTGATTCCTGCCTCTGAGTTCTAAGAACATCTCTCTCTGTTTGTAAGCCTTGCTCTTGACATTTTTCTTTCATGGTTTAGACTCATGGCTCACAAGCAAAGTCAGATGCCTAGATGCTGTGAATTAGTTTTAGGCTTCCTAGGTAGATTGACTTTATCGGTCAGCACAGGTTGCTGGCCTCATTCCCTGGGCACTCTGTTCACTGCGATTTTTCCTGTCTTGATGGTTTTACCTTTCTATCAAGTCACCATCAACTCTAGACAATTCTTACTGCATGGCAGTTTCCTCTCTGCCTTGAGATTTGCATATCTGCTGGCATAAACCCCTCATCCTCCACTTATTTTTCTCTGTAGCATGTATGTCCTAACAAAAATTATGATTTATTTATATTGTTTAATGCCTGATTTCCCAATTAGAATATAAACTTAACCAGAGCAACTTTCTTTTTCTGTCTTGTTGAGTAATAGGCCCTCCCCAACTTAATCAATGCCTAGGATACAGTAGGTGCTCAATAAATTATCAGTTGAATGAGCATGACTACCCCCCATATTTTAATTATACATAATGTAAATAGAAGTAAAATGTCTGAATGAAATCTATTTCCAGAACAAGTACATTTAAATGACTTTTAAGATCGAGATGGATATCCTAGTTCTCAAAAAGGCTAACATTAAGCTTGTCTCTTGGCATCAATTCTTACAACCATAAAACACCGTGACCTTTGAAAGCACATTTAAAATATTCATGCTTCATTTAGCTCACACTTAATTTATGGCAATTAATTACTGTTACATTCATTAACTGTTTACTGTGGCACTTTCTATTCTATGCCATTCAAGTCCAGTATTCCTAATCCTTGGACTTGATGTTAATAGTGAAAGACTTGCTTAATATTTAATTAAAATTTTATTAGATGTTATAATGGAACAGCTATGTGATCCCCAATGAAAAGTCCATAATAAATAGTTTCTGAATGATAGGCTGTTTTAGGTGTTAATAGACAGTCTACTGTTAGTATGTATATAGTTTTTGTTTTTTAAATACAGTAACCTCCAAAGAAGGTAACTATTCAGGAAGGGAAAACTAATTTAGTTTCCCTTTTATGTAGCAACCCCCAAACCAAGTCAAAGTTTATTGGTTTCTATTTACTTCTTTGTGTTAAGTAAAAAAAATAAATCATTTAATAAGAATAGGTCTACTGAAGTGTACTTGAGTGAATAGAGTCTAACTGAAATCTTCATCTATTTGGGGGAGATGTGAGACATCCTTATTCAAGTCTTTGCTGCTGGAAAGGATGCCAAGGGTTTTATCTTCCTTGAGAACTTAAAGCTGTGGATTATTGCTGCCTTGCAATGGAAATGCCTGTGCCATTACAAGTGAGAAAAAAGAAACAGAGGGAAAAACAAGACGTCTACGTGTTACTAATCCAACCACATTTGTGGGCTTTTGTTGTTGTTTCTTATATTTTACTTGAATTTATTTATTTTTAAGTCTAATGTCTATGAGTGCTTTCCTGTATATAAGTGGGTGCAACACCCATGGATGCTAGAAGTGGGCATCAGTGTTGTTAGCCATCATGTGGGTGCTAGGAACCCAACCTGGGTCTTTTGCAAGAACAGTCAGTGCTCTTAACTGCTGAGCCATCTCTCCAGTTCCTATTTTACTTTCTTTTTGAGGCAGAACCTCACTGCGTAGCCTAGGCTGGCCTCAAATCCACGATCCTCCTGCCTCTGCTTCCTGGGCACTAAAACCGTAGACCTGGGCCACCACCACTACTTGACTAATTGTGTTTTTTTTTTTTATGAACTGCCCAATTTGTCCATTCAAACAGTTCTTTTCTTCCATTCTCACACTGTGTAAACACAACAGTTCAGAAAAGGAATAATGAATTTAGCTTTGAGGATTTACATTTAAATGTGGGAAACCAGGCATCCTTTTTAAAATTGATTTTTAATTGAATTCTTGTGAATTTCATATACTATATCTTGATCATATTTAGATTCTTTGCCATATCTGCACCCTGTTACAAACACCCCACTGAATTTCTGTATGCATACTGTTTATTTATTTATTTAGGCCTATAGAGTCAGGTTTGTTCCCAAATGCCCTTCGGTGTAGGTTCGTCCACTGGCACCTGGTTAACCAATTAAGAGTCTCATTTTTTTAATACTAAGAATCTTGGGAAAAAACTTATTGCTGAGTATTCAGATCAAAATTTCATGTCCTTTGCCTTGGTCAACATACCTAGAATTTGTTAAAGGGGATGTTTCAATCTGAATGTTTCTCTTTGCTGTTTTCTCACTTTAAATTTAATTAGGCTCTGTGTGGCAGGCCAGGGCTACCCAGTCTAGCCTAGGCTGTGCAGAATACAGAAGACACAGAGCAGGGCACTTCCAACTCTCTCTGTTGAGAATCGCGCACTAGACCACCTTCTGGAGAGTCCTTAGCCCGTATTTGCCACTAACCTTTTTCCTTTTAGATCTTTTTTCTTTTAAATCTTTAAATTCTTAATTCTGATTTTAAATTACAACATTCATGATTAAATTCATTGAAATTACAGAACAGCAGACAGCAAAAGAATTCACTTATTATCCTATTGTTCAGAAGGACAATAGTCAACTTTCAGATTAACCCATTCATTCTTTATGGGAGGAAACACGAACACAATACATACTCACATAATACATGTTTTTTGAGACATGGTCCTACAATGTAGCCTGGGATGCACTTGAATTCTCAATCTTCCTACTTCATCCTTAAGCCCACCCATCAGTGCTAAAATTACAGGTGTTTGCCCCCATGCCTTGCATATATCCATTTTATATTTAGAAATATCTAACATTTTGGGGGGCTGGAGGGATGGCTCAGCCATTAAGAACACTGGTTGTTCTTGCAAAAGACCCAGGTTCAAATCCCAGCACCCACATGGTAGCTAACAACTGTCCATAACTCCAGTTCCACGGGATCTGACAGCCTCTTCCGTCTTCCGCGGGCATTGCATGACGTGGGTGCACTTACCTACATGCAGGCAATACACGCATACACATAAAATAAAAATAAAAAATAAAAAATTTCAAAATATATAACATTTTTGAATATTTCACATAGCATTATATCACAAATATTTTATCTACATCAAGAATTCTTAGTACCATTTTCAAGCTATAAACTAAGTTACAGCATTATTGTCTTTAAAAAAATATTTTGGGGCTGGAGAGATGGCTCAGTGGTTAAGAGGACTGGCTGCTCTTGCAGAGAACCCGGTTCAATTCCCAGAACCCACATGGCTGCTAACAACTGTCTGTAACTCCAGTTCCAGGGGAATCCAATGCCTTCTACTGACCTCTACCAAGGACAGTGCACTACACAGGTACACTTACATACATTCAGAAAATACACATATACATAAAATAAAAAATAAAACTTTTAAAACTATTTTATTTTTTGTTATATGTACCTGTGTGTGGAGGAGAGGGATGTGCACATGAGTGCAGGTGGTCTGAGAAGTCAGAGGCATTTGATTCTCTAGAGCTGGAGTTACAGGTGATTTTAAGTCACCAGACTTGGATGCTGGGAATTAACTTGAGTCCTCTTGAAAAGCAGTATGCAGTCTTAACCATTAAGACATGTCTCCAGCCCCAGTGTTATCATCTTAAAAATGTTATTAGGGGATCAGTGGTTAAGAGACTGGCTGTTTGTATGGAGTTCTCAGGTTTGGTTCCCAGTACCCACATGGCAGCTAACACTGTAATTCCAGTTCCAGGGAATTGGACACCTTCTTCTGGCCTCTGAGGGATTGCACATGGTACAGGCAAAACACTCATACACATAAAATAAAAATAAATAAAAGTGATTTAAAAATAATTTCATTAGATAATTTAATTTTTATATAACAAAATAATTTCAGTGCATAAAATTAACCTATATCTTTATTTTCTAGAATAAATTATTTGACATGGAATTTTGCATTTAAAAGGGCATGTATTTTTAAGGCTACTGAAATACGCTGTGAAATTATAATACAGAAAGGGCATTTTGCCAGGTGTGGTGGCACATGCCTTTGATCCCAGCACTTAGGAGGCAGAGGCAGGCAGATCTCTGTGAGTTCAAGGCCAGCCTGGTCTACATAGTGAGTTCTAGGACAGCTGGGGCTACAGGGAGACCCTATCTAAAAAAAGGGGTGGGGGAGCATTTTAGCTTACTCCTACCAGAATACCATTTTTTTTCTTATCCTTGGTGTTATAAAGTACATTTCTTTCCAAATATTTGCTAATCCACTGGCCTTTTTCTATAATATAAAGCTGATTTTATTTGTTAGGAAATACTGTTCATAATGCCCTCACAAGCAATCACATAAACTGCAATGGGATTGCGCCATTTTCAGCTCAGTCAGAACAGTCCTCTGAACAGTTGTCATTTTCCAATGCCAGTTGTATAACACATATATTAGTGACTACTGGGCTAGAAAAAAAGACTACTAAACTCTTTACAATAATGTTTCCAATATGTTTTGATAACTACCTTATTTTACTTTAATTTTCATGAAAGGAAACATCACTTAAAATGTCTTTATTCCAACTAAAACATTTTCTTCCTTTTCTAAACAAAATAATTTAGATACTCTGAAATAATAAATTACCTTTCTCAAGATAAATAGACTTCATCACTCTCCTGTTTCTAATGCTGTTATATTAAAAGGCAGAAGAGACGTCTTCAGATCTTTCTTACAAACTGGCTTATTTATGTACAATAATGTTCTAGACTAAACTGGATTGGTAATCAGTGTCATTATAAAGAAAGTAAAGGAAGATTTAAGAATCAGCCTCTGTGAAATTAGTTTTAGGCAAATCTATTATTTAACAAATTTTATCTTTGCTCTTCACTCAACCAAAAAACAAAATAAAAAAGACCTTCCAAGCCTTACATTTATTCAAAATATGAGTCATAGGAACTTTGCAATATGCTGTTTATATAAAGTCTCTGCCCTCTAAGGATAAGACATCTTTAGGAGTAATGGAAAAGTAAGTGTACAAATATGGTGAGTGCCTATAAAAGATGGTGAGGTCTAGAAGACAACATAGTTGTCTGGATGTAAACAAGTAATGCTTCAGCATCTCTTGAAGGATGTGGACAGATTTTACGCTAAAAGCGTAGAGGGATACTTAAGACAGGAGCAACACAACAGGATCAGGAATTCAGATGGGCGGCTACAGTCTCTTTGAAGGTCAAGAAAACAATTTAGCCAGTGGTAAACGAGACTGGAGATTTGAGAGCATCTCAGCTCATGAAGGGCCCTGTGGGCTCTGTTAAGAATATGAAGAAACAGGTTTGGGTGAGGGGTTAGTGGTAAGAGTGCTTGCTGTACAAGTATGAGCTCCTAACTTTGAATCCCCAGCACCTGTGTAAAAATGGCGTGGCTAAAGTTACCTAACCCCAGTGCTGTGGGAGTGGAGGAAGGAAGGTTACTGGGGCTCATAGGCTGCTGGCACAAGCATGTGCTCACATAACATACATATACACACACACAAAGGGAGAGAGGGTGGGGGGAATATTAGGAACCCATTAAAAGATGTTATGCAGAGAAATCACTTGTACATATTTTTGATTCAGAAACATCAATGGGACCTGAGTGGATGGCTTAGTCCATAAAGTGCTTGTCAGGCAAACATGAGGACCCGAAGTTGGATTCCCAGCACCCATTTTTAAAATAATACAGCAGGGTGTACCTGTAATCCTAGCCTTAAGGAGATAGACACAGGAAGAGCCTTGGGACTTCCTGGCCAGCCAGTCTGGATAAATGGTAAACTCCAGATTCGGCAAAAGACCCTTCCTTGAAAAAATAAAGTGGAGAGTTATTGATGAGGACCCCCTCCATCAACCTCTGGCCTCTACACGTACATATACCTGTGCATCCCCCACATGTACACACACAAACATGTACACACATATGTGCATGCACAGGAAGAGATGATCAATAGACGGTATCTTTGTGGAGTTGCAAGACAACATTGCTATGTTTCCATCTGTATCATATGCATTCCCATATCTGTAATCATTATGCACAGCTCCCCAGGAATGTCTATGAAAGCTGTAAGAAGGAGGAACACAGAACATGTCTTCTTTTGTCCTTGTCATTTACACAAATAGAAACCTTTCTTTTCCAAGTTTGGAAATACATTGTTTCCAAGAACCTCATGGATTAGATTTCCCATTCTTTGTTAAATTTCCAAAATAACAGATCTACAAAACAGGAAATGTTTGCCAGGAAATTATAATTTGATCATTTCTAAATTCATTTTATTGATGTTCTTCCCCCCGCCCCCCGCCTCCACTTTTCCTGATGCAGCTAAAGAGCAAATGTCAAAACTCAGTCAATATTAAGATATATGTCCAGGAAGAATATCGGGAAAATGTTGAACAGAGAGAAAATTAGTTGAAATAATTTCTCTATGACAGTTTAACCAACACCACTTTATTTCGAGGATCACCTATTTGACCTGGCACCACGATTGAGCTTATTTTCTGTCCTTTGTGGAAAGTCCTCAAGCAGTCCTTGCTCTTAGCATTGACGTTACCATAGCTTAGTTTCTTAGATTAAGCATTTCCACCAGATTCAGTAAGGTTCATAAATTATACACAGATGCTTCGTTCCGCATGCTTTAGTACTTACCTATGAATCGGATGATCCTTCGGAGTAAGGGGTTCAGGTAACAGCATTCTCCAGTTAGGATCATTTTCTCTTCAGCAATCAGAGATTCCCTCGTTGACTTTATGAAATACATGGATATCTCACCAATAAAAATCTGGGGAAGGAATATTTAAAGACTGTCAAGAGGTAGGGTTGTTTGATTAAAGACAGACAAGTAGCTTTTCCACAACATAGCTTTTGAGGATTCACAGTCCTTTATAAAGAGATCAAGTTGGTTAGGGAGACAGATGTTAAGTAGTAATTTGTGTTTATATTTAATTCTTCAAAAGAATTGGAGAAAGTAAGATTTGATCATTTCACAAGTGGCTCAGGGCAGGATAGAAATGCAAATTGAAAGTTTGTAGTACAGAAGGTCAGTGGCAGGATTGGATAGTAACTCTCTCTGTAATTTGCAACGATGAGGAATGAGTCCAAGAAAGCATTACATATACATCTTGCGCCATACATTGTTACTTGCATTATCAATCCTTCTTTGATCATCTTTGCCTGACGTATGCTTCTCTCATACTGAAATGTTTTGATTGTCCCTCTCTTTATTGCAGCACTCATTTCTTGTTTCTTGAGCTACTATCCTTTAAATTATAATATCCTCACATAGATTGTAAGCTCCTTAAGGTCAGAGTCCACAAGTGACATTTAAAACGTATTCTGATAGCACCCAGCACACTATACTGCCATTTAAAATAATCAGCATGAGGTAAGTTTTAACAAATTCTAGTACTACTACAAATGAAGGCTGAGGCTACTGACAGAGTCAAAGTTAACAATTACCATTGCCGATTAGATGCTAGGTGTATGACACTTCCGCATGTGACCTGCTCAGATCTCTAGCCTAGGAATAATTACCCTTGCCTTCCTGGAGAGGAATAAAAGTTCTTTAAAGCCTACAAACAGGAAGCACGAGGGTCATCAGCCCAGTCACCTGGGCTCAAAGTCCACACTTCCTATCATAGATTTTGGAAAAAATTTTATGAATGTTTTAAGAATCCCCAAGCTTTATAGTTTTGCCATTACAGACTATCTGCTTAGGAGGATAAAAATGATAACATCATAGAAGATGCTTGAATAACAGAAATGAAAGTATAAAATTTCAAAACTGAAATCATTTATGTGTTTGCTCCTTCCCTTGACTGCCAAGGACACTGATGGTCTCAGTGACCCATAGCCAAGTCATAACTGACACAGTTCTAGAAGGTGGTGGATGATTCTATTTCTACTTTACCATTTAATATTATACTGTGACATCATGTGAATGTTTTAGTGCCTAAGAATCCTGCAGTTGAACTGGAGAGATGGCTCAGCAGTTCAAAGCACTGGCTGCTCTTTCAGAGGACCCAGGTTTGGTTCCCAGCACCCACAGGGCAGATAATAACTGTTCCTCCTGTTCCAGGGGGAATTCTTCTGACCTCCGTGGGCATTACATGACATGGGTGCACTTACATACATGCACATGTGTACATTCATACACATAAGATAAAAATAATAAATAAAATATCCATGTTGTACATTGCCTATGGAGGTCAGAAGAAGGCGTGGCTGGAGAGATGGCTCAGCAGTTCAAAGCACTGGCTGCTCTTTCAGAGGACCCAGGTTTGGTTCCCAGCACCCACAGGGCAGATAATAACTCTTCCTCCTGTTCCAGGGGGAAATCTTCTGACCTCCGTGGGCATTACATGACATGGGTGCACTTACATACATGCACATGTGTACATTCATACACATAAGATAAAAATAATAAATAAAATATCCATGTTGTACATTGCCTATGGAGGTCAGAAGAAGGCGTCAGATCCCCTGGAATGGAAGTTATGAACATTGTTAGCTGCCATGTGGGTGCTGGGAATCAAGCCTGGGGTCCTCTGCAAAAGCAGCCAGTGCATTTAATGATGAGCCATCTCTCCAGCCCCAACTATTACTACTTGTATTCCCTCCTAGAAGCTAAAATTCGCTAAGGAGAAAACAAGCATCAATCTGAATTTTATATGAGAATGGAAAAATGAAGACTAACATCTTATATGGCCTCAAAGATTCATGCTTTCTCAGAGATGACTATCAGGCCCCTGATGTCCCTGTAGTCCATTGAATCTTTTGGAGTTCTCCTGATCGATGACCTTCCTCCTTGGAGATATGCTAATAGGATGGTGTGAAGTAGACAGTGATGGTCCAAATTCACATTAGAAAAAAAATGGGGATAAGAAAATAAAAACAACTTAAAATAGAAAAGACATTAAAATCACAAGTTTAGACGATTGTGATAGTAACAAGCCAGTTTAATTCTTTTGATAGAATGCTGTTTTAAAAACTTCAGTAGTTATTACTCTAACCGTAAATTTATTATAACTACAGCAGAGCCAGAATACTTTTTTTTGAGACAGGGTCTCATGTAGCCCAGGCTGGCCTTGAACTGGCTACTAGCCAAGGATGACCTTGAACTTCTGATCCTCCTGCCCCAACCTGACAAGTGTTGTGATTACAGGTGTGCATCACTACACCGGGTTTATGCAGTGCAGAGCATTGAACACGGGTCTTTGTGAATGTTGGGCAAGTATTTTACCAACTGACCTACATCCCCAGCACCAGAATACCTTTTGAAAACTGCTGAACAAAATCATCTTTAGCTTTAAGAGCACTGTATGCCACAGCATGCACAAACATACACACAAACATGCGTGCACACACAATAATGGAATTAAAGTTTTTAAGTGAAAACTGATGAAAGTTTGTACTTTCAGTCAACACTCAAATCCCAAATGAGGTATGAAACAAAAACATCAGAGCAAGGGTGTATTTCAATCTATAAAAAAAGAAAAGGGAAAAAAGACAAAATACAAATTTGAAAATGTAGCCGGATATTGACATTGTGTGGAACATGCTAAGTGGTAACGAATGCTTGCATATGTAATACAGGAAGGAAGGAAGACAGAGAAAGGGAGGGCATCATTTTATAATCAAGGGGCAGTGATAGAGCTATCTATATCTATATATCAATATAGACATTACTGCCTCTTGAGTTATATATATTTATATGTATATATGTATGTATGTATATATATATATATATTCCTGTCTTTTAGTAAAATTTTAGTGGACATGAAGTTGCTGATGTGCAGTCCAGCTCCTGTCCCACTGAGTGGGCTTCCTCTTCCTAACCACACACAGGTTGCCTTTACTATTTCTCCATTCTCTGTGTCTTGTAGTCTCATAGAGGGGCAGTTTTTGCCCAGAGAATGGAGGACTGGGAAAGTAAAGGATTACTTTCTTGTGCCAAGCCTGCAGCACACGTTGGATGCCATTTTGCTCATGATGGCAGATTGGTGACTCTGGTTTTGGCAGTGGCTGGGTTCCTCCATCTGTACCTCGGCAATATCATTCCATCTCAATTCATCATCTGTGCAAAGAGCAGCTGGGGCACAAGGGATGTCCCGTGTGTTTGGTCCTGGCTGCCTTTCTTGTTCCAGCCTCTCTGATTGTTGGCTAATGAAGTCCATATCAATCATGGCAAATTAGAGTGTCCTCCAGTGACAAGTGGTAAGGCCAAACTGGCAATGAATGAACTGTAGATAAATTTCATTAGTGCATTTTCATTTTTCTAGCTATGCCAACTACAAGCCTAGGTGACATGTGACCTTCAGATCACAGTGAGTAAACTTTAAGTTATGAGGGCAATTGGTGTCCTTAAGAGTCATCTTTCACATACAGAAACCCAAGTGGCAACTACATAAACAATATCTTTTATGTTGTATTTATTCACAAAATGAAGAAAATTAGTTTTAAAATCAACAGGTAAAATTATATGCATTTATCAGGGTTAGAATGATGATTTAAAAATTATTATTTATTTTTATTTTATGTGTATGAGTGTATACCTGCATGTATATTGTGCAGTGCCTGAGGAAGTCGGAGGAGGGCGTCAGATCCCCTGGAATTGGAGTTATGGATGGTTGTTAGCCGTCATGTGGGTACTAGACTTTGAATCTAGTCCTCTGCAAGAGTAGTTTGTGCTCTTAACCTAACTGCCTGATCCATCATTTCTTAGTGATCCTTTGTATTTCTGTTGTATCATCTCATTTTCATCTGACTTGTAGGGTCTTTTCTCCTTTTTAAAAAAGAGTTAAAGCTGGACTGGCTGGTCAATGTGCTCTGGGAACCCACCTGTCTCTGCCACCCCCAGTAGGGGTTATAGACAGGTACCCAACTTTTATGAGGATGCTGGAGACTGAAACAGTCCTCACTTATCAACTCTCCTAATTAGTTCCAGCTGTCAACTTGACACAGCCCAGAGGCTGAGGGAGTCTCAATTAGGGGACTCTCTTGATCAAACTGGCCTTTGGACATGACTGTGGAGCATTTTACTGATTGTTAATTGATGGAAGAGGGTCCAGCCCATTCTAGGACGTCTTATTCCTAGGCAGGGCTGGATAAGAAACCTAGGCTCATGGAACAGAGTGGAACAAGGGGTAGAGAGAACATTAATGCATCTCTCAACTCTCATCAACAAAGCTCCCTCATGCAACAGAGGGCCATGAACATAATAGGACACAAATGGCCAAAGTGTAGAGAATAAGAGTCTGCAGAGTGTGGGTTCTTGGACAAAACTCCTGTATTGAACCTCACCCACCCAGGGCTCAGGGACTATTGTGGAAGAGGTGGCAAAAAGACTGTAAGAGCCAGCGGAGGCAGTGCATGACCATATGGAAATAGAATCTTACAGGGTCCTGGGACCCTGCTCATATGAACCTACAGCAATGGTATCAGAATGCACAAGACCCATTCAAACTCCAGCTGATAAAAACCCAGGCATAGAACTGTGGGATTGGGCAGCAGTCCCCAGTCTTAGCTGAAGAACTATTGGCAGTTGATTACTGTGTGTGAGGAAGAGCCGCTGATCTTCTTAAATGAAGGGGCTCTAGATAGGCTGACTAGACTTCAGTGGATGAACTAACTTGACTCGATAGGCCTTAACAAAAATGACAGAATGCATGAAATCCAGTTGTGTGGGGGGCTATGGAAGGGTGCTGATGGGGAAGGTGTTATAAAGATGATTAAAATGTTCTGTGTGTTGGGACTGGAGAGATGGCTCAGTGGTTAAGAACAGTGGTTGTTCTTGCAGAATACCCGGGTTCGAATCCCAGCACCCACATGACAGCTAACAACTGTCTGTAACTCCAGTCCAGGGGATCCGACAGCCTCTGGAATAAGACCAGAAGGAAGTGTCCAGTATTCCCAGACACAGGATGATTTTCAAAATCATCAAACAGCCTTTTCCACATAAGCTGCAGAATGGTGTCAGAAGTGACCAGTGATGATGTCTATTGTATGTATTTATGTATAACAAAGCCACAGGCAATAACACTTGGGCTAATCAAAGTAATGACCAGCAAGTAAGGGAAACAGAACATGTCTGTAGATTTGGGTTACCAATGGCACTTGTCAAGAAAGACAAAAGCCAAGAATATACTGTCATAGTGCTGGCAATAAATCTATATTTTTCCTGAGTCACAAAAAAAAGTTTATAATAGGGGCTGGAGAGATGGCTCAGTGGTTAAGAACACTGGTTGTCTTGCAGAGTACCCAGGTTCAATTCCCAGCACCCATATGGCAGCTAACAATCGTCCATAACTCCAGTTCCAGGGGATCCAATGCTCTCTTCTGACCTCTGCAGGCATTACACAACACAGCTGCACTTACATGCATGCAGGCAATCCACTCACGTGTATAAAATGAAATAATAATTTTAAAAATCTACAACGAGAACAATGATTTTTGAGGGGAATGCTCATGGCTGTGGACGCCTCCCTGTTAGACTAAGAATCTCAGACTGAGAGCTCTGAAGCCACTTAGATACCAATGTTGAACGTATAAAGAACTCTCTCTTTTTCCTCAGACATACAGAGAGTATGGGCAACGTCTAGCCACCAAGATCTAGTTCCTTCAGGAACACAGAGTAGAGTGCTGTCAGGACATATGATGATTCTGCTAAGTTGCATCCACTTGGCTTTCAGGGAACATACCTAGTGAGAGCAAAGTTCCATGGATTATAAAAATTCAATTAAAAAATTACATAATAAACCTAGCTGATCAGAAGCTATGGAATGAGCCAGTAAGCAGCAGTCTTCCATGGATCCTGCTTCATTCAGCTCCTCCCTGAGCTCCTGCCTAGACTCCCTCAGTGATGGCTTGTGCCTTGGAAGTGTAAGTCAAATAAACTCTTTAGTGCCCAAGTTGCTTTGGTCAGGGTTTTCATCACAGCAACAAAGAAGCAAACTAGTACATTGACTTACTCCTCTCCCCGGGTCCCAAGAAAAATTTTAAAATTCTCCTTTAATTTCTTCCTTGGCCCATTTGTTGTTTTGCAGCATGCTGCTTAATTTCCATGTGCTTGTGAATTTTCTGATTTTCCCTGTGTTATTAATTTGTAGGCTTATATCACTGGGCACAGAAAAAGTATTAGATATGATTTCAGTCTTGAATTTGTTAAAATTGTTTTGTGACCTATATGATCTATCTTGGAGAATGATCCATGCAAGTTAGAGAATGTGCATTCTGCAACTATAAGAGAGAATATTCTATATATGTTTAAGTCTCATGTTTCCTTATTGAATTTATTTCTGCAGAATATTGTCATAGCTAGAAATATAGTCCTGAATTCACCTACTATTAACATCATTACATTATTTCCAATTCAGATCTAAGAATATTTGTTTTATATGTTTAGGTGCTCCATTGTTCAGAGTTTGCAAATGTATCTTCTTTCTGAGTAAACACATTTATCCCTGTATAATGATCTCCCTTGTCTCATTTTACATATTCTAGCTTAAAGACTGCTTTGTATAACTATAGGCTGAGTATTCAAAATTCAAAAACATGAAATGCTCCAAAACTTGAAGTTTATAAAGCATTGTTTCTTAAAGTTTTTTTTTTGAAGGATTTCAGGTTTTCATATTAGGGACATGGTAAAGTCTATGAAATATGAAAATATTCCCAAATTTCAAAAATGCTTCAAATCGCAAGCATTTCTGGTCCCAAATATTTCAGAAAAGGAACGCTTCCACTGTACACAGTTTTCATTTGTATG
Source organism: Nannospalax galili (assembly GCF_000622305.1). Lineage (NCBI taxonomy): Eukaryota > Metazoa > Chordata > Mammalia > Rodentia > Spalacidae > Nannospalax > Nannospalax galili. The sequence continues at coordinate 2,088,685 of NW_008354705.1, read as the reverse complement.
TAATATGTTTTTCCATGCTTCCATTCCAAACTACATTTATACTTCCTGAGGTAAGGTTCCTCTGAGCAACAGATGGTTGAAACTTTAAAAAACCTCCACTCAGATACTCTATGTATTTTAGTTGAATGAGTTAATCTAACTCATGGAATGCTTATCAATAGGTAATGATGGCCATAGATCTTTTGTTCTTTCCTTCCTCTTTTGCTGGTTCCCTTTATGGTTAGGTGACTTTTCTCTATTATGCTTTGAGTCTTTGCTTTTGATTCTATGATTCTGTGTTTAGACTTTTGTGGATAGAGGATAGATATTTATGTTTTCTGATTAAATGAGTCATAATAAACATCTTATAGTTCTAACGGGTTATTTTAAACTGATAATAACTTTCTTTGATCACAAAATTTCCCCAAGCCATTTGCTTTGCTCTTACACTTTGAATTTCTAGTGTCACAATTTTTATGTCACATGCTTTATTTTACTGGTTTTGCCTTGCAGCCTTCGTACTAAAGTTATAGGATGCATGTATTGACATTGCAGTGTCAGAGGATTCTGATTTTGACTGCGTATCTATTTTCATGACCACTTTATATTTAATGTTTCTCGTCATTTTTTTTTTTAGTTAATGTACCTAATTTCTTGGATTTCAAGTATTTATCATCAATGGCAATGTGAAGCATACCTTAAAGTTTAGAGGGGGACACCATTGCTTCAAAACGTAATGATGTGACTAGTCAGCCACAGGGTTCCTGAATGTTTTAGAAGGGACAAGGTCTTGTGTGCAGCTTCCCAGGGTTTCACACCAGGCTCTTACCGCAGAGGAAAATGGAAGGTTATGCCAAAACATTCCTAGGTCTGGGATTCTATCAGCAGACAGAAGTACCTAGTACCTTATAAGACCAAGTACCACACCAACCATTTTTTTTTCCTGGTCTATGCTTTTTTGTTTTATTTTTTTATTTTATGTGTGTGAGTGTTATGCCTGCATGTAGGTAAGTGCCACCAATGTCGTGCAATGCCTGCGGAGGTCAGAAGAGGCTGTCAGATCCCCCTGGAACTGGTGTTATAGACAGCTGTTAGTCACCATGTGGGTGTTGGGGACTGAACCCGGGTCCTCTGCAAGAGCAGTCAATGCTCTTGACTGCTGAGTCATCTCTCCAAGCCCTAATAACTTTCTTTGATCACAAAATTTCCCCAAGCCATTTGCTTTGCTCTTACACTTTGAATTTCTAGTGTCACAATTTTTATGTCACATGCTTTATTTTACTGGTTTTGCCTTGCAGCCTTCGTACTAAAGTTATAGGATGCATGTATTGACATTGCAGTGTCAGAGGATTCTGATTTTGACTGCGTATCTATTTTCATGACCACTTTATATTTAATGTTTCTCGTCATTTTTTTTTTTAGTTCTGCTTGAAGAACTTTCCATAGCATCACTTGTAAGGCAGTCTGACGGAGATGAACAACTCGAGCTGTGTTTAGGGAAAAGTCTTTATTTCTGAAAAAGCTTTTCTGGGTGCAGTCTCATTTCCCATTTTTCGGGTCTGCATCCCCACCTTCTTTAGCACATTAGCTGAATCCTTCAGTCCTCTGTCCTGGCCTGCAGGGTTTTTGCTGAGAAGCTGCTTGTAGGTGTATTACAAGGTTCTTAAGTGATACTTGCTTTAAAAAACATTTTTATTTTTTTAAATTTTATTTATTATTTTTATTTTATGTGTGTGAGTGTTATGCCTGCATGTAGGTAAGTGCCACCAA
>NW_008354705.1:2057340-2086885 GCF_000622305.1 Nannospalax galili | reverse complement strand
ACTGGAGTTATGGACAGTTGTTAGCTGCCACGTGGGTGCCGGGATTTGAACCTGGATCTTCTGCAAGAACAGTCAGCGTTCTTAACTGCTGAGCCATCTCTCCAGCCCCTCTTTATTAATTTTTATTTTATGTGTATGAGTGTATTGCTTGAATGTATGTAATTGTACCCGTGTTGTGTAGTGGCCATGGAGGTAAGAAGAGGGTGTCAGATCCTCTGGAACTGGACCTATGGACAGTTGTTAACTGCCATTTGGGTGCTGGCAATTGAACCTGGGTCCTCTGTCAGAACAGCCAGTGCTCTTAACCACTGAACTGTCTCTCTAGCCCCCAAGTGCTACTTGTTTTTATACTTTCTATTTTCAAAATAATCTTTTTGTCTTTTATTTTTGATTGATTTTTAATGTGTCTCAAGCTAATTGTGTTTTGAGTCACTGGGGACTTTTAACCTTCTACTTGAATATTTCTTCCTTTTCTTCTTGCAGGAAGTTTTATGCTAAGGTATCTGTGCTGGATAGCTTTAGTGTCGACTTGACACACCTGGGTTGAGGGAGCCTCAATTGGGGAATTTCCTCTATTGGACTGGCCTGTGGCCATGTCTGAGGGGCATCTTCTTGATGAGTGATGTGGGAGGGCCCAGCTCACTGTGGGTGGTGCCACCCCTGGGCAGGTGGGCCTGTGTTGCATAAGAAAGCAGGCTGAGCAGGGGTCAGGGAAGCAAGCCAGCAAGCAGCATTCCTCCATGGTCTGTGCTCCAGCTCCTGCCTCCAGGTTTTGTTTATGTGTATGAGTCTCTCTGTGCATATACACATGTGTATGTGTAGGTGCTGGCAGAGGCTAGAAGAGGGCATCAGATCCCCTGAAGCTGGAGTTGCTGCAAGTTGTGAGCCACACAACGACGGGCATAGTCCTCTGCAAGGGTAGAATGAGCTGTTAACTGCTGAGCCATCTCTCCAGCCTTCCGCTGTTATATTGTGAAACAGCTTTTTACAGTTCATCTTTTTCTTCTACTTCTTGAAATCCTAGAACTCCAAAATTTGCTCCTTTGACACATTCCATATATCTAGTAACCCTTTGCATTTCTCTTCAGTTTTGTTTCAAACAACCTGCCTTTGAGTTCACAGGTTCTGTCTTCTGTTTGATCAAGTCTGCTATTAATTTCTCTGTTATACCTGTTTTCATTCACTCTATTTTTAACTCTAGAAAACTGCATTTATTGTTTCAATTTTCACTAAATTTATATTGTCACTTATTATTTTCCTCATTTTGTCAAACTATTTCTATGTATGTCCTTCAAGTCTGCCGAGCTTTCTTTGAAGAGTTATTTTGAATTATTTGGCACATCACAAATTTCCATTTCTTTGGTATTAGCCACTGATAACTGTTCTCTTGAGTGAGGCCCCGTTTTCTTGATGTTCTTGAGTTTGTGGCCATGGGTCAGTGTCAGAGCTTAAGGACCAACAGATATCTATGCCGTTCTTCAGTCTGAAACCACTCAGTTAAAATCTCCAGGGCAACTCAGATTTCCTGCAATGCTATTTTCTTCAGTCTTCTTTCATTTTTATAATCTGTGGAACTTTGCTCTCACTAAGTAATGTTCCCTGAAAGCCAAGTGGATACAACTTAGCAGAACCATCATATGTCCTGACAGCACTTCTACTCTGTGTTCCTGAAGGAACTAGACCTTGGTGGCTAGACGTTGCCCATACTCTCTGTATGTCTGAGGAAAAAGAGAGAGCTCTTTATACGTTCAACGTTGGTATCTAAGTGGCTTCAGAGCTCTCAGTCTGAGATTCTTAGTTTACCAGGGAGGCTTCCACAGCCATGAGCATTCCCCTCAAAAATCATTGTTCTTGTTGTAGATTTTAAAATTATTATTATTTCATTTTATACACATGAGTGGATTGCCTGCATGCATGTAAGTGCACCTGTGTTGTGCAATGCCTGCAGAGGTCAGAAGAGAGCATTGGATCCCCTGGAACTGGAGTTATGGACGATTGTTAGCTGCCACATGGGTGCTGAGAATTGAACCTGAGTACTCTGCAAGACAACCAGTGTTCTTAACCATTGAGCCATCTCTCCAGCCCCTGTTGTAAACTTTTTTTTGTGACTCAGGAAAAATATAGATTTATTGCCAGCACTATGACAGTATATTCTTGGCTTTTGTCTTTCTTGACAAGTGCCACTGGTAACCCAAATCTGCAGACAGGTTCTGTTTCCCATACTTGCTGGTCATTACTTTGATTAGCCCAAGTGTTATTGCCTGTGGCTTTGTTATACACAAATACATACACTAGACATCATCACTGGTCACTTCTGACACCATTCTGCAGCTTATGTGGAAAAGGCTGTTTGAAGATTTTGAAAATCATCCTGTGTCTGGGAATACTGGACACTTCCTTCTGGTCTTATTCCAGAGGCTATATCCACACACTCAGCAAATTCTCTCACTTGAAATGATGGAAAATATGCAACAAAGTGATACTGTATATTTCCCAAACACAGTGTTCACTGATACCATTTGTTTGCTGGATAATAGGTGGAAAAGGAATGGAAACTTAAAATAATTTCACTAAAATGCTATTCTCAGCAAAAAGAAAAATCAATTGTAATCTCCAAGTCTTCAGCAGCCCATATTTTTAGGTAAACAATATTCTTTTCAGAAAATAATTGATCAATCTTCTTTTTAAAAAATATTTCTTTTATTTTACAGTATGAGTATATTGCCTGTATGTGTGTAAGTGCATCCATGTCTTGCAATGCCTGTGGAGGTCATAATAGGGCATCAGATCTCCTGGAACTGGAGTTCTAGACAGTTATTAACCACCATGTGGGTGCTGTGAATTGAGCCCAGGTCCTCTGCAAGAACAGCCAATGTTTTTAACCACTAAGCCGTCTTGCTGGTCCTTGAACAGTCTTCTTTACACAGTTTCTCAGTCATCAGTTATTGCAAGGGATACGTTCAAACTGGGGATGGCTGGAAACAGTGTTAGGAAAAAAAATCTCTAAAGAAATTTGGTTAACTAATCTGGAAAATGTAGAGAAAACTTTAAGATTTTTTTTTCACAAAATTTATGAGAATATTTATATGTCTATCCCACAAGAAAACGTAAATTATGAAGACCAAGTACATTAACGACAATGGTAAAAAGATTTTTTTAATTGAAAGAAGTCATGTGATAATGTATGAAAGGGAAAAGGATGTGAATTAGAAAACATTCAAGAGTTCCAACAGAGGAGCTTGTTCAGAGCCTGGAGGAGGCAAATTCTGAGGGAGTGCAAGCCCTACAATGTCCCCTTTGCTTAGGCAGCTGTATCCAGTCAGCCAGCCAACAGAAGGGCGCTACTGAGAATCCACACTGATCTGCAGTTTGCTTTTCCTTTTGATGTGAAGAGCTTACAGACTAGAAACACACAAAAGAAGATTCACAAGTTCCTCCAAATCATGTCTTTCTATCAAATTGTGTTTGTTTCTTCCTTTCCTAGGAAATTGCTGATGAATCCTGTGTGTGCATGTGTGTGTGTGTGTGTGTGTGTGTGTGCGCCCATGCGTGCACTTGTATGCAAGCTGTGAGTGATTTCAATTCTCTTGGGCAGGGAATCAAATGCTCCGCTGCATCAATGTTAAACACTCCCCTGTCACTTCATTGCCAGGCCAAGAAAAAGGTTTTATAACTATTTTCTCATACCTTGTGCCACTGGGACTGTGGTAAAATAAGGGTAAATCAGATTCTCTGCAGAGTAAATCCTCTTATACAAACAGGCTCTCTTCCTTCACCTCTGAGCCTATTGAGTTTATTCAGAAGGCCCAAGGCAGTAGTTAGTTATCCAAGCTTTACAGGTGGTCAGAACATACCCTGCAGGTTTCTTTGAAGTATGGGTCACCACTGTGGCCTAGACAGTTCTGGAAACAATAAATCCTCCATGCTTTTTCCTAAAGATCTGGGACAGCAGTGGCCTTGGCCCTGTGCAGCTGATCCCAAGTGGCCTTGTCTCAGTATGAGGCTGATATTTTCTGACAGGAAAGCACAAAAGGAAAATAGGAAATGACAGGTCAGGTAGCAGAGTCTTTCCCTTCCTGCCTCTCCTGTGCATCCCCACAGCTGTGAACGGGGATGTTAACGTCCGTCTGGAGAGACACGGCCATGTGGGGCACTCGTTCTGTCACTGCCACTGTACTTGGAGATTCACTGAGAGCCAACGACAAGTCCAGGCTGAGCTACAGTTTTAAAACTTGCTGCTAGTTGGTATCACACAAATCACCCAAAAGGGGGTCTTGCCTTCACTATACTCCAAAGAGACTAGCAAATGGTTTTAAGGAGAAACAGAAAAGCTCTACAGTTCTGTGAAACACCTGAAGGCACAGAAATACAAAGCCAAATCCGGAAAAGGAAGCTGTGCCTTGCTGGAAATCTAATATATGGAGACTTTCAATTAAAATGTTGCCTTTTCTGTTCTTGTAGAATCTGAGAACAAGAAGGATCTTGGAAATAATTTAGCCTAATCCCTTTTTAAAGTATAAAGATGAAGAAATAACCCACTAAAAGAATACAAGTAACCGGAAGTCATACAGTTCCTAGGGTAGATTTAATGATTCCCAGCCTGAGGAAGATGAGCACATGGTGAGGAAGCAAAGGGTGCTGAGGGGGGATGTGTGCCGAGGGAGGACATGTGCCCAGGGAGGACGTGTGCTGAGGGAGGACGTGTGCCCAGGGAGGACGTGTGCCGAGGGAGGCACGGGAATCTGAGACCCTTTGGCCCCCACAGGCTGCTCTTGGACAAGCCGATCTCACAGAGATGGAGCAAAAGTGGGCACAGCTCCTTCCCAGAGCACAGAGGAGTTCTGTCCTGCTGCTGATCACTGATTTCTAGGTTCTGAGGGATTCCCAAGGCTGAGGGACAATGGCTCCCTGCCATTAAATCATTACCTGCTATCAAGTGTCCTTCCAAGTCACACCCTTCATTTGAAGAGGAGACAGAAATGACACTGGGCAGATAATCCAGTTGTGTACAGAACTAACTAGACCGTTTTGGGCATCATTTAGTCAAGCTGTGCCTAGGTGTTCTCAACTTAAAGATGTAGGGGGCTGGACTACATTCTTTTCCTGTATTCTTTGGAATATTTCTGTCCCATTTAACTGGACTGTTGAGAGGATCATTTAGGCAACACCTACAGGATATAGGTAATTATAAAAACGGTTTATCAGTTTTTAAGGTATCATACACTGGTCCTCCCTTGCTCGCCTTACCTGGTCCCCATCCTCACTCCATATAATGTCTTACCATTTGCCTTCAGCTCTCATGCACATTTTACAGTATAAAGAATCTGTTCTTGATTTTATTTCACAATTATATTGTTTTCTGATTCTAATTTTCTGCTCACAATCCCTTTTAAAAGTTTTTTGATTTATTTATGTGATGAGTGTTTTGCCTGTATGCATTTAAGCACACCACATGAATGATCATTGTTAGATGCCATGTGGGTGCTAGAAACTGAACCTGGGGCCTTGGGAAGAACAGCCACTGCTCTTAACCACTGAACTGTTTCTCCAGCCTCATAATCTTTATTAATATGTTTCCATTGTCCTTCTTAGGTTTTAACAGGAAAAAAATCTATAAACACAAAATAATTATGAGAAAATCTAGGCAATGTTACTATTTCCTAAAACTTACGAGACAGGACCATAATCCAGTTCCGGACCAAGTCTCTGTCTCCAGTTAGAGGCACCATGAGACCATTCCAGACAGGGCCCAACCTGTTTCCTTGTTAGCTGCAAGTGAATCTTCTGCCTCTGAGGCACATTGAAGGTGTTAAAGTTCCCAGAAAGAACTCCTGCATCTCAGACTGAATTTCCTGAAAGGCTGACCAACTGGAGAGTCTGGAATGTTACCTCGGGCTGCCTTTAGCCCCTAAATAGTCTTTTGTTTTGCCCATCTCTGTTTCTGACCTAACATCCATAACTAACAGATAAAAGCCTTTAGGAATGTATTATCTTAGCAGACCACCAGGTGCCACTAAACAAAAAGCTATGAATGTCATCAGCTAGCATCTGAGACCTATAGTAGAAACCACCTCCCCGCAGCTTTGCCATGACCTGCCGACTGAATATAACCACCAATGTATTTGAAAAGTGTCTTGATTTATGACTTTTCTTTCTTCTGTTACCATTAAAACATAATATAACTCTTACCATGCTAGAACATGGGATTTGGGGTACCCTGAATCTGTGCTCCCAGGCCATAGTCATTTATATTTGTCTCTAGAATAAACTATCTCTTATCCTCTTTGAGGTGAGAGTTATGCATTTGTGTTGACAAAGGGTGGTTTCTAGCCATGTTTTCTCTTCTTCCCCAGGCTGGTAAGCAAGGATAAAGGAAATGAGATGTAGCATTTAGCCTCCTTCCAGGTAGAGTCCAGTTCCTATCACTCTAGAACAGGGCAGAAGAGGTCACATAGAAATTCTCAACAGAATGTCATAATCCTCACATGGAGGAAGTTTGTCTTGTGATGCCAAAGAGGGTGAAGGATGGTTTCTTGCCAGGTTCTTCACCCCTAACCCCTAAGTCCATGCCAGGAAATCCATGAAGTCATTTCTAAACCTGATGACAACTTGTAGAATAGGCAGTCGATTATCCTAATCTTGTATAGAAGGGATCAATGAAGTGACTTACCCAAAGTCACCCAGCTGGATGTGAACCCAAGTGTGCCACTCTGTAGACCTCGTGCTTTTAACCACGCTGATACATCACATATAGTGGGACAATACTCAGTCTGTATAGGAGTCTTATTATTTAAGGTGGCGCTCGGCTAAAGCTGGTCTCAATAATCTGAATAAGCCTAATGTATGATGACTTACTATTTCTAGATTCTCAAATTTACATTCTCTTTTTATAATAAAGCAAGAGAAACCTTGTCATTGACAATGGCATTTGAACTTAATATCTGAGCAATTATTATATTATTCAGTATATTATTCAGCCCATCTGTGTTTTTCTTCTTGTCCCCAACTAAAAAAGCACAGAGGATAAGTTAAAGGTAAGACGGCAGAGTGGGGAGAGGTGGCTATAAATAATAGTATCTAAGTGTTAAACATTTGACCAGCTAACAAAGATCTGCAACATTTATGCTCTGGAAGAAATTTCCTCTACAGGATTTTCTCAAGAGAAAATTGAGTTATATGGTATGTAACAAGGACGGGGCAGAGTTGTCAAACTTTGGGGTTTGTGATTTTGCTCATCTCTGGCCTCTGCAGTGCAGAACAGCCAGAGGTACCAGAGGTGTGTGTTGGGGGGTGGGGGTTTATTCCACTGTGATCTGAGTCTCTGTTGGCACTTACAGCCAGGCTCCTTTCTGAACACACACAACTCAGCCTATTTTTTTTTGAAAGAATATATTTGCCATTCTTAGCATGCTAGCTAATCATGTCTGTCAATTTTTGACATTCATGCATGTTTTTAAAAATACGGTTTCAAAAATTCAGATACTAAAAAGCAAAAACCATCTATGTAAGGCAAGACCCATTTGAATGAGTTTTTGTGCAGACTTCCACTGAGCATGTCTTAGCTGAAACAGGAAACCACTGATAAGGCTACTTCCTAACAAAAGCCCAGGAAGACAGGAGCAGGAGGAAGGGCACCCAGAAGTACTGTTAGGTGTCTGACAAAAAAGATGGAACTCATCTCTGTACTTACAATAGCAGTTGGAGTGGCAGCCAGCACGCAGTAGAGCACCAGAGGACTGATGAAGCTTTCTTCCTCTGACCCTGGGTAAGGCTTCATTAAGTCTCCATCCTGACAGAAGAATCCTTGGATATGCACCTGAAAAGTGTCCGTGCATTCGAAGTAGTAGGCAAGCAGCACTGTCCCAGCCATGATGACAAGCTGAAAATACAGCATGGCCACACAGAGACATTAGCAGGGCTTTGGAGCAGCCGGCTCACCCCTCAGAGACACTCCCCCATCACCCCGCAGCTCAGTGTCAGTGTTGGCAAGTGTGTGTCCGCCTGGCTCTGCATGCTCTGGGTTCTGGGACTGTGTGCTTGCTTGTCTGCCTGGTAACATCTGTTGTAGAAACCGTCTAGAAAATACTGTGCAGATCTCATCTGAAAGGAGGCCACAGCCAGGCTTGTAGAGAGGCCCAGTTTCTGCTGCTGTGCTCCCAGAGTGCCCATGGAAACCAAGGTAAATTCCATTCAGGACAGGTGAAATTTCAAAGGGCAATGGCATTGAGTTGGAAAGATGGTGATGTGATATCTACTTTCAGAAATTTTATAAAACATTAATGGTAGACTTACCTTACAAAATGTTAGAGGTAGGTGACTCAGTAACAAATGACAGAGTGAGTGAAAGAAAAAAGAAAAGAAAGGGAGGAAGGGAGAGAGAGGGAAGGAAGGAAGGAAAGAAAGAGAAAGAAAGAAAGAAAGAAAGAAAGAAAGAAAGAAAGAAAGAAAGAAAGAAAGAAAGAAAGAAAGAGAAAAGAAAGAAGGAAAGAAAGAAAGAAAAAGAAAGAAAAAAGAAAACTAAAGCTTAGCAGGGTTAGTAAGATTTTTAAGAACCACACACTCTGTTATCGGCAGATATTCTACCTCAGTCATGACTTTTAGCTTTTTCCAAAAAGCTTTCTACCAGAAAACCAAGGGACTTTACTGCTGATCTTATCTTTCTATAGACATACGCCCTTCATAAGATTTAGACAGAGAGAAATTGCCCTTTCATTTTGGCTCATAAATCACAGATTGCTCACTGGTTTGTAGTGTTTTAATAGGCGTGAGGAATCGAGGAGATATGGAAGTAAAACATTATTTTCACATTTATATTCAGAAAACATCAATGTCAAGATAAGACAGAGATAAAGTTAGCGAGAAAACAGGACCTTGAGGTTATGAAACTGTGGAACCTGGAGTCAGAGAAAATGCGGAATTCTCCCAGTCAAATGCTTTCTTTCACAGACAAGAAAGCTGAGGTCTGGGAAGTGGACTTGAGCATGGCTGGGTTATCTGCACGTAACTAAACACCTGCTTAGATGCTTAGATAGTGCAGTAACAAAAATGGGAAAACTAATGTATTAGTCACTTTTCTGTTGCTGTGATAGAAACACTGACCAAAGCAATTTATAGACGGAAGAGTTTATTTGAGTTTACGGTTCCAGGGAAATTACAATCGCAGTCCATCTTGGCGGGGAGGCATGGCAGCAGAGGTGGCTAGAGGAGGAGGAGCGGAAGCTAAGCTCTACATCTTCCAGCAGGCACAGGAAACAAGAGAGCAACTGGAGATCCCACAAGTCTTAAGAACTCTCTAAGCCCACCCCCAGTGACATGCTTCCTCCAGGATAGCCACACCTTCTAAGACCTCCCAAAACAGTGCCATCATCTGGGGACAAAATGTCCAAATACTTGGAGCCTATGGGGGACATTTTCATTCAAACCACCACTACTAACGTGACAAAAATGTTCTTAAATGTTGATTTCTTTAAAGGTATCTCGCTTACTGTTGGCAAAACAGTGTGCTAGGATGTCTTTACACAGCTGTGGTTTAAAATTGCACTTGTTTGGAAGTATGTATAAGGGAAGGAAGCCGTAAGGTTTTCAAGATTTAGGAAGACTGAACCTTGAGACAGAGACTCCTGTAGTCCAGACTGGCCTTGAACTCACTATGTAGTTAAGAATGACCTGGAACTCCTGATCCTCCTACCTCCATTTCTTGAGCACTGGGATTATAGGTATGTGCCGCCATTGATTGGTTTATACAGTACTAAGTGTGGAACCCAAGAACCCAGGGCTCTGTGCATGCTAGACAAGCACTCCACCAACCTAGCCACATGCTCAGTTCCATCATTTCTTATTCTAGCCCCAGAATGACCAATTCAGAGTCACAGAGCTGACTGGTGTTAAAGCCAGGACTAGAATAACCCACAATGCCTCATCTCCAGATGAGAAACAACACCTCCCAACAAACAAAACTCTACAAAAATCTTAAACATTATCTCCAAAAAGGATCTGTGATACAGTATCAAAACTGCATCCTATACAAAAGGGTAGGGAGTGATGGGAGGGAAAATGGGCTGGTTCTTGTACAGACAGGAACTATTTGCCACTCATTATCTGTTTCTAGCCACTATTCACAATATAGATCCTGCCTCACAACCTGCTCATTCCAACCCACTCTAGACCCAGCATAACTTCTTCTGGGGACTACCTCTATGATTCTAAATATTGCAGCATTTTCCTTAAGGGTCATTTGCATTATGTATTTCCTCCTTGATGCAGAAGCCTTTAAAAAATAATTTATTGAGAATTTCATGCAGGCATATAAGCATATAAAATGTTTTTATCAAATCCATGCCCACTCCCTCCCCTCCAACTCCTCCCATATTTCCCCATCACTTTTTCCTGAACAACGTCAGGTACTTTCTTTTTTTTTTAATGGGGCTTTTTGCTACTCTAACATTCCCCCATCTGAAGAGGTAACCCTAAAATCTTTCAAGAATTAGATAAGAGCTCCCAAATACTTTAGACATTTTTGGCCTTGGAACAGAGTACGTTGCTAACAGGCCCAAGGACATTTTGACTTTTAGCCAAGAAACTTCTACTTTTCTTTGGGGTCTTTTTACACTAACTGCCTAGCCAATTCCTACCTCCTATTCTTATCACACCATTCTTTGAAGAGGTTACCCAACTTGCTGATAGGGAATCAGGATGCAGACCGCTCTGGCTGCAGAAGCCTTTTGTACCTCCCAGATGTGGTGTGTCTGAAGTACAAACTCCCAACCATCTGATATAAAGGTCTTTCTTTTGGCCATATCCATCACCACCTTTCCTTTTGCTCTAGAAAGGCCATAGCTGCATACCCCATTAACTGTCCTGTAGACATGAAAAGCTTCTGGCTCCTCAGGTATTATACTCCTCTAATGTCTGGTGTTTTCTCTCCAGTGGATCCAATGGTTCTTACATCACAACTTTGGACCACCAATAATCTTCAGATTAATGATCTTCAGACCCTCCTCTGTGTTTCTCCATGCCCAAAGTTCTTATCGGTACCATGCACAATCCACCAACCTTTATTCCCTGCCACTGCAGGGAAGAATCTTGGATAAGCCTATTTCCTATAAGACTGGGAGACAGGTGATGAAAAGCTGATCCTTCTAATGGAGTCCCTGCCTACAGCCAGCTTACACAGTCAAAGCATGAAGTTTCTATTTCCTTTGTTCATGATTGGTCAACTGAATGACCTAGTGATGGAACCTAGCCAGCTCATTGAATGCTTTGGAAATTCTTTCAACTTTGGATGCCCTGCCTGTGGAACTAACTCTGTCCCCTGCGTGGGGCTGTCTGGGATTTTTGTATATTTTTTCCATGTTTCAAAGGCACATTTCTCTATTTTTTGGCTTTATCAGTTTTTAGATGCCTGATTGTAGAATAGACAGGATCTATGGAGGGCATTTAAAATAAAAAAAAAATTAAAACCAAAAATGGTATCTAAATTCTTCTATTGAAGAAGAACATTCTATTTTATTGGGTATGTTCATGCTCCCAATTCCTGTTGAGAAAATTCAAAGTGAAGTATAAGAAAACCTACATATACATAAAGGACTCAATACAAAGAGGCAGAATAGAAAATTAGATTGTAGATATGTCTTAAAATCAAACACATCACAATCAACTATAATATAAACTAAAGTACCCCAACATCTTATACCTAAATTTGAAATCTAAAGAACAAATCTTGAATAGCTGCCTGATTGATTTAATCCTGGAAGCAGCATTCAGAAAGAAATGAATGAATCAGTCATTTTCAGGACATAAAGAACAGAGAACGTTTGAGATGTTGGGTGGGTGTAGGTAGGAGCTCCAGCAGCTTGTGCATAGATAGGACTGACCCACCAGCACAAGGCAACCTGCCTTAGCTCTTTTCACCCTGAGTAACTAGAAACCTTGCCATTTCCAAGTAACTCTGTTACTCCTGGGGATGATGTTCCATATACTGCCATTTAGATCTGAAAGGGAAAAGAAGAATAATTCAGGTCTTGATTTCTAGTCTTCTTTACTATTGAACATCCTTTCATGACTACATAGTAAAAGAGTGGATGCTGTTGCTGCAGGGACAGAAACAGGGCAGTTGGCACTGCCTCCATGAACTGAGAGGTCTGTCCCTCCACACTGATGGCACTCCATATCTAGCTGTCAGCCAACCTCCCTGTCCTGGGTCATGATTCATCACTGTCTAGGTTTGTGCTATTGGTGCGAGCAGGCATGCTTGCCAACTCTGCTTCCTTCCCATGCCCATTTAGGAATGCATGGAGAGAGGCCATAATGTTGGTGTCACACAAACAGATGGTGAAACTGTGCCAGGCTGAGTACGGGTGGAAGAGGTGACGATGTCAGTGTGACAGAGGTTTATGGCTGAGCGAGGATAATGAGGTACAGAGAAATCACATACCAGGGACTTTCCTCAGCCCTCCCTCCTTCAGAATGACAATCTAATATAAGGAAGTTCATTACATGCTGATTATGCCACACAAGGATTTGGAAAGCAAATGCCAACAATATAGGAAATTCGTGGTTGAGAGCATAGTGTTTCTATCTAGACCCTCTGCTGATTAAAAGTAAATGTCATAAAGAATGATGACAGAAAGGTCAGAGAGTTGAACAAGAAACATGAAATTTTAGTCATTGCAGACCACTAATTTATAGATTTCATAAAAGCTGAGGCAGCAGGGCACCAGGTAATGATGGTGTGATGGGGGAGCAACAATAAAGGTTGGATTGAGAGGACTGGTGTCTAAGTTCAAGGCTAAGAGAGCACATTTCAGACTGGTGAGTCCTGGTACTCTGTGAACATCTTTCCAGCTTGCTAAGATGGCTGACTATCCTGGACCACAGACTTCATGGCTACCCTACTTGAGATGATAAATGTTTCCATTTCTAATGAGGATTTTCATTCTGGTTTGGCCATGAGCTACTAATGCTAACAGATGGGCAAATATTCTAGAGAACTAACTCTGAGCTTAGTCTCAGACATACTCTCCAATACCAAGTGATTTACCATCTAGCTGTGTAGTGTTTGCTAACACTGGGAATAGGTTGTGCTAACTGATCCCAACTGGGATTCATGCATGTTGACAGTGAGACGGTAGAGAAGGGGTCATAGAACAAGGAAGGGACTGCCTACTGGGGGTGTGGTGGGTACCGAGAATGGATAAGATAGCACAGTGTCTATGTAGGAGATTGACTGTGGCCCAGCCCCATGAATACATGCTGTACTCTGTAGAATGAAATGATGAAGGAGACTTGGGGCAGAATAAGCCATGTGCCAGAGCTTAGGTGATAAGAACTCATATGGTGGTGATACAAAAGCAAAGTCTTAGTGAATTCCAAGGAATTGCACAGCTCAAAGATGTGTGTTTCTGAATATGGAAGAATATCCAACCCCCAGTGTCCCGATTGTACAAGGGAAACTCTTAAATAGCATTCATGGAAGTAAAAACCTGTGTAGTAGGCTGGAGGGGATGCACATGAGAAAACAGACAATATGTTTTTGGAGGTCTTGCTGGGGACCCTTACAATAAGTGTGACCCTTTCAGAAGCCCTGCAGGATTGAAAACCACAGAGGCAAGAGCTAAGGAGGATGTAGTAATGGTACACTATGTATGAATCCTGGAAATTGTTCTAAGCACTTTATATAAATTAGCTCTTGTTTTGAGACTAAGTCTGACAATTTCATTGTTTCTTACCTTCAACACATGGGCTCAAGTAATCCTCTTGCATCAGCCTATGAAGAAGCTGTGGTTACAGGCGTACACTACTGCACTAGATCACACATTAAATCTGTCCAGTCATTCTGAATGGAAGACATATTATTCTTTTCACTTTAATGATGGGAAAACAGGTACAGATAAATTACATAAATTATGTAAGGCCACAACTCATAGGGTAAATCCAGGGTGATTAATGTACCTCCCCGCACAAATTTTTGTAGCCTGGAAAAAAAAAAAAAAAAACAGGTTGCTAACATAAATCAATATAATATTCAGTGCTAAGATAGGAGGAACAATGTGTACTTTAAATGCTTTCCAGGGTCATTTTTTTACATGTATGAAGGTTAGTAAGTATCTCATGACTATGCAATGAGGTATGCTTACCTATTCTTATTTTGTTTCACAAAGGAAATGTGTCAACCTTCACTAAATAAAGTGAGTCAGCAGTAGGCAGAAGTTGGAACAGGCTATACACTCACTAAAGATTTGGAGCTAGCATCCATAAATAAGAGAACAAAGCGGGGTGTGGTGGCACAAGCTTTTAATCCCAGCACTCAGGAGGCAGAGGCAGGCTGATCTCTGTGAGTTCAAGGTCAGCCTGGTCTACATAGTGAGTTCCAGGACAGCTGGAGCTATAGGAAGACCATGTCTCAAAAAGACCAAAGAGAGAGAGAGAGAGAGAGAGAGAGAGAGAGAGAGAGAGAGAGAGAGAGAACATGTGGATTTGTCTTTCTGGGTCTGGGTTACTTCACTTAGGATAACAATTTCTAGTCCCACATACAAAATTTATGTGCAAATTTCATGGTTTTGTGTGTCTTTACAGCTGAATAGAATTCCATTGTGTGTGTACCACATTTTCATTATCCATTCATTAGCCAAAGTACATTTATGTTATTTCCATTTCTTAGTAATTGTGAAAAGAGCAGCAATGAGCAGAGCTGAGCACGTGGTTTTGTAATAGGAGACTGTGACCGTGGGGCATAGGCCAAGGAGTGGCATAGCTGGGACATACAGTAGATCAACCTTTAGCCTCTTGAGAATTCTCCACTATGATTTCCATACTGGCTGCACCAGTTTGCAACCCCAACAACAGTGACTAAATGTTCCCCTTTTCCTGTATCCTTGCCAACATTGGTTGTCAACTGTTTTCTTTCTTTTTTAAAAAAATATATTTTATTATTATTTTTATTTTATGTGTATGAATGTATTGCCTGCATGTATGTGAGTGCACCCATGTCGTGCAATGCTGCTGAGGTCAGAAGAGGGCTTGGGATACCCTGGAATTGGAGTTAAGTTAAGGGCGGCTCATAGCCGCCATGTGGATGCTGGGAACTGAACCTGGGTCCTCTGGAGGAGCAGTCAGTGCTCTTAACTACTGAGCCATCTATCTCTCCAGTCTCTCTTTTATTTTTATTTTTTTTATTGACAGTAAACATAAAATTTATCTCAAAACAATTCTTGGGCATACATATAATTTTACTATTTCTTTTAAAGATGAAAGCAAATTTTCATACTAAGACTGATGTTCTTGGGTTTTTTTATTCTTTATTTTTTGAGAATTTCATACATGAGCATTGTATTTGAATACTGTATTTACATAATTGCCCTCTCTCTCTTCCCCCTCCACTTCTCAATGTCCTTCCCTGACTCCTACTAGGTCCATTCACTATTGATTGTGTGTACATGTGTTTAGAGCTGATCACTTGGGACTAGGTATCCTATCAGGGAGCTCGTCCCTAGAGAAGACTGATTCTCCCTCACTCAGCAGCCATTGATTACTGGTAGTTCTTCATTTAGGGGTGGGGCCTTGAGAAATTTCCCCTATCTACATACACTGGCATGCCAACTGGTGTTGTCATTCTGAAAGTTTTGTTTAGGTGACCGTGTTGTTGAGATTTCATGGATGCATCTTCCCTGCCATGTCTGGAAGACAATATCTAGCAGCAAATACACTGGTCCTTTGGCTCTTGGAATTTTTCCACCCTCTCTTCTGTGATGTTCCTTGAGCATTAGGCATAGAGGTTGCATGGTAGATGAATTACCTGGGGCTGGGCACCCCACATTCACTTATTCTCTGCATTTTGAACAGTTGTCAAGCTCTTTAATAGTCTCCATCTATTTCAAAAAGCTTTTCTAGAAAGAAACTTAAAGGAGGACGGTCAGGAACAGATGTTACAGGAGTAGGGTGGGGAAAGTGGGAATGTTCTACAGGGAGGAGAGGAGGGAGGGACATGCAAGGGGGCACAATGTGAGGGGGGAGGGAAGCCAGGAGAGCGAGTATGGTGGGAGGTGAGTGTTATTGGGGCAGGATGGGGATAATGGAGGTACTGGGACTGGGGAGGGAGGAGAGATGCCAGATGGGAGGAAAAAGAGTAGAGATGATTGAGTCTTGAGAGATGCCTAGTATGATGTGGCACATCTATAGTTGAACCCCTACAACTATGGCTCATGGAACATAGTGGAACAAGAGGTAGAGAGAAAACTAATGCATCCCTCAACTCTCACCAGTAAGACGCTTCCTTATATAACAGAGTGTGATGTGTACAGAAGGCCGCAACTGGCCAAGTTTTAAAGAATAAGATAAGAGACTGCAGACTGAGCATCCTTGGATAGGATTCCTATATTGAGCCTTATCTACCCACAGCTCAGGGACCATTGCAGAAGAAGAGGTGGAAAGACTGTAAGAGCTGGGGCTGGTTCATGAACAGAGGGAAGCAGAGGATTTCAGACACTGGAAGCTTGCACATGTGTACCTGTGGCAATGGTGACATCAAGCACAAGATCCATGGCAACTCAATTAAAGAAGGGCCCAGAGTAGAGGAGAGAAATGGGTGGTGGGCAGCACTAGACTGAGAACTATTGGAGACTGCTACTGGGTGAGGGACAGAATGTCTTACATAAAACTCCAGATTTGTTGACTAGACTCCAGTGAACAAATTTACACTGAAGGACATTTAGGTACTTAACAGGATAGGACTTGACATGTATGGAAGAATGTGTGAGGTCCCGTGGGGGTGGGGGGCATTGAGACTAAATTTGATTAAGAACTGTTGTATGAAATTACAAAAGCTTCATAAAAATAAATAAAAAAGAAGCGTTTCTGATGAGGAGAGCTACACTTATCTGCAGATATAAGGATAAGTATTTATTTAGACTACAGTTAGAATTTATATTGATTTAGGAAAACGGCAGTAGTAGGTTCTCCTGTAGGGTCTATAACCACTACAGCCTAGGTTTACAGTACCAGGTATGAGTTCCCTCCTACTGAGTGGGCCTTAAGTCTAATTAGACAGTTGTTGGTTACCAACAAGGTAAAAGTGCCACCGTTGCACTATTAAGGATATTTTGCTGGGATGATTCATTTTGTGATTCATAGGCTTTAAA
Organism: Nannospalax galili; assembly: GCF_000622305.1. Classification (NCBI taxonomy): domain Eukaryota; kingdom Metazoa; phylum Chordata; class Mammalia; order Rodentia; family Spalacidae; genus Nannospalax; species Nannospalax galili. The sequence goes on along the minus strand of NW_008354705.1, from coordinate 2,069,750 downwards.
TTTGAATAGGACTATTGATTACTTTTCTCCCTTGACAGCTTGCATAACACCTTCTGATACCTAGAGAGTGTGCGGGATAGCTTTAGTGTCAACTTGACACACCTGGGTTAAGGGAGCCTCAATTGGGGCATTGCCTTCATTGGACTGCCCTGTGGCCACGTCCGTGGGGCATCTTGATTGTTGTGTGATGTGGGAGGGCCCATCCCATTGTGGGTGGTGCCACCCCTGGGCAAGTGGGCCTGTGTTGCATAAGAAAGCAGGCTGAGCAGGGTCAGGGGAGCAAATCAGTAACCAGTGATCCTCCATGGCCTGTGCTCCAGCTCCTGCCTTCAGGTACATGCCCTGAAGTTCCTACCTTGGGCTCCCTGATGAACTGTGACCCAGGAGATGTAAGCTGAATAAACCCTTTCCTCCCCAAGTTGGTATTAGTCAGAGTGTTTTGTCACAGCAATGGAGAAACAAGCTAGAACACAGAGACAGTCCTTAGGGAAGAGGTTTCCAGATTACTTTCAGCTCAATTCCTCCAAATCCTGTGTCTGAAATATGTGATGTCTTCAACAATAGGATCCTACCTTCCAATTCTGGGAGGGAACCAAGGAGAGTGGCAATAGCCTATATTATTTTGGGAATCTCTTGAACTATCCTGACCAATAGCTCCAAGACAGGTTTCCCATACCTGGCACTGGTGTGTTTGTTAGATAGCTTATGGATCTTGGGTGGGTGGGGGGGCATTATCACCCTTGGAATATAGCTCGATTAAACATGCATATATATTATTTTGAGTGAGTTTATAAAATAATATGCTTCCCTATGGCTTTTCAGTGCCCTTAGTGTTATTTACCTCTCCTTTCTCCTTCTCCCCTCCCTCTCCCCTGGTTAATGCACCTTCCATTTATCCCGTTTCTCCCTTGATAGTGCCTGTGTCCCACTAACCCCCTCCCTGGAGCTCCTACTCCCTCCTGTCCCCATGGTCCTTTTCTACTTTCTTGGCTTCTGCTGTTATTTCAGGTTATTTACTCACATCTTAAGATTTGAAGCTAGGACCCACAAATAAGTGAGGGCATGCAGCGCTTGTATTTCCTGGTCTCGGCGACCTCACTCGGCATAATGTTTTCCAGTTCCATCCATTTACCAGCAAATTTCATGATTTCATGTTTCTTTAGGGTTGAATAGAATCTCACCGTATGTATGTACCACAGTCTCATGTTCCATTCATCAGCTGAAATGCATTTAAGTTGTTTCCATTTTCTGGTTATTGTGAAAAGCACGGCAAAGAACACGGTTGAGCAAGTATCTCTGCAGTAGGATATTAGGACCTTTGGGTATATGTCAAGGAGCAGGAGAGCTGGATCATACTGTAGATCGACTTTTAGCTTTTTGAAAATTCTCCACTCAGGTTTCTGTAGTTGCTGCACGAGTTTGCAATCCCATCAGGAGTGAATGGGAGTTTCCTTACCCCATAGCTCATTAGCTTCTGTTGCCAATTGTTTTCTTGATTTTAGCCATTCTGACTTGGGTAAGAGGAAATACTAAAGTTGGTTTTGTTTGGTTTTGAGACAGGATCTCTCTGTAACCCCAGCTGGCCTGGAACTCACTAAGTAGACCAGGCTGGACTTGACCTTAGAGATCCGCCTGCCTCTGCCTCTCGAGTGTTGGTATTAAAGGTGTGTGCCACTGTTGCCAGCATTTGTGTGACTGGTTCTTTTCCCCCCTTTAGTTTCAATTTGCATTTCCCTAATTGCTAAGGATGATGTTGAACATTAAAAAAATATATTTCTTAGTCATTTATATTTCCTCTTTTGAGAGTTCTCTGTTCAGCCCATTTTAAATTGGGTCATTGTTTCCTTGATTCTTTGTCTTTTGAGTTCTTTGTATATTCTGGGCATAATCCTCTATCAGATATGTAGTTGGTTAAGATTCTCCCCCCATTCTGTGGGCTTCCTCATTTTTCCATTGATTTTTGCACGTCAGAGGAAACAGCTTTTTAGTTTAAGGAGGTTCCATTTGTCAGTTGCTGGCCTCATTCTTGAGTGAATGGAGTTCAATTCAGAGTCCTTCCCTGCACCCATATCTTCTAGAGTACTGCCTATGTTTCCTTCTAGCAGTTTCAGCATTTTGGGTTTGATATTGAGGTCTTTGCTCATTTGGAATTGATTTTTGGACAGGGTGATAGATATGAGTCTAATTTCATTCTTCTACACATAGACATCTAATTTTCCCAACACTTGTTTAGGATGCTGTCTTTCCTCTAGTCTGTATTTTTGATATCTTTGTCAAATATCAGATTGTTGTAATTATGTACAGTCATGTTTGGGTCTTCTATTTTGTTATGTTGATCTGCATATTTGTTTTTGTGCCAGTACAATACTATTTCTATAACTATAGCTCTGTAATATAGCTTGAATTCTGGTATGGTGATCCCTCCAGCATTGTTCTTTTTACTCCGGATTGCTTTGGCTATGTGGAGTCTTTTGTGTTTCCATATGAATTTTAGGATTTTTTTTTTCTATTTCAGTGAAGAATGTTTTGACCGGGATTGCATTGAATCTGCAGATTGCTTTTGGTAGGATGGCCATTTTCACAATATTAATTCTAGTCATTCATAAACATGAAAGATCTTTCTATCTCCTAGTGTGTTCCTCAATCCCTTCAGAGATTTAAAGCTTTCATTGTAAAGGTCTTTTATCTTTTTGGTTAAGTTTATTCCTGTTGTGAATGGGAGTGTTTCTACAATCTCTTTCTCAACATGCTTATTATTGATATACAGAAAAGCTACTGATTTTTTAAAGCTGATTTTTGTATCCTGATATTATGTCTAGAGATATTAGTATCTTTTTAATCTTCTTTTCTTGTCTTATTGTTCTAGTTAGGGCTTCAAACACTATATTGAAAAGGAGTAGACATAATGGACAGCCCTGTTCTGTTCCTGATTTTAGTGGGATTGTTTTTAATTTTTCTCTAATAAGGATGATGCTTTCTTGGATTTGTCATATACAGCCTCTATTATGTTGAGGCATGTTTCCTCCAGTCCTATTCTCTGTAGAATTTTTATCATAAAAGTATGTTGGATTTTCTGTACCTACTGGGATGATCATGTGATTTTTGTCTCTAAGTCTATTTGTACTATTTATTATAGTTATTGACTTACTGAACAACTTGTGTATTTTGAACCATCCCTACATCTCTGGAATAAAGTCAACTTGATCATGGTAGATGACCTATTTGATGAACGAATAAACTACCTTTATTTGGTTTCCAAGTATTTTATTAACAAATTTTGCATCTATGTTCATCGGAGATATTGGCCTGTAGTTTTTTTTACTCCTTCCTTCCTTCCTTTCTTCCTTCCTTCCTTCTTTCTCTCTCTCTCTCTTTCTTTCTTTTTCTTTTTTGAACTGAGTCTTTACCTGCTTTTGGTCTTAAATGCTAGATTCTTAGGCATTTGTAAGTGCTCATCTCTCTTTTTTTATTTCTTTCTTTTTTGAATGGTTTAAGAAGTATTGGCTGCAGTGCTTCTTTGAAGTTCTGGTAGAATTCTGTTGTGAATCCATCTGAAATTAAGTGGGTTTTTTAGTCAAAAGATGTTTTTATTTTGTTATACTCTGATTTGCTATGGGTCTGTTTAAGTTATTGATCTTTTCTTGATTTAACTTTGGTAATTTGGGTCTCCTTATTCTTTCTCTTAGTTAACTGGACTAAGGTGTGTTGATTCTGTTTATCTTTTCAAAGAACAAGCTGATTCTTTTTTGTTTTCTTTGTTTTCATTTTGTTAATTTCTGCTCTATTTTCATTAGTTTTCCAATCTATGAGAATTGGGTTTTGTTTTTTCTTGTGTTTCCAAATTCTTGAGTTACATCATTAAGTCATTTATCTATGGTCTTTCTGATTTTTAAATATAGGCATTTAAAGCTACAAATGTCCCTTTTAGGAATACTTTCAATGTGTCTCAGAGGTTCGGGTGTATTGTGTTTCATTTTCATTTAATTCCATCAACTTTTAAAAATTTCTCTCTTGATTTCTTCTTTGACCCAGTCATCATTCAGAGTTCATGTAATTACTAGGTTTTAAGCTTTACTGCATTGTGATCAGATTGACTACACATAGTTATTTTCATTTTTCTGAATTTTCTGTATTTGGGGAGATTTGTTTTATGTTCCAGTGTATGGTTTGTTTTGATAAACTTTCATGGACTGCTGAGTAAAATGAATATTTTTTGGTGTGTAGGTATAATATTCTGTAGATATTTGCTAGATCCATTTGGCATATGATGTAATTTAAATCCAACATTCCTCTATTTTTTGTCCAGGTGACCTGTCTAGATAGCATCTTATAGGCATGACAGGGAAGCTGTACCCAAGAAATCTCAACAATGTGGTTGTCTAAACAAGACCTTCATAATGATAACACCAGTTGACATACCAATAAGGATGGAGGAAATTTCACAAACATTTTCTAGAATCATGGATGGACTATGTGCTTTTAGGGCTCTTTTCTAACTATAGTTTCTCTTAGCTTAATTTTTTAAACATATCATTTCAATTTTATTTTATTTTATTTTATGTGTATGAGTTCATTACTTGCATGTATGTAAGTACACCTGTGTTATGCAATACCCATGTAAGTCAGGAGAGAGTGTTGGACTTCCTGAACTGGAATTATGGATGGTTGTTAACCACCATATGGGTGTTGGGAACTGAATCTTGGTCCTCTGCAAGAATAGCCAGTGCTCTTAACCACTGACCCATCTTTCTATCCTTCTTAGTTTAATTTTTTGAAAATACTGGGGAGCAGTGAATTGGAGAGTATCGCCTAGAAACCTCACAGCTAGTTAAATACAGATCTGCATCTTTGAAGTAGCCAGGTAGTTAAGATGTGGCAGAGAAAGATATTTTCAAACCATAATAAATGGCGAAGCTGAAATATGTCAGCTTGGGTATTTGAATTCATCTCTTTTTGTTTAAGAACAACCACAGGATATCCACAGGCAAGGATATGTGGATGGAATGAGATTGCTGTTGTTCAGCTAATATTAAGTGTCAACTATATACAGACATTGAAAATATTCAGTTACTAACAAAACTCTTAAAATAGGTATGGTCTTTGGACTCGTGTAGATTTCTGTGGGTAACGGAGCTTATAAAAGTGAACCCAGGGGCTGGAGAGATGGCTCAGTGGTTAAGAACACTGACTGTGAGAAGACCTGGGTTCGAATCCCAGCACCCACATGGCAGCTAGCAACTGCCCATAACTCCAGTTCCAGGGGATTCAACAGCCTCTTCTCCTCTGCAGGCATTGCACAACACGGGTGTGCTTACCTACATGCAGGCAATACACATACACACACATACACACACACACACACACACACACACACACACACATACAAATAATAAATATTTTAAAAGTGAACACAAAGAAATAACAATGATACCCATATAACACATAACTATTTAACTTTACATATATCATCTTTTATGAAACACTCACCCTATGAACTATAAAGAGTTACTTTCATGTAGGAAGAGTGGAAACTGTTCCAAGCTCTCAGAACCAATGAATGGTAGAGCTAGGACTGGAACTTCTGGAGCTGTTTAACTATTCTTTTATACTTAAAACTTGTAATTAGCAAAATAGGATGACATGTGTAAAATGCTTAGCACAATGCCCTGAACTTGGTAAGGGGTCAGTTCTTTCTCTTGCTTTTAAACATCTATTTTAAATATCCTCTACATGAGTTCAGGGTGAGGGTAGAGGCTGACTCTGTTCTGCTTTCTTAGCTTTTTAAAAATACCCCATTCTCCTGACTATGACGTCTCTTCCAGCAGATTTACCCTTTCCTTTTCCTCAGCTGGGTCTGTAAATGATGATTCCCTGCCAGGATCTCTCCTTCATGTCTTCTCACTGTCTTTCTCTGCGCTCTTCTGGGGAGGTTTCAGGTGTCACATGTTGAAACTGGAAACAGCATTTCTCTTCTTTTTAGGATGCAATGTCCTCCTGCTTCCTGCCCCACTGCATCCAATCACCATTCTTTCAATCACCTAGCATATGCATCTCAGTATCATCTTAGGCTCCTCCTTCCCCGAGCTCATGCTATACCCAGCCAGTAGCTGATTTTTATTATTTCAGAGTCCCTTGTATTTATTCCATTTTCTTTTGACAGTTGCAGCCTGACCTGTGTCTCCTGATGTCTCATCTACACTGTGGAAATCCTGTCTGCTCTGACTGCCTTTGGGATATCAGGCCCTCCATATCCCTACATACTCTGCTGTTAGAAAGATACCATCCTGATCTTGGCATGATGGCTCATACCTATAATCTCAATACCTGGAAGGCTGAGACAGGTGGTTTACAGTGAACACAAGGCCATACTCACTTGTGTATGGGTTGCACTAATTAGACTCATGGGTTTAAAAGAATAGGACATGGAACTGGAAGGGAGGTATGTTAGAGGGAGACTGTAGGTGGTGGATGTGATCAAGGTACATTACATGCTGTATGAAATTTCAACTAAATCCCATTGTAAAAATAAATAAATTTACTGCCTAAGGCATAGTAATAGTTATATTTTTATATTCCTCCCAAATCTTTAATGATTGTATTCCATGGATTGAATGTTTGTGTTCCCCCAAAATTCACAAGTTGAAGCCTAAATTTATGATATAATGGTATTTGGAGGTAGAGGCTTTTCAAAAATGGTTAGATCCCAAATGTGGAACCCTCACAAATAAGATCAGCATATTTATAAAGAGACATACAGATTCATTCTCTCTCTGTCTCTCTGCCCCCCCCATGTGAACATATAGGAAGCTACTGCTTACAAATCAATCGTCTCCAGTATTTTGATCTGAAATTTTCCAATCTTCAAAACTGTGAGAAAAAAATGGTTGAAGTTGAAGCCAACTAGTATATTGTACTTTGTTGTGCAGCTTGAGCCAATACATAGGTATTTCAAGCAAAACAAGCAATTTTCTCTGCAGTAAACACATTGTGCTTTGTCCTGCAAATGTTTGGAAAAAGGGAATCCTGCCATCTAAGTAAAGTCTAGGCCAGCAAGTGCCATGATCCATCACTCCTTAGTTCAGGATACTTCACCTGCCCAAATGGGCAGCCCTTAAAGAACAAGTTCAAGGTTGGAGAGATGGCTCAGCAGTTAAAAGTGATTGCTGTTCTTCCAGTGGACCTGTGTGTGGTTTTCACCACCCACGCCTGTAACTTCAACTCTATGAGATCCAATACTCTCTTCTGGCCTCTGAGGGCAGGCACCTGCATATGCATGCGCACTTACACTCACACAGACGTGCAATCATACATATAAATAAAAGCAATAAAAATTAAAAGAATAAAGGCAAAGGCCACCTGTGTATCTTTAGTTAGGCATTTTTCCCCCTCTATGATATTGGTTGCTAATTGAGGATTACACAGAGAAATGCAGAGTTTTGATGATATTAGGTAGATTTACAATGACATCAAGGAAGATATAAATATTAGGTAGAAGTTAAACTAAATTGGGCCATGAATTTTTCTTTTTGATCTTCTACTACTAGAGATTTCTTTTCTAATTCAATCACATGAATGAATACATAGAAGGAAGGCTGAACATACAATCACACAATACTGGCAGGCATACCTTATACTGGGAAAGCAGCATGAAAATTTGAAGGGATTCTGACAGGTTGGGATACTGTTTAGAGATAAATGTAAAGTCCTACAGCAAGAGTCTGGTGACTAATAATTCGGGAGCTTGGTGAAGCTCTATCCTGAGATGCTCGGGGACTGTGCCTGTCCTCGGGGCAGCCTCAGAACTGGGAAAGGGCAGAATTCAGTACACACTGCACATTTGAGAAAAGTCAGAGTGATGAGAAGATGTGTAATGAGAGGCCTGGGAAAAGACAGGCCTGGATGAGGGGTGTTTATTTTATCTACTTATTGAAAGGATGAGAACAAAGGAAGCAGTCCCTGCACAGTCCCTGGTCTGAACTCTACAGTCCTGCCACATCATCTGTTAAACAAATTCAGTTCATTTGGATGCTCAGCAGGGAGCATTTGGAGGTCCAAGAGATACATACACATTAGAACTCAGTAAACTATGGCTAAGCATCAGCTCCCTACCAAACCCCTCGGCTGTCTGACAGCAACATAAAGAGGGATGAGTTCTTTTGGTTTTCTGAAGTTATGAGCATGTGGCAAGGTGTTTGGTGATCTAATAAAGTTGGTTTTAACTGGGAAGACTGATGGATGAATGGATGGATGGAAAGATGGCCAGATAGCACAATGGCATCAAGATGAGACCAGTAACTTAGAAATACTTAATAAGAAGCACAGAAGGGGTGTGTCAGCAGTGACCCTTGCTGTTTGCCGTTGCAGCTTGAAGACCCAGGCTCTGTTATACATTGGCTACCACTTATGCAACAGGTTTAGACAATGTGCCAAATCCTTCTGAACCTTGGTCTCTTTCATATGTACAATGAGGTTAATACCATCTGGAGTACTGACTTGTGAAAATTAAAACCAGTTGGCAGTCCTGTTTATCCTGTAGCTTGCAAAAGTTGCTGAGAACAGGGAATGCCTCGGCTTCCTCATCCAACCATTAAAGAGAAGAAAGGAAATCATCTTGGGAGACCCAATATAAAAGGAATACATAAAATCAACTGGTGAATCATAAACCCCCTGAAATGTAGGCATTACCCAGCATGCCAATATACAAGCCCCTGCTGCCCTGTGTGGAAAGGATTTGCTAGAAGGTCCTGGTATGCCCATCTGGAAGATGTCACTGAGAGGAAGGTGATCTTGGGGAGCCCTCTTCTTGGGGGGAACCAAAAGCACAGGAAACTATCTCTCAGAGCACTGAATGCATCCTTGTTTGGAGCTTTGCACATTTGAACATATATTCAGATGATATAAAGGAATACCACAAAAGAACAGGGGAGAATTTGGAAGCAATTCTGAATTTTTGGCTCTGTTCTGCCTTTTAATGCCAAACAGATAACAGATTATCTGATCTAAGGGGAGAAAATCTAAAGATGTCTGTAACAGGCCAACCCTGCCAAATTATCTAGTGGGTGGAAAATGCCAAATTTTATGACTTCATTGAATCTTTCCATGAAGCAGGACCTGGATTTGTCTTCCCTCCACTGAGGCTGAGGTTCCTGAGCTCCTAGGCCTCCTCTTGTTGTGCCCTCCCAGAACCATGACACTGAACATATAATATCTGTGGTTTGAATGAAAATGTCCCCCATAGGCCGCAAGTATTTGGACTAATACTGTAATTGGTACCAAAGAGTGGGCTGTTGGCTGTGAAGAACCTGACCACGTGAGGTTTTGAAGAAATGTGGAAGACTTTGGAAGGTTGGGCTAGAAAAGCAGTTGATTGCTGTAAGCAGAGCTTAATAGGCCATTCTACTAGGTGCCTAGAAGAAAGTAGTGCTGAAAACAGTGTATTTCCAGAAGGAAATAAGGGCTTAAGCAGCACTTGGAATATTTTGGCAAAGAGTCTGGCTGGAGTCTGCCCACAGCAAAAAGCTTGCTGAGGCTAAGTTGAAAAAACATGGACTAATTTCTCTGGTGGAAGAAATTTCAAGATAGCATAATGTAGAAATGGTGGCATGGCTATTAATGCTGAATATTATATAGATTTACAGTGAAAAAGAGCAAGTGGGACAGAAAGAAATACAGAATGTACAGGATGGATTGAAAAAGAGCACTAGGAAGATTAATGCTGGAGTCCTGGCACATGCTGGAGAGGATTCCTTTGATAAGGAGATTAGAGAGATTAAGGAGGGGCCTAGAGATTCAAATTTAAACAATGGAGAGAGTGCCTCCAGGGCAAGACCCCACCCAGTTAAGCCTCCAACTTGTGAAAGGAAAATGCTGCAGGGGTCACTAAAGAGAAAAGCTTCTAAAATAGATAAAGTAGGTTGGAGTCTATCCCAAACTTGCAGTAAAGCTTGGCAGTGTCATTCACCTGGTGCTGGCTTTAGCAGCATGGAAGGTGCAAGAGTGAAGGGGTCATCAGTTCTTCCTCTATGGTTTCAAAGAGCTGCTGGGGCCAGACAGCGTGCAGCAGGGGTTTTCCTGCATAGAGAAGGCCCTGATAGGCTATTACATGAAGTTGTGAAGGTGAAGCCTGGTTGGTAATGGAGACCTGAAGAAGACATTCATGATGCCAGAGCTGTGAGGCATCTGCCAAGAAGACCTGCATACAGGGAGTGGTACCAGCCCAAGAGAGAGATGTATGTTGCACGCCACAAAGGTAGAAAGGCTGAGCCATGTAAGCCCTTTGGAAGTAAAGTCCCAGAAGTCAAGATGTGGAGCTACAGGATTTGATGTTTGTCCTGCTGGGTTTTGGTCTTGTTTTGGTCCAGTATTTCCTTACTATGTTTCTACTCCTCCCTTTTGGGATGGTAATGTGTATTCAGTACTGTATGTTGGGAGTATGTAATTTGTCTTTTGATTTTACATGGGCCTTACAGTTAAGATATTTCTCTGAGTCTCAGAAGAGACTTTGGACTGTGGACTTCTGAATAGTATTGAGACTGATAATGACGATGGGAACTTTTAAAATTGGACTAAATGCATTTTGCATTTTATATGGTCATGAGCCTATGGGGGCCAGGGGTTGGAATGTGGTGGTTTGAATGGAAAATGTCCCCCATAGTCTCTGAGTATTTGGACATTTTTGTCCCCATTTTGTGGCGCTGTTTTGGGAGGTCTTAGAAGGTGTGGCTATCCTGGAGGAAGCACGTCACTGGGGGTGGGCTTAGAGAGTTCTTAAGCCTTGCCGGATCTCCAGTCGGTCTCTTGTTTCCTGTGCCTGCTGGAAGATGTAGAGCTTAGCTTCCGCTCCTCTTCTCCAGCCACCTCTGCCACCATGCCTCCCCACCAAGATGGACTGTAATTCCTCTGGAACCATAAGCTCAAACAAACTCTTCCTTTTATAAGTTGTTTGGGTCAGTATTTCTATCACAGCAACAGAAAATTGACTAATACAACATCTATTGTTTCCTTAACAAGCAGCATTTATTTGGGAATAATTAATTTTATTTCTATTCTTTATTAAATGATGATTTTATAATTAGTTATAATGACAAAGATTTTAGTTGCAATAAGGCAAGCAGAGTAACTGGTTATTTTACCCCATTTTAGGCTGGCAAGAGAGCTGGGTAAAGTGTTTGCCATGAAGACCTGAGCTGGATCTTAGAACCCACTTAAAAGTGCCAAGCACGGTGACACTGGTTTGCAATCCCAGTGCTGAGGAGGTGGAGGTCAGTGGATCCCTGGGGCTTTCTGGCCAGCTAGCCTAACCTGCTTAGTAAGCTCCATTCCTTGAAAGGCTGATGTGAATAAACTCACATTTCACTTCTTAAGCTTTTAGAAAGGCAGAAGGAGTCCCACTGGCCCCAGTAGTTGACATCGTTGGAGGCATTCCTCCAGATTGTGCTTTTCCATCTTTGAATTAGCACTCCTTGTCATATTTCTCTTGTAAAACTGATTCCCTGGCTATAAGTGACTCAACTAGTGGTCCATACCAAGGTCAAACTAAGCCCATGAGGGTTTTTCCAAGAATTTGAAGCCAGTCTGGGTGTGGTGGGGCATGCCTTTAATCTCAGCACTTGGGAGGCAGAAGCAGGTAGATTTCCATGAGATCAAGGTCAGTCTGGTCTACATACACGTTCTAGGCCAGCTGGGGCTACAGGGAGACACATCTCAAAAAAAGAAGAGAAGGGGAGAAGAGGAGGAAGAAAGAAGGAAGGAAGGAAGAAAGGAAGAAAAGAGAAAACAAAACAAAAAGTGTTAGAGTGCAAATACTGCCCCAGAAGTTTAACTGGTCAAGACTATAAAATCCCTGATCTATCTGTTGAAAGACCAACATTTCCAGTTTCACTGGTCAATAATCTGGTCATAGGACCACTCCTAGGAAGGCAGGTTTACCTAAAGTTATGCTAAATGGATGGGTGGAACAGGAGTGCATTAAGTAGTGAACTTTTCCAACCTGGAATCCTGCTTCCCACTGCAGAACTTCTGGACCTAGCAACAGACATGTAGGTCTCTGTCTTCTCGCTTTTCAGAATTCTTCAGAAAAGCCTAATCTCTCCTTTTCTTCTTCATATCCCTTTTCTAAACATGCTTTCTTTAATACTGTGGGATGCATTAGCACCTTGTATTTCTTTACTTTTTCGCTAAAGCTCCCTTCTCCCAGCCATGTGGCTGCCAGTCAGCTATGTGTCTGACCTCCATGCAGGCTCTAAACCAGCATGACTTCATGGCTTTCTTTGCTTCTCTCCTTCATTCTCCTCCTCAAGGCAGCTGCTAAGTTTACCAGCTCACCTGCCTTGAGGATTTTCCTTTAAATTCTAATAAAATTGTCCTAAAGCTTCCATTTGGGTCCACTCTTATAGACTAAGAACCCTCCA
>NW_008354705.1:2038618-2057269 GCF_000622305.1 Nannospalax galili | reverse complement strand
GAAGGAAGGAAGGAAGGAAGGAAGGAAGGAAGGAAGGAAGGAAGGATATTTAAAGCCAGATTCTCAGACCTTCATATGTCTTATGGACCACTTGAATTCAGGACATAGAAACCCAGGAGCTGTAGCGCTGCCCCATGTGGCCATCTGAACCTGACAGCACTGTGAAAGCTAAATGCATTGAGCACAGGGAGAGGGTGAAGCATGTGTGCAAAGTGGAGAGACCACAGGAGAGAAGAAATAATTGTGATTCTGATGATGGTTCGGTTTTTCACCAAAGTTTATGGTAAGGCCTGTCCATACTTCTTGAATTTCATAGGAGTTACTTTTATCTTTATTAACAAATTCCCTTTGAACTCACATGGTGCAACTAGTTATCTGTCACAGGAATCCAAGGAGCCATACCTGAAAACAACTCAGTCTGTACTTGGAGGAGCTAGGAAGAGAAGGCTCTGGCTTGGGTTCTCTGCTGTTAAGCCACACACACTCTTGGGTTTGACTCCTAGGGCTTGACTCCTTTGTAGGAAAGAAAACTACTGGGTAGGCTGCAAGGACAACAGATAAGCTACACGGACGCTTTGGCTTGAGCTTGTGACACTAACACCACAGGTGACACTGTATTCTTAGGAAGGAGGGAGAAGACCTCTTGGTATATCATCTACTCCAGCCAAAAACATTGGAAACAATGATGAGATTAAAAACTAGAATGGTCTATGCATCCAGAAATAAGATCATGCCATTTCTGACAGCTAGGACATATGCAGCAGATTTTTTAAAGTGAATAGGTAGTTCTGAGGGGGTTTCAGTGAAAATAGAAATTTCATTAATCCATGGGGATGAAGGAAGCCTTCTCAATTTTTAAAGAGCCATTTGAAGACACAACAGTTATAATTTCTAAAGGAAATGCAATTTTCTTGCCATCTTTAAAATTTCCTTCATTCATAATTGAAAGAGGTTTTCAGTAAAAGAGATATGGACTTAATCAGCAGGCACAGCCTCTGTACAAACAAAACTTGACTTCAGAGCAGTTGCATAGCCCAGTAGTGAATCATCCATGCAGCCTTAGCTTTCTGAGTTCTCAGTTGGCGTAGGGAAGCCAGTGGACTTCCCTGAGGTGTAGCTTTCTACTCCCTCACTCGTCCTAATAAATCAAGTGATAACTGTCTTATACTCCTTTTGGCTTGTTCATGTTGCAATAATAAATATCCACGTTAAAATTTTAATGTTACAGTGCAAGTCTGAAAAAAGGCAATTTGCTAAAAGATTTAAATATAGATTAATCTCCTTAGTGTAAGGATTAAATTTAACAGGTTTTGTACTGGAATATTCTCAGGGCATATTGGTATTGAGGAATTCACACAAGTATATTTTAGTATACAATCTTTTAAACCTATTTGAGCACATAATCCCTTCTCAAGGTGCAGTTTTATCAACTTCCAGAATATTTACAGGATCAAATTTGAAAAATGAGGTACACAGTGAAACCCTGCCTCAAAAGAAAACAACACAAAAATTAAAAACTAGATTTATTTCTTAAATCAAATGTATGAGAGTTCTTATTTGCTACTTACAATGGGAATTCTTTTCTCCTCTTTAGCTTTTAGGTTAGGGCCCTATTTAGAAGGCGCTTTTATGGCTCCACATTAGAACGAGAACAAAGCCAACACTGGATATCCTGTATTCCCATGTTTCCAGTTCTAACCTTCTACAAATACAGAAGGTTAGAACTGGAAAAAGAAAATTAAAGAAGGTAGACCTTCTTGTGTTTGTCCTGAAACAGTTTTAAACAGAAATACTTGATACCATTCTAATTCCCCTGCCAGAAAGGGGCAGGAAGGATTCTTTCATCTCTCCATGCACTCATTGCTAAGTTACTTGGAAATCAGGCAAATGAGAAGAAAAGGAAAAAAAAAGTTCTCTCCAAATCAACCAGTTTGTTTTTCTTTTTAATTAAAACAGGTAAATCTCAACCTTTCAAAAATGTTCCCATTTCCCTTCAAAATGAGTGAGTACTCATCTCTTACTTCCATTAGAAACTGCTTAGTAGGTTGTGTCTAAGGTAGTGTCACTCCCAAACACAGGAGATCTTTTGTACATGAACCCAGGCTGAACCCTCACGCACGAGCCTCACTTCATCTTAATTTATTTAAATTTAAATGGGCACATGGTGGCTAGAGACTATGTATAGGATGAAATACAATGGTCTGTTAGCAGGGTGGCACCATGAACCCGGCATATAGTTAACCCTTTTTATTAAATGCTAATTCATACATTTGAAAATAAACCATCAGAATTTTGCTCAGTAAACCTGAATCATTATTATTTATTTTGCCAGACTTTCTATTCTCCTCCATCTCTACACACAACCCATAGCAGATTTAAAAATCTATAAAATAGAATTATACAATACAAGCTATTCTGCAGCTTAGGTTTCTCTTAATACAACACGACCATCTTTTTTCGCCAATACACTGAGATACAGCTATGCATGTGAGCCTCTCTTTGCCTTCTTCAATAACCAATCTCATTTTTGTCATTTCTAGCTATGGATTCTGAGTGAAGATTTGCTTGTGGATCAGTGCCAGGAACTCAGAATACCTCTCCTATGTTTATACTATCTCATGTTCATAACAAGCTCACAGAATCCTATTTAGGTCCTTCACTGACCTTCAAATAGAAGTAAAATATCACGTTTTGTGTAACAGCTTAGTTTTCTATTATTATTTGACCGTATGAAATAATTCATTTGTTAAACTTTTTTGAGCACTTACTATCTACTAGCCATTAAGGAATCAGCAGTGCACAAAACAAAGTCTGTTCATCATAGGCAGAGACTGCACAAGGGCAATGAGGAAAAGTTTAATTCTAAATAAATTTTGAGATGCCCCTCCTGGAAAAAAATAATAGTATCTTGGAATCAACAGAACTAGAAATGGCGAAGCATGCCACAGATGTCACCATTCTCCTCTGTCTGGAATTACAGCAAACACACCAGGCATTCTTGGGCCTTCTTCCTGTGGATCATTTTCTACCTGCTACTCCAATCATTACCAGCTGATTAGAATTGTCTACCCCATCTGACACAAGCAGTGAGTTTAGAGGTCATATAGACTATCATGGGGCTTTCAACTAAATTCCTGAAAGATTCATGAACTCATTAAATTACCCAAAGTTCCTGAGACAAGAACACACTGGTTCCACACAGTCGTCTCCAGAATAGAGGCATGCAGAAGCTAGCTAGCACTGAGAGCTGATTAGCATTTGCTAATCGATGCCTTAGTCTAATTTTGGAAGACAGCAGATGACTTCACTGTACATAGCTATTTCTTGTCACAATAAGTCCGCAAATCATTCAGCGAACTGCGTTGCTGTACTGTGAGATCTACTGATCTCATAGTAACTCCACTAAAATGGAGAGAAGTTTTCTCAGTTCATATTTTCCTCTAATTTGGGGTCTTGCTATCCCCAAATATGCTTGCTTAGGGTGATGCTATGCCAGGAAACACTCCTTAGGACCACTGTCTAGATTAAGATTTGGCCTGAGAAAGCCTCGACTGACTTTTTTCTATTTTGCCCAGGTCTAACACAAAAACGCAGAGCTTGGCACCATTTGAAGCAGTCTCTGGGCACACACAGCAGTTCCTTGATGTTCTTTTTAAGTTGAAATAAGCTAAGAACAGGCATTAAGCTGCTTAGAGATCTGAATTAGAAGGACAATTATCCTAATACACATAATAGGGAAACGCTCTCAGGGCCCAGAGCTCATAATAGCCTGATTCTTAAAAAAAAAAAAGTCATTCTGTGGATGGCCATGCATGACTGGAGGCTCTGAAAAATACCCTGAGCCTCTTTTCTGATAGCTTCATGAACTGATTTTTGTTCGTTTTAAAAATGATTGTTCTACTTTGAAACTTTCTGAACACAACACAATGCATAATCTCTTCTATTCTGCATTCTAAACAGTCTGCCATTCCGTTGGGATGCATGCCTTGTCTGTAGAAATTTATTCAATGAAACATGATATTATTTTAGAAAAAATATTTAGGGTATTTGAATAAGGCCGAGCATATTGAGCTGTAAATGTTCAAGAAGCTGGGCTGGAGAGATGGCTCAGTGGTTAAGAGCACTGGTTGCTCTTGCAGAGGACCCCAGGTTTGATTCCTAGCATCCATATGGCAGCTAACAACTATCTGAAACTCCTTTTCCAGGGGACCCAACACCACCTTATGACCTCCACGGGCACTGCACAACATGGGTGCACTTATGTATATGCAGGCAATACAGTTATACACATAAAATAACAAAAAATATTTTAAGAAAATTCAAGAAACTGTATATTCTTAGATGACAGTTAATTGTTATCACAGGGGTGTGTGTATCATAGAGGTACACTGGGGCTTTGTGTATATTAGGTAATATACCACTGAGCTTCACCCCCAGCTCTGCTGCTTCTGCTTTTTGACCTCCCATAAGGGCTACAGAGACTCAACAGTGTGTCAAATCATTTCAACAGTGTCTTCACAGTTTTCTTACATCTTGATGTCTGAGACATCTCCTCAGGCCTAGATTATATATTTTTAAAAGTGAAAATTACATTTAATATCATGGGTTTTTCACTTAACATATGTTCCAACATTCACCTACATTTCTGAATGTACCTGAGGCCCATGCATGTGTCACTGTCCACTTTTTTGGTCTTTACTCATGGCTTTCACCTGTTGCTGTAAGGTAAAGATGCTGTGGATCATCTTTGTCATGCCAACTGAGGCAGCCATAGAGTTTCTCCACAGTATGTCCTTAGGAGTGGATTTTCTGGAACGTAGGACAATATACACGTTCAACTTTGTAAGATAATATAAAATTGAGTTCAAATATTGTTTTCCATTTTCCGTACCCATCAGCAAGGTTTGAGAGCATTTTGCCGTTTCACACTTTGCTAATAATTAGTAAAGTTAAACATCTCTTCCCATATTTATTTACTCTTTAAGTTTCCTCTTCTATGAAATACATATTGACATTTTTTGCATTTTTTTTGTTTTTCCTTCTTTTTGACTTGTAGTAGTTTTAAATAATCTGGATATCACTTTAAAAATCATAAAGTGGCAAACAGAATTTTCCGGGTGCTTACTGACTTATCTTTCTATCTTCTATATGCCATTTTTTTTAATGATCAAGGAGCAATTTTAGTGATCATATAAATCAGTAAGACAAAGGAAATTGCTGGGGTCAGAGGCAGGGTTTGTAGAACTGTGGAGAAAATTTGAATTTTAGTCACATACTGCAATTTCCTCGGAATAATATTGGAGTCTAAGTAAGCAAGCCATAGTCATTTATCAGAGAAGCACGTCTGTCTCATTTTTTCCTAGAAAATTACTTATTTTTTTACACATACTTGGAAGTAACCTTGTTTTCACCTCCTGACTGCTGTCCACTCTCTCACTAGTTTGACAACTTTTGCTGGACTCTCCTATGTTGCATCCCCACTCTGAACCACTGTGCACAATCGCTCATTCCTCAGGCTCTGAATTTTCCCTTCTTTTTTTTCTTCTTTTTAATTAACTTTTTGCAGTATTCATACATAAAATTGGGAGGGGACAATAAATGGAGTTGGGAACAGGGAAGGGATCTGAATAATTCCAACTACATGGCACTTCTTGATGAACATAAAGTTTTGACTTTAATGTTGCCTTTATGTCAGGATAGTTTTCCTTACAACAAGGATATTGGATGTCAGCATACAAAAGTGATTATCTCCAAATTATAGGGATTTAATAAGTGCAAATAATCCTATACCCTGGCCCATCACATACCTGGAATGCACACTGAATTTAACAGTAATCTCATAGAAGTCAAAAGCAGAAACCCTAAGGGCTGAAGAGTTGGCTCAGTGGTTATTTTGCTTTTCCAGAGAGAGTTCTTGTGGGTTTGGTTCCCAGCACCCACATGGTGGCTAATAATGGTTGATAACTCCAGTTCTAGGGAATTTGACACCCTCTTCTGACCTCCGTGGGCATTGCATGACATGGGTGCACTTACATACATGCAGGTAATACATTCACACACATAAAATAAAAACAAGAAATAAAATATTTTTTAAAAGCAGAAGACCTGGGGCTAGAGAGACGGCTCAGCAGTTAAGAACACTGGCTGTTCTTGCAGAAGACCTGGGTTCGAATTCCAGCACCCACATGGCAACTGACAGCTGTCCATAACTCCAGTTCCAAGGGATCTGATGGGCTCTTCTGTTCTCCATGGGCATTGCATGACATGGGTGCACTTACCTACATGCAGGCAATATACTCATACACATAAAACAAAATGATAAATAAAACATTTAAAAGCAGAAGTCCTAACATTTATAAGTAAAATAAACTATTGCTCAAATACAGGGTGCCTAAAGCAATGAGTCAGGGAAAAAAGCCTCCTGTGAAATACCATCTGTTAACTCATCTATCTTTGTTGGAGATCCTCTCTGTTCAGTTTATTTGTCTCTTCTTGAATCTTAAGCATCTTTATCTTTACTGATTCTGTGCAATCTCAAACACTGAAAGAAGACAAAATAAAACACAAAACCAAACCTTCCCTTCATTTTATTCTTACATCTAAGGATTACCCAATTTGTTCTTTTCTAACACTACAAAGCTACTCAAGCCTTAATTTGCGTCCCTCATTTTTCTCAAATTAGTTTCATTAAGGTTATCGTGACCTCCTAATTGAAAAGTTCACATACTACTTTCTAGTCCCTTGCTTATTCGGTGTCTCTGCAGTACTTGATACTTCTGATCAGAACTTCTCTCTCCTCTTGATTCCCTCCTCATGTGGTTATTTTCTAACTCTCAGAATCCCACCTCAAGTCTCTTTTGCCAACTGTCCTCAGGCGCACACTTGAAATGGTGGTGTTTTTCAGGACTTTACTATTAGCTCTGCACTCTTTCCTTGATGTTTGCACTGGGGAACATCAGTGCTCCCAGGAATTCAACTGTCTCTTAGATGCAGAAATCCTTAATTTTTACATAAATGCCTTTCCTAGGCTCTGCTATTGACCCTGAGTTTCTCCAATGGCTTTAACCACCACTTAGAGCTTGATGACTCAAATATCTACAACTCTAATCCAAACCGCTCTCTTATACTCTACAGAGACCTTTGTTTCTAAATCCACATACAACATCTGCACTAGATGTTTCTTAATGCATACTCAAGATTTTCCAGTCAGAATCACCACATCTCTTCCTTCCACCTCTTGGACTACTTCCTTCTCTGAAAATCACACCACCATCATACAGTTTTTGAAGCCAGGAAGTGGACCTGAGTCATCCTTGTCTTCCTTTCTCTTTTCCCCATTCCCCATTCAGCCAGGTCTAAGAGTGATCAAGTCTATCCCTGCCTCTTCTCTTACCTTCCTTTCTAGGCAGCTCTTGACTCAGCATCCTGAGTGCTGTGATTATAAGAACTTGCCACTGCAGTTGTCTAACATTTCTCTATGTTGTTTCTCTTCACGTCTGCTGCCCTTTCACTCAAGACTTTATCATGTCTTTCCAACACTAGCAAGCCTCTTAGCTAGATTCATAACTTTTGGTCCCAGTCTGTTCCACAACAATCCGTGTACCACAAAACCATCTTTTCAAAAGCACGAGAATTCTGGTATCTTTTTTTCTGGAAGATACAGGTCTCAACTCCCTAGCATACAATCCCAAATCTTGATGAGCTTGTCTCCCCACCCCTTTAATTATGCAAGCAACAAAACACACATTTCTGCATAAAATGAGGTTTCCTACATGTCTTGCTTGGTTATACCCCTGTGCCCTTTTGTAAGTCCTTTCTGCTCCAGTTCTTCTGTCTCCCATTTATTTGCCCGATGGATGTCCTTAAGGCATAATGCAAGTGTTTGCATTCTGTACTCCTTTAGACCTTTATTTCCCTATCATAGTGCATAACCGAGAACAGCAATTACTTGTTTGCAAGACAGTCTTTACCACTGAACCGCGAGTACCTCAAGCACAGTGATCAAGTTTGATCTATTTTTGTAATCCCAGCACTCACAATTCTTGGTATCTAGTGAACATTTAATCAAGGTTTATGGAATAGATTAATGTGAATGGCGCACGAATACTTCAGAGTTGCTTCTACAAAAGGATAGCTCTTTGGCTCTATTAACGGTTCTAGAACCTATACAAAGTGATAGTTCTTTTTTATATAGGATGACCAGTCTACAGCAAGATCATTTTGCTCTGATGTGATGATGCTCAGAGTTTAAGGCAGATACAAAATGAAAAACACTGAAAGAAGAATAATGAAGAACCCAACATCACATCACAGAATTGGTGATTTAAATAGAAATTGCTTATAAAAGACACCATGAGTTAAAAGGAGACTTAGCAGTACCTATTCGAATAGTATTGCATGCAAGCCCCTTCTTTTCTAACAAATACAATGATGGAAGATTAGAAAGGACTAATTATTTGCTGCTTCTTCCACTGAGAAGTGGAATTGCTTGAAGGCTTGTCAGTGTCACGGGACAAAAGGCACAATGTGGGACTTCCAGGACCAGAGTGTCAGAAGCCCTCCAGGTCTTGCCTTGGTCCTCTTGGAATGTCTCTTCTTGGAACATAGCACACTCCAAACCCAGTCATGTCTTGTTCTTCTATAATTACTTGTCTGTCTGTCTGTCATCTCTCTCTGTCTCTCTCTGTCTCTCTCTCTCTCTCTCTCTGTCCCCTCCTGAGTTGTTAGTGTTGCCCATATGTACATGCTTTTAAGGCTAACCACCTAGGCTTGGGCAACCTATCACAGGGCATGTCCCTGAAGAAAACTGTCTCTCCCTCTCTCAGCAGCCATTGACTACTTCCAGTTCTTCAGTTATGTGGGGTCTTGTGAGTCTTTCATCTATCCATATTGGCATGTTGGATAGTGTCTTGTGCAGGCAACCATATCGTTGAGAGTTCCTGGACACAACCTCCCTGCTATGCCCAGGAGACACTCTCTCTCAGCGGTCCTCTCAATCCTTTGGCTCTTGGGATCTTTCTGCCCCCTACCCATGATGCTCTCTGAGCCGTGGGTGTAGGGGCTCTGTTCTAGATGTCTCACGTGGGGCTGAGCACTCCATGGTCACTTACTCTCTGCACTTTGATCTATTGTGGTTTTCCATAATACACTCTGTCTGGGGCCAAAAGAAGCTTCTTTCATGGGGTTGAGAGCTGTATTTATCTATGGGTATAAGGAAAAGAAGGTAGTTGGACCAACTCAATGACCAACTCAGCAGATACTGGCACAGTAGAGGCACTTTTATCTTGGGGGTAGTCAACAGCTGTCTAATTGGACTTAAAGCCTACTAAATGGGAATTCATGCATGATACAATGCTGCAAACACAGCCAAGTACATGTGGCTGGAGAGGGCATAGACCCTAGACCTCCCAAGACTAATGTAACTTCTTATTATATTCTAAATGTGAACCTTTATATTTACAGATAAGTATATCTCTCCCAAGTGGGAAGCCCTAAACACAGGAGCATGGCTGAATGGGCTCAGGGCAAGATACACGCATATTTATAAATATATGTATATGTAACAATAATAATCAAAGAGGACAAGAAATTGAGAGGGAGTGTATGGGGGGACATAGGAGTTATTGGCGGTAGACTGGGAGAAATGGAAATAATGCAAAACAATGCTTATGTGTGTATGAAATTCTCAAAATTAAAAAAAAGTATAAAAGAAGCCACATACTATATGAATTTAGCAAAATGATAGTAGTAGCTTCCCTTCTAGGGTCTAGGACCTTTTCAGCCACACGTTCTTGGTTAGGTTCATAATACCTGGCATGAGTTCCTTCCTATGAGCAGGCCTGAAGTCCAGTCAGACAGCTATGTTATCCCAAAATCTCAGTGCCACTATAGCACCACTGAGTATATCTTTCCAGGCCAGGTCTTACTGTGGTTTGCAGGATTTACATCTGAGTAAAGCCGAGAAGCTTGCATAGCACCTTCTGACACTCTGAGAACTGGCTCTCAGGACCAGTTTGATTTCTCCAAGTGACATAAGCATGTGACATCTTCAGAATAGGGTCTTATTTCAAGTTCTGCCTGGCAACTGAGAGCAATGGCAATAGTCTATTTTATTTGGGGCATCTTTTGAGCTCCCCTGACCAACAACTTAAAAGGAGGTATCGAGTGTCTGGCATTGGCCTTTTATTAGTCTATGGCTCTTTGGGGGAGTATTATCCCGCTGTGTGGGTTACCTCCAATTAAACTCTGTGTGTGTGTGTGTGTGTGTGTGTGTGTGTGTGTGTGTCTATGGTAAGTGTATAAAATCATAGGTTTCCCTGTGGCTTTTTCAAACATTCTTAGTGTTATTTATTTCTCCTCCCCGACTCCCTCCACATTACCCTCAGTATCCATTCCCCGCCTAAGTCTTCCTGCCCCCTCTGTTTTTTCCCATGCCTCTTTCATACCATCTGTGTTCTCCTGTCCCCCTCTCTAAACAGCCTCAGATAAGGATTCTCAATAAGGTAAAGAAATCAGTGAATGGGGCTGGAGAGATGGCTCTGCAGTTAAGAGTGATGGCTACTCTTACAGAGGACCTGGACTTGATTCCCAATACGCATGGCAGCCAACAACCATTCTTAATTCCAGTTCCAAGGGATCTGACACCCTCTTCTGGCCTCTACAGGCATTGCACAACACGGGTACATTTAGATACATGCAGGCATAACACTCATACACATAAAAGTAAAAACAATAAAGAAATCAATGAACTTGGGCTGAGGATTCAGTAAATGTCTCTCAGGGTCAATTAGATCCTTGT
This sequence comes from Nannospalax galili, assembly GCF_000622305.1. NCBI lineage: Eukaryota > Metazoa > Chordata > Mammalia > Rodentia > Spalacidae > Nannospalax > Nannospalax galili. The sequence goes on along the minus strand of NW_008354705.1, from coordinate 2,046,471 downwards.
GAGATGTTTATCATCCCATTTAAACTGTCACTTCTCTTCGGTCAGGTACAAAATCGAGATCTTGGAACCCATTGTAGTCCACTTATCCCCTTTCTAAATTTGGTCCTACTTTGTAACCAATACTGATTTCATCACTTAATTTGCTTCAACAATCATAAAGCAAGTAACAGCTTTATCCAATTAGTATCCAAGACCATAGCCACAGTACTGATGGGAGTGTTTGCAAGTTAAATTATAAGCTGATCTTTGCTATTATAATTTTCCTAAGATAATGCAGGATGGTTGTTTGTGCTGTGCTCTCTAGGAAGCAGAGACTCAGATGCCATAGGAATGAAGCAGGTTTATTGAGGTGTATCACCTGTGGAAAGAGGTGGCAGTCCTGGGAGTCATTAGCCCAAGATACAGGCAGATGGAGTCTCTGCCAGCCCAGCAGGAGTTCTAGAGAAGAGATTACTCTTTCGAAGTGCCCCTAGTTGTACAGAAATGAATAGTTAATAGGTGTGTATTTTTTTTAACTCCATCTGGTTTAGTCATTGACTGGACTGTTCTAAGAATGTGATGATGATAGCTTCCAGTTCCTTAATCAGTCATTGACTAGACACTTAAGCAAAATGCAAGCCCACACTCAGATACGAGGCAACCCCTTATCCAACAACTATATCCTTTGCAGTTGGAAACCAGGTCCCTTTTTGAAGGGAGATCCAAGCAGCCCACCTCAGTTTTTGCCACAGTGATTGTTTGTTACTAAGTTGCTTTTCTGTTAGTCAATATCTGCACATGTTGCCTAAGCTTTCTGTTGCTTTGAATCAGTCACCTTGTTTTCTTTACTTAAAATTTCAACTTCAATGCTTTATAAAAAGTTTTCTACTCATTTTGTGAGTCGGGAATCTGAAAATTGGTCTAACTGGTTCTTTTTAAAAATATTTTATATATTATTTTATTTTATGTGTGTGAATGTATTGCCTGCATGTATGTTAGTGCTCCACTGTCGTGCCCTGCCTGCCTGTAAGAAGAGGGCTTTGAAGTCCCCTAAACCTGGAGTTACTGATGGTTGTTAGCCACCATGTGGGTGCTGGGAATTGAACCCAGGTCCTCTGCAAGAGCAGCCAGCTCCTCTTAACCACTGAGTCATCTCTTCAGCCCCGTGATTGGTTCTTGTTTACACTTTTATGTGATTGCAGTTATGTGAAAGCTCTGCTAAACCCAATGTCCAGAGTGCTTTGCTTCTCATCAGCAGTTGATGCTGTCAGCAGGTAGTCAATGGCTGCTGAGGGAGGGAGAGACAGTTTTCTTCAGGGACATGCCCCGTGATAGGTTGCCCAAGCCTTGGTGGTTAGCCTTAAACTCATGTACATATGGACAACACTAACAGAACTCAAGGCAGAGGGAGAGAGAGAGAGAGAGAGAGAGAGAGAGAGAGAGAGACTAATAATTATAGAAGAACAAGACATGAATTTGGGAGGGGTAACAGGAAACACAGGAGGAGTTGGAGGAGAGGGGGATGGGCAGAAAGGATATAAATGCAGTGTACTTATCTATGAATTTATCAAAAAATGGCTCACGACTAAAAACAAAAAAATTAAATTAAAAAAGATGAACATGTGGACTAAACATGGAGGTTAATAAGAATGCCAGCTTATTAATGGAATCCTGTGATTGGCTCTTTTGGGAAACATTGAAATTATATAATCATAGAAGCTGAATTTGCCTTCTGCTTCCTTTACTGTTAAAAGTTGATTCATTGTAAAGTGGGTTATAGCAGAGCCATAAAGAGAGAGGAAAGGGAAGGGGAGATTAACAATTAGTCCATCACTTTAAAATAAGAATTTAATAACCTACTGCGTTCTGCCCTTTGGTCTTACATTTATAGAACTATTTGCCCTTTCTCTGACAGTTGACTGACCCATCCTGGGGAAGAGAAGACTGTCAGGAGAAAGGGCATGAGTCCTCTGTTCAAATATTTGAAGAATTAAGAGGAATTAGATTTGTTACTGTGAAAGGTGTAGCAGCCAAAGAGTAGAAATTGACCCACTGATTGGAAGCTGAATAAAAAATGTATGCATGAACTTCTTAAAAGGATTTTTCAAAGATCCAGTGGACTGCTTTGATAAGTGGGGTACTCTACGCTACCAGGGAAAATCAGACCTGGTCCTGACACTCACGTATTGGGGAAGGAATTAGATGGCTCCAAGTAATTCTTCAAAGCCACTGTGTCAAAACCTATACATACTGAAGAAACAGGAAGACAGATGTGAAGGCATTTCAAGAGCCTTTCTCCCCTCAAATATAAATATGATGTAACAGGAATCACATTACCGTAATCAAATGTTAGCTCTGGCTCCCATTTTGTCGGGTATAAAGCTCAGCTGATATCTTTAAAATTGTTTTTCTAAGAAAGCCAGCCAAGCATGAAATAACTTCATATCTGCTTTAGTAAAGACTAATAGAGGAAAGTACAATAATGAGAGGCTAATAAGGCAGACGGAGATGACCCAAGAAAAGTCTTTTCCAGATGAGGATGTTAAACGCTGTGCTGCTGAGTGATGGGCTTAAGCTCTCATTTTAGATGATAAAGTTTAAGGGAGTTTATCAGTAGGGGGCATTGGTGTACTATCACAGGAGAATCCGCCACAGGGCTGAAGTGCTCTTGATAATTCTGAGCACTCTAAACCATCAACAAACCAAAGCAGATAGGAAACTATTTTTCTTAGAGAAATCTGCATAGAAATGTCATCTGTTCCAAGTGAAATTTTAGGAAATGAAAGCAAGACATGTGCATGTTTAGTTTTCCAAGATAAATCAAAGATGCCAGAGGCTCAGAAAAAAATTTTTGGAGAGAAACTAATATCACAATGGCTGTAGATTTGACATTTCCAAACCCAGAAATTGAGGAAAGAGGTGAATTTGCATACTGAGCTAGCATCAGTAAAGGAAAGGGCTCCCTAAAAAGTAGCCAGAGTGAAGCCCAATAGTTCCCTCTGTTAGAAATGCCAGCAATTCATCTAATGCTGGTCCACCTTTCCCTCTCCCCTCGACCTGTACAGTCAGTCACACAGTTATGAAATCAATGGGGCACAAAGGGACACTTGAAACTTTGTGACTCACAGAGATGAGATAAAAAGCTTCATCTTTCACCTGTGATCCGTTTGGACAGAAAGACACTTAAACACCAATAGAAAGCATAATTTTTCCACACCCTTCGTGACATAAATGTGATATTCAGACATAACTGCACGAGTTATTACATTTTATAGAAAAACTTGATTTCTCAGATTTCTTGATCTCCACCCTCAAGAATATTTTAGTTTCATATGCTGAACTCTTGAGACTTAATAAAATTTAGAATCTTAAGGAATAGGAAAAAGAGTTCTGTGTTATAACACACACACACACACACACACACACACACACACACACTTCTGTGGATTTCAGTGATTCAAGTCTATTTGAGAAGTCTAATTCTAACCGATTTTTAAGCCTTATCCACAGTTTCGCCTTCACTCACTTAAAACACGTTGATAATCTTTTCTAAGTACATTTGCTTTGACCTTTGGTACTGTGTTCTGAATTCCTAGGAGTCTCAAGTTCACACAACACACACACACACACACACACACACACACACACACACACACGGTGGGAGATGAAGACAGAGAGAGACATTTATATGTAGTTCTCTTGTAGTATTTATCTAAGTTGTAACAGGTTGAGAGAAAGTAAAATCCCAAGGACGTACACTGGCAGGAGCAAGGTGATAAAAGCAGGCGATGGGCTCTGTATTTTCAATACGCTATGAATTTGGATACAGGAAACGAAAAGGAGAGGAAGGAAGCCTGTGAGGTAGTTCTTTGGGGTAAAGTAGACGAGGAAAGCTTTCCAGATAGTGCGAGACCTTTTAGAACTGAACTGTCTAATATGAAACTTGAAGTTATTTATCCTATTATAAAGTAAACTCCCTTTGTCCATGTCTTCTAAAACTAAATGTAAGAGTTGAGTGTGTTTATGAGTGTGTTTATGTATGGGTAAAATAATAAAAGAACAACCGTAGGCTCTGTGTTGATGTTACTGGGATGAAAATTTCAATATCAAAAAAGTACAGAGAAATAACACAGTAACCAAACAGTGCTCAGAGCCAGAAGCCTGATGCTAGAGGAGGTGGGCAGAGGGTGAGGTCTTCTATTCAATGTCTGCCAACTGCTTCTCCTCCAAGGATTCAAATGCTGAGCAGGACTTTGGACTTTTGCAATTACAGAATGGAGTCTTAGTCAATATTATAATGACCTAAAAGGGTCAAGCATCCTTAGCTAAGGTTGCAATTACATGGTGCTCATCCCAAAATGATTTCCAAGCCCCTTTTAAATAGACAGTCTTGTCTTCCTTATATGATTTTCTGCAATGTTGTTCTGGTACCTTCTTGAATAAATGAGGTCCTGAGATCCTGGTTTTGATCCTTGCTCTTGTCTATTTTGCTGTAACAAAACAACCCAAGTCCCAAGTAATTTATACTAATGCCCCATAGCTCTAGAGGCTGGGAAGCTCAGTGTCAGGGAGCCGGCATCTGTCAAGGGCTTTCTTGCTGTGTCATTACAAGACAGAAAGCAATAGGATGAGAGAGGTGAGCACAAGGGGCCAGATTCTCCTCTTTGTGGATACAGATGCCACCCATGGAGCACTTATGACCTGTTTGCCTCCTGGAACTCCCGCTTCTTTTTTTAAAAATATTTTATTATTTTTATTTTGCATATATGAGTGTATTACCTGCATGTATATGAGTGCACCTGTGTCGTGCAATGCAGAGGTCAGAAGAGGGCATCGGATTCCCCTGGAACTGGAGTTAAGGATGGTTCATAGCCACCATGTGGGTGCTGGGAATCGAACCCAGGTCCTCTGCAAGAGCACTCAGCTCTTAACCACTGAGCCATCTCTCCAGCCCCCTCCCACTTCTTAATACTGGAAAAATGACAATGCAGTCAAAAGGTGAGTTTTGCAGGGAAGAAATAGTCAAACCACAGCAATTCTCATCCATGTCTGATCATTCCCAAAGGGCTCATGTCTCAGGGTAAAAATCTCAGCCGTTACCCACCCTGAAAGAAGTGGGCTCTTTCACTTCTTTAGAAATTTATCAGTCAAACCATCTTCTTTTCTAACCCTGAATTCATTTTCCCAAAATACAATTTTTCGAATTACTCTTAGAAAGGTAAGCAAATAACGCCCTATACCTCATATACCTACACCCAATCCAGCGCATCTGTGCTTACAGAAGCTTGCATGGGAGCAAACAGAATTAACCACAGCCTTCTGGTGGAAAAGAAAATATTTGTTTGCATTGTAGCTGCATTTGCATTCAGAAAAAGATCTTGGGCCTGATCTAAAAGTGCCTTGAAAACTACTTTAAATCTACCGGAAAAATTAATGACATTGCAGAAACATGCAGGTAGAGTCTAAATGCTCACATTTTGATCAAAATGAGGAGGCCATGGTGGACTAGTCAAGAAAGCTGCTCAGGGCAGGATCAGACACAAGTTTATCTTATTAAACAGAAAGTAAATAAGGCCAAGGGAAGACTATAGGTCCATATGAACAGTTGGGCGTTTTCTCAATAACCATTTCCACTTTACAGGGTTGGGTGCTTTTATACCCATCTTATAGATTGAAGAAACTGAGCCCCACAGAGGAAAAACAACTAGCCCAAGACTTCATAGGCAGGGTGTGGTGGTGATGGGATAAAATGCTGTTGTAATTCCATTCCCTCCATGAAACCACAGGTACAGCTTGGCAGGCAGGGAAGCAGGGAAGTGATTATCGAACCAGCATCATTCCACAGCAGAAGCACCTCAAGCAGTACAGAAAGCATGGACTGATTTAGACTAAAAACTGGCTCTGTTATGCATTAGATCTAGGACCTTAAGCAAATCACACAAGCTATTCTAGAGCTTCCATTCTTTATTTAATAAAAGGAATGGGAAGAAGACTGAATTCCTCACTCAGCCTGAAGAAAGCTCCCAGAACAGAACATTTTAGGGGCCATGGCACTTGGTGAGAACACAGTAGTCCAGGGTCGCTGGTCCACTTGGGTCATTTATTATTTATTTATTTATTTATTTATTGGTCTTTTGAGACAGGGTCTCCCTATAGCCCCAGTTGGCCTAGCACTCACTATGTAGATCAGATTGGCCTCAGTCTCACAGAGATCTACTTGCCTCTGCCTCCTGAGTGCTGAGACTAAAGGCATGTACCACCATGCCCAGCACTTGGGCTATTTTTACCCAACTAGAACAAATAAGCAGCATCCTGAGCTTTCTTAATGAGGACAACAGGTCTGTATAAAGCTTTTGGAGAACCAGTTAATTACTTTCAAAGATGTTCAAAAAACAAAACAAAGCAGCGCCATAAAATTGGCTTCACAGGGCTGGAGAGATGACTCAGTCATTAAGAACACTTGCTGTTTGTCCAGAGTACCTGGGTTCAATTCACAGCACCCACATGGCAACTAACAACCATCTGTAACTCCAGTTCCAGGGGATTCAATGCCCTCTTCTGGACTGTGTTCACTTACATACATACAGGCAAAACACTTATAAAATAACTTTGAGGCCTATACTAATTTGGTCAGAGGGGCATAAAGGACAGTTTTTGCTCCTTGCCCTCCTAGGTCGACTAAGTTCCAGGGGACTATAAGCATCTCTCAAAATGTCCTGTAACTGTGGTGAGTCACCTGTCCTATTGATCAAGGAGGACATGGAGACCCCATTAAATGGACTTGAACCAGTGTCCAGTATACCAAGAGGAGGGTCAACTCAGAGGAAACATTTCCTCCATAATTCCAAGTGAAGCCAGCCATAGCCGAGCAGGACCTTTGACTTATCTTCACATAGATGGAACTGGTTTAAAAAAAGGAACCAGGGACTCCTCCGAAGCCCATATGGCCCTTGGGGAACAGATCCTAAAATGGTCTTAAGAGTGAAAATAAATTGGTTTATCTGGGCCAATTGTAGGGTCTTAAACACCCAAAAGGAAAATATAACCAAAGATTAATGGGGTCAATATAATTTTTTAAGAGTCCATATGTATAGCTAAAAGCTACATAACAAGAAACAATGCCAGATAGAAGATACCTTCTTTTGAGTTGTTGGCCAGTTTGGCCCCAAGGAACTCCCAGATAGTAACCCAGCATAGAACTGGGAAAATGAACAGCATACCCCAATATTATCTAAAGGAATATTGACAACTGATTGCTGCTAGATGAGGAACAGCTGATCTTCCTAAAACAAGGCATTCTAGATAGGCTGACTAGATTCAGCAGATGGACAAGCACTAGGGAATGGCTGGGGGTGCCAACAACGCAGTGGACAGTAACAGGGATGACAGAGTATATGAGCTTCAGTGGTCGGGGGGGGCAGGAGGCTATGGGAGGGTACCATTTGGGAAGCAGATATATAGATGAATAAGATTGTTTGGGATGTTCTCTATGATATACACACACAAAAATCAACAAATTTTAAAAATGAGTCATATTTGAGGAAGAAGCATAAAAATTTGCTTCATGTTAATTAACAAGAGGTGATAAACATTACCATTGAAATCTACCTGATGATTTTATATCCATATAAACCCAGGTGCCAAGGATTCAAGTGTAACTGACTGTGACTAGTAATAATCAGATACATAGGGATTAGAGACACTTAAGTGTTAGTAGCATTAAAAATGAGTACAAATATTTAAGTGCTAGTAGCATTAAAAATGTAGGAAACAGCATATCTTAAAATGAAATGGAGATCTTCTTCAAAGGGTAAAAACTCATTCAATTTTATGTCTTACAGGGTTTATACTGAGTTCGATGTTATCTAACTGTA
>NW_008354705.1:1989311-2038386 GCF_000622305.1 Nannospalax galili | reverse complement strand
TTAAATAATTAAAAAAATAAACAGAACACTGCTCCAAATAAAATTAAATTAATTTAAAAAATAAAAATAATAAATAAAAAAATGACTTCCCACAAGCAGTCACCTTCCTGTCAAAATACTCAAGCGAATGTTTTGTGACCACTCCTGTGTCCCTTTTCCTATGTCAGTGCTTCTGCAAACGGGTATGATGAACGTATATTGTGTGTGATCTTTTCATTTACCTTTGAAAGTGTAATAGTTTAGAGATTATGTTTTAACTAGGACACATGGTTTGATGATCAAAAACAGAAACTTTGAAGCAGAAGATTAAAATTTGAAACTGTGTAAGAAAGATAATGAGGGAACTTCAGAGCACAGTGAGTCATTACGAGTTGGAATAAACTTGGCAGTTCCCTGTGTTTCCTAGAAAGAAAACAAAACTACTATATTTACAGGTGGATCAACAGTAAGTCAAGTTGACTGAAAACAAAACAGGGAAGGCCTGCATACTTCTCTAAAATATGTTTCCATTCTATTGTGGTAACACAGATGAATCATCACTTTGTTCTTTGTGTGCATGTGTGGGCACATATTCATGCATGTCATGTGTGTGCATGTTTGTGGGAGGCCAGGGCTTGACACTGCATGTCTTCCTCAATCACTCTCTACCTTATTTTTTTTTAAGATTTTTCTCATTTGTTTATTTATTTTTTTTAATGCGTGAGAGTGTTTTGTCTGTATGTGTATATGTGCACCACATGCATGTAATGCCCAATGGGACCAGAAGAGGGTGTAAGATCCTCCTAGAACTGGAGTCATGGAGCATTATTAGCTGCTGTTGGGTGCTGAGAACTGAATCTGGGTCCTCTGCAAGAGCAACCAGTGCTCTTAACCTCAGAGCCACCTCTCAAGTCTCTCTATCTTATTTCTTGATACAGGATCTCTCACTGAACCTGGAGCTTACAAATTCATCTAGACTGGCTAGCCTGCAACTCTCAGAATCCTTCTCTCTCTGATTCCCCAGCATGAGAGTCACAGGCCCATGCTGCCTTGTCCTGCTTTTATGTGATACTGGGCTCAGACTCAGTTCCTCATGCTTGTGAACTGCAAGCCGAATAAATCCTTTCATCCCCAAGTTGCTTTTGGTCAGAATGCTTTATTACAGCAACTTAAATCAAACTACAACATGGCTTAACCTTATGCGGGCAGAAAGAAACCACAACTAAAAAAGTGGGGCCTGACGCTTAATCAGGAGACATTAAAGTGACTGGAAAAATAGCTCAGTAGCTAAAAGCACTGACTGCTCTTCTAGAGGACCTGGGTTTGGTTCCCTGCTCCCACATGGTGGCCAACAACCATCCATAACTACAGTTCCAGGGGATCCAATGTCCTCTTCTGGCCCCAGCATGCACATGTTGCACTTACATACATGCGGGCAAAACACTCATACACATAAAATAAAAACAAATAAAATCTTCCTCCAAATAAGCTATTGGGCTATCCATGGCTCTTAAACCATTGTCCTTTCTGTTTTCCTTGTGGGCCACCTTTTTCCCTGCCCCCCTTCCCATTCCTCAGTGGTCATGCCAATAAAAGGACCAGCCCTGGGGTGGGTTGTAGAATTGTAATGAGAGGTAAGAAAAAAAATCTCTGGCTCTGGAGCTGACCAGTTCAAATCCCTGCTCTCCTTTGGCAGCTGTATGAGCTTGGGCAAGTCCCTTAACCTCATCAAGACTTGGTAAAATAGGGAAGATAATTCCTAACATGGCAAAGGAAAAATATCTATGTATGAGGTCTGGGATTATGACCCTTGCCAAGGAGAACTCTAGCCATAGACACCTTGACCTCTTCACTGCTCCCTTTTGTTCAGTAAATCCAGAATGATACACTAAAGGGTAGAGAGTGTAGTAGTATTTACAGCAAAAATCAGTGAAAACTCAGAATAGAGGGTAAGTAATGTTGAGGGGGAAAAAAAAAAAAAAACCTTCTTAAAAATACACCTTAAAAAGGTGTGGTGTTTTTGAATTACCAACCTTTGTTTGGTAGTTTTGACTTCAAAGAAAGCTAGAAAGTGGCACCCATTTTGTCCTACAAAGAGTTTTGGAAAAATGAGAGAGAGAGAGAGAGAGAGAGAGAGAGAGAGAGAGAGAGAGAGAGGGAGAGAGAGAGAGAGAAGAAAGAGAGAGAGAGAGAGAGAGAGAGAGGAGAGAAAGAGAGAGAGAGAGAACAAAATAGTCTTTGTTACATCTAAAGGCTGGGTTAGGGGATGTGGCTAAGATGGACCTCCTGGTACTGAACCACAGAATTGGGACGCTCAATCATCGGAAACCACAGTCCTTCCCACATAGAAATAGCAGACCAGAACACAAGCTTCCTGTGATGTCTGCCTCCTGAGATGCAGGTCAGAGAAACATGCTGAGCCACTCACGCCCTCTTCCTTCAACCCTGTCTACCATCTAAGTCCATCTCAGGGGAGAGGCTTTTATCCTTTCTCTGTACGATCGCAAACAAGAAGCATGGGAAACATGCTTCTGTGAGCATCCATCATTTCAATTCATTCTTGCTCATCAGAATGAACTGGATTTTACGGTAATGAAATTTATTATGAGAAACGGACGTCTGTATCAATAATCCTTAATATTTAAACAGACTGCATTTCTGCATCCTAATGAATACAGTCCTGGTTTATTTGGGATTGGAATGAAATGAGGTGTGATGATATATTTAGCTTCCCATTCTCTTTCTTAAACCTTTCCGAGCATTTAATTTCTAGAGATGACTTGATTGGTTCCAGGAGGGGGAGGGGAGAAGTGTTTATGCATCTGTAATGATCTCTGACAGCGACGTGGAGCTCTGATTTTTTTTACAGCAGTAGTCAAACTTACAGTAGTTAGAGAAAATACATCTTCATAAACAGATAAAAACTGCTTCAAAAGGGACTCAGTGAGAGCGTACATGAGGAAGTACACTTTTGCCACTGATTATTAAACTTGATTAAAGTCAGAAGCCACTGGTCAAATGTCTCTCCACTCCAGTCACTTGCACAGAAAGGAAAGTCTGTAAAAACTGCTGACTTCGCGGGCTGTGACCCTGCAAATGAGTTCTCTGAATTTACGATCAGTTTCTATGTCAAATTTTACTTCCTGCTAAAGACCTTGTTAAGATCCTTTTGCAGTAATTCAGAGTTGAAAGATTTCAAATGCAAAGCATTTTAGAATGAGATGTCCTATTTTTCAAAGGTATTTTAAGCATCCTTTTGGTGACAGATAAGTAGAAGGGGCCATATGTGAAATACAGCATGATCCCAACTGTGGGGTAAAATGTGCATGGAAAATACTGGAAAGAAATGCATCCTGTTGTTAGAAATGGATTTACTTATATAACTGAACATTGGAAGACTTTTCCACATTTTATGCACCTTTATTTTATAAATAGGAAAATTAAGTTTTGAAGCACATACCACTGGAATTTATTGCTAATTTGAACCGCTGGTCAACTTTTCTTCTTGGGTGTCTGCATTTATCAAGTAGACTTTATCATTTCTCCACTCTTTCTTTCGTCTGTATTTAATGCCGTATTGTCTCATACATTTGCTTTTTTTGTTGATAGTGTCTTTTTAAATGTTTCCAATTTTAAAATCACACTTTTAAGTATGATATATTCTTAGTTAGTTTGTGAAGCAACTAACAGATTAAAGAACTGAATAAACGGAAATAAAAATAAAGGAGTTGGGAATTGGGGAATAGTTAAGTCAGTAAGTACTTGCAGCATTGTAAAAATGAAGACCTGAATTTGAACCCCAGAACCCACACAAAAATGTTGGGCTTAAATGGTGTACACTTGGAATCCCAGCATTGGGGAGGCAGGAACAGGGGGAGCCCTATGACTTTCTGGTTAGCTGGTTCAGCCTTATTGGTGAGCTCCAGGCCAAGGAGGGACCCTGCTTCCAAGGAGGTGGATGGCATTCTGAGGAAGACTTAGGAGGTTGTCCTCTGCTTCCCAAACACAGAGAGAATTAAAAATTAAGATAAAGGAATTGAATCTGTCAACTTTTCAAAGTTCGGATCTCTGTGGCCCTTCGCACCAGAGTTTCAGTCAAATGGGCCTATGTAGGCCTGGAAGGGGTCGCCTACCCTAAGATCATGGCAAAGACATTTATTGGCAGCATAATTTTTCTCATCATCTTGGTTTTCCCCTGCTCTCACAATAGCTAGTCCGTTCCTTGTTCTGTGCATTTCCTCATAGAACAAAATGCTTCAAACACACTGGGGACTCAACTGCACTTGTTAAACAGGCACAAGCTGAAAATGAAAAACAGCAACAAAATGGAACAGGAAGACGTTGGGCTCCTGCTTTCCGGTTCATCAGGTCAAGGGAAGAATGGACAGGTTTGGAGAGGATGGTTGATACTGATACCTCAGAATAAAGTGATGTAGTAGCACTACTGATCGACAGTTCTGAACCACTTTTGAGAGAAAACATTGCAAGAAAAGCCTCAGCTCACACTCTGGTATCTGGGTTTATTGATGCCCTGTGTGTACCTGCTGCAGAATATGGCAGAGTCCATTTAAATTTTTTTAGTTATTATTTTTATTTTATGTGTATGAGTGTATTGCCTGCATGTGTGTAAGTGCACTCGTGTCGTGCAGTGACAGTGGAGGTCAGAAGAGGGTGTTGGATTCCCCTGGAACTGGAGTTACAGATGCTTGTTAGCCACCGTGTGGGTGCTGGGACTCAAACCTGGGACCTCTGCAAAAGCAGTCAGAGCTCTTAACCTCTGAGCCATCTTTCCAGTCCTGCAGAGTCCATTTTTAATGATTTATTTAAGTCAAGTAGGGGAGACAGCTGTATCACAAATAGTTGCAAGGCAGAGGGTCAAGTGCAACTTGACATGCATTTACAAGAGAGCAATAGCCCAGAGGAGGACATGTCTAACCAGAAAGGGCTTCACAAAACAGACAAAACTCCATCTCATCATAACCCCAATGTCATCAGCAGCAATCATTACTTTTAAAGTTGTGCCCTTTTACATAGTGAAAATAATGCTGTTAGGATTCCACTGACAAATGCAATCTCTACTTGCTTTATGATTTTTTTAAAGTCAAATGTAGCAAGTCTGAACCTTGACTATGAGTTAGTATTTTTCAATCCAATTTCTTTATTTTTATTTTATGTGTATGAGTGTTTTGCCTGCATGTATGTAAGTGTACCATGTGCATGCAGTGCCCTCAGTGGCCTAAAGAGAGTGTCGGATCTCCTGGAACTGGAGTTATGCGCAGTTGTTAGCTGCCATGTGGGTGCTGGGAATTGAACCCTGGTTCTCTGGAATAACAGTAAGTGTTTTTACCCCTTGAACCATCTCTCCAGCCCCCAATTTCTTTACTTTCAAGGCCATTTGCCACTATGGTCAAGCAACCACCACATTGGGCCAAAGGAATTTTTCTCAGTAGGAATTACAGGGACTCCTTTACTGGACCTCAGTGCATCATAGAAGTCCTCAGAGTGCTTGTGTATGTTGGTTTGCTCCGTAGCACTTGCTGTGTAACTCACAAATTTCCCTCAAGTTCCAGAGGCACTCTGTGCCAGGACAAGGTCACAGGCATCTTCTGGGGCTGGGAGCTCCCAGGACCAAGGTCCAGCATCCTTTGGGTCCCGTGTACTTTGAATTCTTGTATTCCTCTTTGAGGTCTGCCACTCAGGAGGATGTTCCATAAAACCAAAGGCTCATTTACTTTGCTCCTTGTTTCTAGTTTTGAGAAATATGCTCCTCTCCTTCCTGGCCCTTAAATATTCCCCATTCTCTCCATGCTTTTCCAGGTCTCCTAGTATAAACTATTTAAGGAGTATAAACTTTCATAAAAGCTAAATGCTGTGCTGTGACTGACTGTGCCTCCCTCTCCCCAAATCTATACCTTGAATAAGCTCTAAGGTCTTTGAGAGGTGAGTAGGTCATAAGACATGTCCCTCATGAATGGGATTAGAGCTTTTACAAGAGGCCCGACTATCATAGATGGGCACTTTAATCTTATCAGGCCTCATTGTCCCCAGATTCAAGACAAGTAAAATTGATGGGTTGATCTTAAAGGGCCTTAACGTCCCAATATTGGTAACTGGTTTGCTCTAACAGGAAAGGATCTCTCACGTTTACAAAGTGCCTTAATAATTACCAAATCGTGACACTTCCACATTATATAGGTTGACTAGACAGGTACATGGGGACTGTCAGGAGGCAGAAGTTTCAAAATTGAATACTGTGTGTAAGTGAGGAGTGGCAGGCCGTATGGGGAGCACCTCACTCCTACAGACTGCTGCACGTCCTTCAGTCATCTGTTCCCAGCTGTCTGCTCTGCATGCTGTCACTTCATGATTAGCTGTGCAGGCAACTTCAGTAACTGGGGTGAGAAGTTCTGGGAATCAGAAGTTTATGGGGACTGTGTATATAGTGGCAACCAGGCTAATGTCTGGGTGAGCTGTGTGTGGCTAGACTGAGCCAGCAGCCCCGCTTAGTGAGGTGAGGCATGGCCTTTGATAAACCTGTCTCCTGTGTCTTTATTTTAGGGATGCTGCAGTGTAAGTAGTGATAATATTTCAATCCACAAATGGTCCATAAGAAACATTAAAGATGTCATGTGTTCTAAAGGAACTGACTTAATTTTTTTCACTTAGGAATGGCTAGTAAAATTCATTTCATAAAATGACTCTTAATGACAGATGCCTGGCATGCACTGAGGCCAGACATGCTAACATAGGGTTCTTACACCCAAAATCTTCTCCATTCAGTCCACAAACCCAAGACAGGCCTCTAGGGATTATCAAAAGGGCTCACAGTACACAATTTTCCAAATGAGACCGGCACCTGGATGTTGTCTAAGCAAGAAACAATACCTTCTATGAAAGATTCAATGAAAGAAGCCTGAGCGGTAGTAACTCCTGATTCAATAAGAAGGAAAAGCAACTCAGAGCCACCCAAATGGAAGATTTTTAATTATGTTCTTCATTCTGAACTGCAGTGAATGCTTCAATGGAATAGTAGACCCTGTCTTGGTTGATATGGCCCTGTAATCTTTTTCTTTTCCCTGGCAGATCATTTTTAAGGATGGTTAGTGTGTAACCACCAACAAAACAAAAACCCTCATCCCTTGATTTGAAGAGAAAATCCTGTTTGCAGAATCTCTCCATTGGATTCAGCATCTTATGCTGTCAATTACCAGAGGCTACAGCACAGTGGGATCTTCTTATTTATCACTCACAATAGCTCTTCTAGGGAGGCTGGAGGGTTTGTTTCTTCATCTCTACAAAATGGGGTTGATTTTAGACCCAGATACCAAGCCACAGGTTACAGTGTCATTAACAGAAACAAGAGACAAGTACAGGTAGGGGATTTATCTTGTTACCTAATTTGCTGGAAAAGTTTAAAAATAAAGTCTCAACACTGCCTACTCTAGGTTTTTAATTGATTTTTTAAGAATTTCATACTATATATTTTGGTCATATTTAGAGCCCCGCACCTATTTGTGCCCCCTTAGTACCCCCCAAGCAATTTCTTGTACTACAGATATATTTATACATATATAAATACATATACATGTGTATATATACACATATATATGTAAATGCCCTTCAATGTAGGTTTGTCACTGGAGCCTGATTAAACCTATCCAGGGTCACAGGTTTAAAGAAGGCTGACTGTCCCCCTCCCAGCAGCTGTCGGTTGCCAATAGTTCCTTAGCTAAGGTTGGGGTTTCTTCCCCATTTCCCACTTTTATGCTGGGATTTTGTCTGACTTTAGGGCATGCTCCTGTTTTTGAACAATGATAAAATACTGGTTTGGTTAAACCCACTAATGTATGTAAATATTTCATGGGAATATATTCATATATAATTTGTTATATTGACATACCTAAACTGACTGTTGTATTTTATACTAAAATTTTCATTTTGTCACTTCCCAGGGGGCTCACATTATCTCTAACACAGCATATTTTTCCAAATCCATAACTTAAATGCACACCCTCATTCATCCTCTTAGGTGATAGATCAATAGTCTTGTTGACTCTGAAGCAAAAGTAGAAAATTTAATTCATATGCAGGCTTGAGTCTCAAATAACACAAATTCTTGGAATTCCGTATTTTGGATATTGTATCCCTACTACATACCAATCAATACACTCCCACATCAGTTCAAGGGAGACATTCTACTCCCAGCTGGTACCCCTTACATCTGATGACTTCTGTTTTAGGGCCTGACTTACTGGGAACAGCTCAAATGCCAGAGAGATGTGTACTTTCCACCAGGATCGTGGCTTTAAGTCTTTGTAATAAGTGCAGTTATCTGCGGTTGCTGTCTCATGAGGAGCTCCACTATTAGAATCAGGCTGAAGTTGGGGAGCCCCCGGAGTCTAGGTAGAGAGAGGAAGCAAGCAGGCTTCTGACCATCTCTGAACTGTGGTCTCAGAAGTCTAGTCCTCTGCAGAACCCAATCTGAGAACAGTTCTCTGGGCTATCTGTATAACATGCCAAATTATACACAGCTGCCCATTTTTTCTATGCGA
This sequence comes from Nannospalax galili, assembly GCF_000622305.1. Taxonomy (NCBI): domain Eukaryota; kingdom Metazoa; phylum Chordata; class Mammalia; order Rodentia; family Spalacidae; genus Nannospalax; species Nannospalax galili. The sequence goes on along the minus strand of NW_008354705.1, from coordinate 2,029,855 downwards.
TATCCTCCTTATATATTATGGATCACAGGCAAAGGAATGAACAGCTTAACTCATAGGTCATAGCTCTTCAGAGGTTTATGTGGGTTTGGATGGCAAGGATGTTGGGGTTGAGTTGGGTAGGAGTATACTGTTGTTGCATTTGGGTGTAGCTAAAAGCCATATATGCTTTGCCAGGGATGAAAGAAATCTACATAATATTAGATGATGAACACACAGAAGTAATTTAAGCTTTTCCAGGTATCACAAGAATGATTAAATATTCCCACCCTTTGTTATTTTCAAAATTGTACTGTTTGGATTCTAGAAAAATCCATCCTCTTGTGTATGGATGCATACTACTCTTCATCAGGAATTCCCCCAAGGCACAACAGCCTGGGGCAAAGCGCACATACCTTACAGAGGACTGTCATGCACATGCTGGGTGCCCTGATTTCTCAGGTGTTGCATCAATTCCCAAGTTACTACAGGGCCACCCCAGCTGCTGCTAATTTCTCTGGGGACTTGGTGTCAGTACCTAAAGAAGTCACACACTGCACGCCCTGCTGAAGAAATGGGTTCCCCATTGTAATAGATGCTGCTGTCATTATGTGTGGAGGCTGGCTTCCTCTGGCGTACCGCCAGCACAGCTAAGGATCCTTTCACTACCTAAGAGTTGATCTTGTCTATTTTGTTTCCCTCTTCTATTCACTTATTCCTGGAGAAAAGGGAAAGGGCTTTACATTCTCTGTATCAAAACACTGCTGAGCACATTACTCGATAATAGATTCTCCGTAAATGTATATTCTTGGTAAATACATATGCTTCTGAGGTGTTCACTTTAGGGAAATGTTCAAAATATGGGCTTCTGCAAGAAAGAGACATCGGTTTCAATTCATAGTCCCCTTCTTATAGGTGGTATGACTCTGGCATGTCCCCTCACTGTTCTTAACAACCATTTTCTCATCTTTAGAGTGGGAAATGATGGAAGAAATGATAATCCACATGTAGCTAGCACAGACGAGAGGCAATGCTTAAAACAGTTAATTCCCTTTCTACCTCCTTGAAGGATGAAGTCCTTAGCCACTTGTAGGAAGTCAGGCTGAATCTGCCCCTCAGGGGTCACTGAGATCCAGAGAGGCTCTGTCTCTTACAGAGATGTCACTAGGGAGGACTCTCCAAGAGGTGGGTGAGCCACGGATTTTGGGCTACCACACTTGTCTACTAGGCTGCACCTGGGCAGTTTTTAAGAGTTTCCACAGACTCCAAGCAAAAGAAGCAGGTAAGTCTATAGCCAAGTCTCAGTGATTGGGTGGGATTGTTAAATAACAGCTACCAAGTACGGGAAGCACGTGAGCTGATGTCAAAGCATATTAACCTGCCTTCCAGCACCTAGTCCTACATCTTGTGGCATTGCATGCGTATCTTTGTTTGAGAATTAATTCTCTTTATTTTGGGATACACTAAGAGGCATCATTCCCATCCAAAACCCAGTGGTTGAGCCTTGGTTGCAGACTGTTTGTTTCGAGATGGTCATATGTTTTAGTGGGAACCAATGAAATATTTTTATGAGGCCTAACAGAAAGAGTTGAATTTTTCTTCTGTGGAGCTATCACAAGAGTATTTCTTCTTTATGGGTGATGGATCTGAAGCTACAAGACCTGAGCTCCCACCACAATCAGGGGACAGTCTGGAGCTACTGTGTCACCAGATAAAACCCAATACTTAAGAAAGGGACTTAAGAGGCCAGGTTGTGCTAAAGGAGGGAAGATCCTTAACCACAAGCCTTTGAACAGTTCTTGATTACTCTTTATCCAAGTAACCTGTGTCCATCTGGGCTTTTTAGTTATGTGAAGCAATAACTATTTTCCTGATATAACCACTAATTAGATATGCAGTACTTGGCATAACCACAATTTCTTCAGTGACCAAAGGGTTTTGATAATAAATCCCTTTTATAGTTGAGAGGATGAATGATGACACAATTTATATCACTGTGCTAAAGAATAACGGGGGGGGGGGTGAGGCCATACAATAGTACCATCTGGAAACCAGGGCCCGTTTTGACCCCCAGACATCTGGCAATGTCTGGAGACAGTTTTGCCACTCGTCACCTAGTCCTTTGAAGCAATGATAATTATCTTGAAGTTTCAGAACACTTCCAGATTTGGACATTAAATGCTTCTTTTTTCATAAAATTTCTTGGCACAAAATGGCAGTAGTGAATTCAGTATTTTGTACCCACTTCCCAACCTGCATGGAGTTGCTTAGAGGACCTTATTGGGAACTTCGCAGGCCACCTTGGTATCCAGTAACCCATTCACCCACAGTAAGAGCTAAAGGCCAGGTCAAGGAACAAGTTTTAACAGCAAAGTTGCTTGGCATTCCTGCAGGGAGGGAGAAGCTGTGTGCAGAATGTTCATGACACTGGGTTCAATAGCTATTCTTTCCTCTACCTCTTTGCTGACCTCATCAACTTCCCCATAAACTGTGTGTGTGTGTGTGTGTGTGTGTGTGTGTGTGCGCGCACACATTTGGTGGCAGCTTTAATTATCATTGCTCGTTAACCTTCACTGTAGTCATTCTAATAGCTCTGAGACTCTGCTTAGCACCTTATTTTAAGGCATTTCAGCAATTCTTTTCTCTTCTCTCTTGGTGAAATCTTTAAAACAGTCTTTTTATTATCTCTGTTTTAGTAGTTTTGATTTGATACCTGCTGAGACTGTTGCTGTCTTAATCAAGACATTTTAAAAGATAACTGTTAGAAGTTTATTCATCTGTACAAATAGCATCTGAACTAAAAGTAAAAGAAACTGAATTTCCCATGATTTGCTAATAAAATAGTGATAGTAACAATAGCAGTACTATTTACTATTTGAAAGCACTGTGCTATCCCAAATAGCATCTGTTTTCATTTCAGCCTCACAACACTCTTGTGAGGTAGATAATGATGCTATTTGAATCTTAATATAAGAGGATATTGAGTTTTAAAGGGGTGATAACTTGCCCAAAGTCATGCCAAATGTTGTCCAGTCACACCAAATGGTGTCCAATCAAAGCAAAGTCAGACTACCAGTTCAGTATTAGACAGATTCCAGAATATTTCAATTCAAAGATGGCATTTCATCTTTAGCTTCTCTGGTTCCTTCCAGATTTATTACCAGGTCTCTGGAAACACATTCCTGTCACCATGTTTTTCCCAAACACACAAGTCCAAGTGACCAAGAGCTGAACCCTCTGAAAGTGTGGGCCAAAATAAATCCTTCCTCCCACAAGTTGTTCATATCAGATGTTTACTCACAGTGTTCTTTTAGTCACAATGATAAAGCTAACATGTGAAGTCTTTCTGTACCTGATTTATTTTACCTATAGAGGAATTCAAATGCCTCAATAGCAACATACCAAATAATCCAATTATAGAGTAAGCCAGAAATCTGAACATATTAAAAGACAGTACACACATGACCACACATGAAAAGATACTCAATATGACTAACCATCAGAGAAACGCAAATCAAAACTACCATGAGATATTACCTAATCCCATTTGAATGGTTATTATTAAAAAGGAAAAATATAATATTGGTGAGGCTATAGAGAAGGGGGATATCTTATACACCACCTGTTTCTATAAATAAATCTTATTATGACATAGCCATATTCACTCAATTTATGTACTCAATTTAGAACTGCCAACTGTAAAGATTATACATCTCACAAGTAACACCACATACAGAATTTTCAGGCTCAAGTTTACAAAAGAATATATAGAAACTTTTGTTAAACAATTATTATTAAGAATTTTAACACTTTAGCATTAAACCAAGTTCAGGTCACATGCCTACAAAGTTTATTCTGTTCACAAAGCACAGATAATTTATTATTTGGATCTTTGTTTTTAAATGTTGACATATTAATATCAAATCTGTAACTATTTTAATCATCATTCCTTTTTTCTAATTTCTCTTTTTATTTTAATTATGTCAGTTGTGTTAAAACTAAAACTTTGGTGCTTTGTCTTTGTTTATTTCTTTGTTTTGGTCTTTTTGAAACAGGGTCTCCCTGTAGCCCCAGCTGGCCTGGAACTCATTATGTAGACCAATCGGCCTCAGTCTCATATAGACCTGCCTGCCTCTACCTCCCAAATGCTGGGTTTAAAGGTGTGTGCCACCACACCCACCTGGTATTCATTTTTGTATGTGATACAATCTTTATTTTCCAATGACCAACACCTTAAAGTTCAGATAAATCCACTTTCTGCTTAAATATTTTTAATTTTAAAAAGAATTTTATTTTATGTGTATGTGGGATTTGCCTGTATGTATGTGCAATGTGTGAAATGCTCACATAGGTCAGTAGAAGGCATGAGACCCCCTGGAACTGGAGTTACAATTGGTTGTTAGCAGCCATGTAGGTGCTGAGAACTGAACCTGGGTCCTCTGCAAGAGCAGTCAGTGATCTTAACTGCTGAGCCATTTCTCTAGCCCCTGCTAGTTTATTTCAATGAAATGCTTTCTTATGTTTAGTTCTATCCATAACATTAGGTAAAGCAGTTTTAAAATTGATAATCATAAACCTAATTTTGAACATTTTGCTTATTCATTGCACAGTGATATTTATCTTATCAAAAATAGATTGCTTATACACAGATAAGATTTCCAAGCTCATCAATTCAGCTAGTCTGGCTGGCTAGTGAGCTCTAAGGATTTGCTTGTCTCTACCTCCCCACACCACCAGGCTAGGATCGCAGACACATGCCACAGTGCTTAGATATTTTTATATGGGTTCTGGGGACTGAACTCAGGTCCTCAAGCTTGTGCAGTGTACTTTGACAACAGAGCCATTGCCCCATCCCTTATAGTTCTAATAGTAAGTCTTTATTGGGCCAAATTTCCAGCACATTTTGCTGTTTTCTTAAGATTTGAAAAATTTAAATAATATTTCTTTGTCACTAAATGGCTGCTTCTAGATAGCGATTCTTATTTTATACAACTTTCTTAAAATGTGTAATTTCAGGAGAGAATGACTAGTTCCTTTATAGACTCCAATGTTTATTGATTTTGATTTAGTTCTTAAAGCATCAACTTGGATTTACAAAATGAGCAATGTTCATAAATTAAAAGAATACAATACTTTCCAATTAAGCAAAAATGTTGACTTATACTAGCTGTCATTTTTTATTTAATTTAAAAATTTATAATAACCATGAAAATCTGAAGAAATTTGTTTTAAAGTAGTTACTACTAGTCTTTTGATTTCATTACACAATACATGTATGTGTGTATATGTGCAAATGGCAAATTAGTTAACCTTTAAAAGTAATAATGAGACATGGAAAAGTGTGGACATGCTAGGTGGGTCAGGGTATGCTGTCGGTGCACTGATGCGGTTAAGGCCCTTGAAGTATAAGGACCTATTCACCAGCTCCCAAGGATGAAAGGGTCCCCTATTGCAGGCCAAATTCTAATTTTCCTCAACATCCCTACAGAATAACATGATTGATTCCTGAAAGGGCTTGAACAAAACTATTTCTAACCTAACCCTTAGCCTTTCCATGAGAGCAATCCCAAAGCCTCTTTCCACCAGGATCTGCTTCGTCACACCATCCATCTCTTCACACGTTTCCCAGAAGTCTTACACAGCAGTAAGCGTTAACTACATTTTTCCCAGAGATCAAAACTGAAGACAATATTAATGTCAGAAATTCTCAAAAAAAACAGTAAAGAAATAAAAATATGGTTTTCTTAGATTAAAAACAGACTTGGCCATTAATTCTTGATCTGAGCCGAGGAAATCAGCCTGAGAGACAATATTGATGGAATAAATTATTTAATACAAATTATCACATACTTTTTTCTTTCAGTATTTAACCTGAGAATAATGCTAACATAATAGCACGTCTGCATTTGAAATGCTTATAATTAGCTTTCCCTCTGATTTTTTACAATGTATTTCCGTTTTTAGTAACAGAGCATTAGCTTTAGAATCTGATTAGCTACATGAAGAAGTGGAAGAATTGTGAAAATGAACTGCAACCCAGATGACAGTAAGTAGGAATTGATACAAAGTATTCTAAGTACAAATTCCCAGCATTAAGACTCAGGTGGTATAGGTCCTCCAGTGATTAGTCTAAATAATGGGCATAAAAGCCTAAATATTCAATAATAAATCATGTCTTTTAATCCGTAAGGTTAACACTGAAAAGTGACCAGAAGGTGATGTTTGCTTATAAATTTTATGTCTCTGCACATGTATTAGTTTCACATTAACCTTAAGAATTTCTACAATGTACATGTGTATAATTTAAACATTCTTGTGTTGAATTTACTATCACCCTTGTTAAAATATTTGTAAAGCTTTCATCCCCTCCTAGGTATTCAGAATATTTTACACATGTTGATGTATTCAAGTAAGCTCTTGATTCACCAACATTAATCAAAGGTTTGAAAGTTTGAAGAGGTACATGAAATGCCTAAACCACTATAAAAGTTCTCCCAGCCTGTGGAACAATGCAGTGTTAGCATTAAAGCAGTGATCAAGTAGATTATGAGACAGTAATAAAATCTATGGTGCCTGAGGCTGCGAAGATGGTTCAGTCAGGAAAGTGCTTGCTACACAGCATGAGGACCTGAGTTCAAATCCCCTGTAGAACGCTAGGTATGGTGAAACATGCCTGGAATCCAGCACTGGGGAGGCAGAGGCAGGGGGATTTCTGGACCTTTCTCTAGACAGTCTAGCAAAATTGGTGAGCTCCAAATTCAGTGAGAGACCTTGTCTCAAAAAATAAGATGGACAGTGACTGAGAACAATATCTCACATTAACCTTTAGCCTCCACATGCACACCCCCCAAATACATGTTCACACACATATGGCCATGAACATACATGTATAACACACACAAACACAATATCCACTGTGATTGAAACAGATATTGCATAGTGAAGACCAAGAAGAATTATTATATATGAAAAGGAGCGAATCACCTTTTGGCAAAGCAAATAGTGATTCCACATGTAAATATTCAATAAAGCCTTATCAGTGAGGAGAGGAACTGCATGGGAAATGTGTGACAGTAACCAACGCTGTAACACACTTGTATCTAGACCTCACCTTACACATCTTTCTTCTGCTACTGAGAGGCTTGCTCTATCCAATGAAGGCAGTTTACAATGATACTTGATAACACAGAGGAATATAACTTTTGAAAATATCTGCTTACACAGCCTGAATTTAGTTATAACCTTAGAGTGGTACATGGTTCTTAAGAGATTGACCACAGGACTTATTAACTTTTGACTTGATTAATGATGAACTAAGAAGAAAGAAGCTGGTAGTTAATTTACCGTACAATAAAGCATGTAAGCATTTTAACAATTACTATTATGACCTCCTAGAATTATGACTGTTGCTTAGGATGGAGTCAGAATTCTGAATTATTAATTTCTAAGGGATAGAAGGGACATCTCAGAAGAGTAGAGTAGGGGCTGGAGAGATGGCTCCACAGTTAAGAGCACCGACTGCTCTTGCAGCAGACCCAGGTTCCGTCCTCAGCACTCACATGGTGGCCAACTACTGTCTATAACTTCAGTTCCAGGGGATCCGATGCCCTCTTCTGACCTCTGTGGGCATTGCACGACATGGGTGCTCTTACATACATGCAGGCAATACGCTCATGCTCATAAAATAAAAATAATTAAAAAAATTAAAAACTAGTACAGTATAAGAGCTAAGAGCAAAAGATACAATGTTAGACAATTTGAACTTGATCTTGGTTTCACTATTAGCAATATGATCTTGGACAACTTAATTCACTGTATTTCAGTTTCTTCATCTATAACATGGATGCGATAATTATGTCCACCTCATAAACTTATTGCAAAGATCAAACAAAATTAATTTATTTAAAATATTCAGTATAGAATATTAGCAGTTAGTTACTATCTTCTCTATAAATCGAAGGCTGAATTTCAGTTTAGGTTCTAAGAAGGAAGTGACTCTTTTGTCAAAATTTCTGCATATGAACCCACTCCACTAATAAGAGAAGAGCTCAAATCAACAGTGACAGAGCCAGGTTCAGAGTCTAGAGGCAAGGCTAACAAATCAAATACGGGTTTCTTGTTCAGAATGGACATAGCTAGGTAACCAGCCTAGAATGTTCCTTGGTGAAAGACCACCAGTAATACCCCTGTGTTTCAATAGTTGGGTTTGTACTTGTGGTAGGAACTAATAAACACCCTGGGCAACTGTATGTGTAGTGTCCAAGGGAGAGAATATCAGAGATAACTTAAAGGTTTAGGCTTTGACAGAGGGATCTGAAGATGTTCTGAACAAGCAGGCTGGGAAGCAGGGACGATTTTAGGATTGCATATTTCAACCACTTTTATGTGCAGGGCAGACGAGAGAGTGACTAAAACTGTAATTAGTAAAGCAGTCACTCCCATCAGTTGACAGAGATACCTGTTTGCTATTTTGTGGCTTGGACAGTGTTCATATTTTGTGTGTGCTCAAATGTGAATTCAGAGTGGTCTTGTTTTTGTTTTAATAGTCACAGAAAGACCTTTTTGATGGTGGCATCTATGAAACTATCTGCGTTCAACAGGAGAATGCAAGGTCCAGGTGGGGTGCTAGTCCAGCTCCAAGAGCCAGAAATGACCTTTTCTTTCCTTTGCATCTTAATTAATCTTATTTTTGATTGGGAAAGTGATCTCTTGAGAAATATCCAGTCTTTTCTGAATATTACTTTTAGAATTGATATTTGAATTCTGAAGTCAACCAGAGGCTCATAAAACCATGGTTATAATTATGGCATGAATATAGAATTAAACTTAATTAAAATTAGAAGTGGAAGGACTCCCAACTTCCACAGTAAATAATAATAAACAAGTAGATTACATCCTTCTTTCCAAGTCTAGGTCTTAAATTCTTCTCTATATTTTCTGTTTGTTTTGCTTTTGTTCGGTTTCAGTCAAGGTCTCACAGTGTAGCCCCAGCTGGTCTCAAACCCACTATGTAGCTCAGACTGCTTGTCAATTCAAATCCTCCAGGCGCCCCCTACTGTTGAGTGCAGAAATCGCAAGCATGATCCCGCATGCCTGACTTTCTCTGTCTTTATGAACAAAATTGATCCACATATTCAGGTGATACAAGATAGTATTTAGAGAAAAATTGATTTGTTTTTTGCAGAAAAAATTCAGACTGTGAATTCTTTTGATTTCAAAGTTCAGGTACTCCCAAAGAGAACTAGGGAGAGTGTGGTAGGGGAAGGAGATGTAAAGACTTACCTTTCCAGTCTTTTCATAGTGACTGATTGTGGGTTAGGTATATAGCTCTGTGGTAGAGGGTTTGTCTAACATGCTACATTGTTAACTGCTCAAAATATATCACAGTTTTTATCCTTTGTATGTCCATGGCTTTGACCAAACAGCTGCTCAGGGTATACTACTTGATCCTATCTTTCTGATTTATAGACAATGGACAGGAGATTGTTTAAAGGTAACAGGAAAGCAGGGGAAATAGTTAAATAAGTAAAGTGCTTGAGGACCCAAGTCCAATTCTCAGAAACCATGCATTTGAAATTCCAGTACTGAGGAGGTAGAAACGGGCAGATCTTTGGGTCTTGCTGGCCAGCCAGAGTAGCATACTTGGTAAGTTCCAGGCCTGTGAAAAGACCTTGTCTCCTAAAAGAAAATAGATGAAGAACAATACCCAAGATAGTCCTTTGACTTCCACATGTACACACATGCATCCTCCCACACATATGCACAACATACACAAACACTTTCAAAGACACACACATATAAAAATTAAAGAGAACATGTACAGATTGTTAGTCAGTGCAGATACTCATGAGCTGAGTGTGCCCCAAACCTTGAGAAAGGACCCTAAAAATAAACAAGAAGTAAAATGTTTCACCTTTCCACAGTTACCTTAAAGGTTGATCCTGTTTATAACACATCTATCCTTAAATACCTGCATAGCACAGCACTTTTATACTAGTCAGGAAAGATTCACAAAGGGAACAGCTTGTCTTACTGAATGCTATAGATCTCATGTCTTATTTTTCTTCATAGGAAGCTTTGTGGAGTAATTTAGAATATAATTTCTGTAAACTAGATGTAGAACAATGGGATTTTCAAACTTTGATGTATGTCTGACTCACCTGCACCTGGAGGTCTTGGAGAACACTGGCTCCAGGATCCTACCTGAGACTTTCTGTCCTAAAGTCTGTGGTGAGTATTGAGAATCTGCTTTTCCAGTAAGTTCACAACTGCTACTGGCTGCAGAGGCTCCTTTGAAAGCCACACATCTAATTCCTCCACCCTTATTAGTGTCTAAGCTGCTGAGAACAAGCCTCTTTCCTTGACTAACACCCTAGACTATGTGAGATAAAGTTATGAGTAAGAGAGGAAACAGAGACAGAAAGAGACAAATGGTGTGCCTGGCTTCTGTACCTTTCCTCGAAGCTGGCCAAGGGTAGAGTCCTTAAGGAAGTGGCTCTGTCTTCAGAAACATGAAAGGCACCAGTTACAACCAATTAGAACTTGCATCAGCATTTAGAAACCCTCTCCGAAGCCTCCATTAAATTTTTCTAATCTCTTTTTTCCTGACTAGTATGGAAAAATACTTAGTGGAAATACCTTTACAAATGTATTAATTTATTCTACCCTGAGGATATTATATTCAATGATTTGGCAAAACTAATCTGAACTAATAGCAGACATACATTTACTGAGACAAAGGAAATTTTCCAATAGAGAGATATTTATCCATTTGGAACAAATGAAAGTGAAGGTATAAAAATTAAAGTATAGTTTTATTGTACAAAAGAGGTTAGAATGTTTACAGAAAGATCACCACACACTGGCTAAAATTCAAAGCAGTGTTCACATATTAAAACAAGTACTACAAGGCAGTAGGAAATCTACTACTATCGCCACCTAGAAATTCTCAACCAATGACCAGTGGTCAGCTCAAGAAATGTTCTCTGTGTGTCCCCTGTGGATATCCATCCAATACAGTCACATTAACTATGATAAAATATCTACTGAAAAACGTCCCTTTAGAGATCTTGAATCTGTTCTATGGTCCAGAGTTGAAATTTCTGCAGCCTACTTAGACCAATATGAACAGGTAGAGCGGGGAGAAGGTAAACCCATAGGTAGCAGTGGACTTGGTTAATCAAAAGGAGATATGTATGTATTTCAGTGAAGAGCAGAGCTATACCTGGCTTCTGGAGATGCTGCTGTGTGAGATGGGATACCAGTGTTACCCAGATCTTCCAAGTTTTCAAAAGTCGTCAGAATTTAAATTTTCATGCAGTTTCCTGATTGTTAAACACCACATTATCTAAATAAATATATCTGTACATAAGAGAGGACTTCCAGCTTTTCATATGGGACCTCTCCTCAGGCCCTGTGAAGTCCTTCTCTGGTCTGCTTTCCTGATTATATTAAATTTGCTTTAGACATATATTCTGTTATGCCTTTACAAATATTATTTGTGTCTTCAAACTGTCTTACAGGCTCAAATTTCTTTGCCTTGTGCTTGCCAGCCCGGGCAGGTAGATCAGAGTTCCCTCAAGAATTGTTTTTGGATGTTTCATTTGTTGAGGTCCAAGTCATCAGTTAGGAACTAGTTATTCACGGTGAGTGCATGCAGCCTCTTGACTCACAGCTTAAGGGAAGCTGTCCTGAGGGGAAGAAGCTTGGGCTCCGTTCTCCAGAGTCACTTTCATTTACCCCTTAAACCCCAATCCCTCCTCAGGTACCTAGAACAATTTTCCAAAAATGCATATGGGCTCCAAGAAAGAGAAGCTTTTACTCATCTGTTTGGAGTATGAAGACTGCCAGTGCTTGACTGGGCTTTGGGAAAAACCGAACCAAAGAATAAAAGACTTGAAGACAGATCTGATTCCTCCAATCTAGAAACAAGCAATGGATGAGGCGATCTTCTAACAACCCTACAGGCCAGCCTGCCTTCTCTGCATCACTCTCCCTCATTTCCTAGGAGGGGGTTAATTATGGAGGAGAAAGCTGGTTAAAAGATGAGTCTTCTTTTAAGGATTTATCTATTCATTCACCAAATCAATATGCCCTGAGTATGGAACATAGCTTATGATCTACTGAAAAGGAGACATGAGGGAACAAAGCAAACAGATAAAAATTCTGATAATCACAGATTGTGAAAAGTGCATTTTGGAACACAATCAGAACAATAAAACCCACAGAAGAAAATTCCTTAATATTTAACATATGTTCAACTCCCAACCTAAAGAAGAGGATCAGAGGTAGCCCTTTTCAGAAGGATTATGATATCCCAGGGGTATTTTCACTCTCAGTCCCTAGGTTGGTAATGGAGGGCTTGCTCCAGGTCCACTCTATGCCCTTGTAGAGAATACCATCCCCTAGTGCTGCCTGTGCTGGTGAGTTCCTGAAGCAGCTATATGCCCTGAAAGAAACAGTACCTGTAGGTGTAAATAACAGTTAACAGGCAAAATCTTATTGGCCATTGATGGTAAAAAATCCAGGAGTTCATCAGGAAAATGTAGGTGCTGTTATCAGGAGCTGAACTGATTTTCCTTTCAAATCCCCTTCCCGCCTTACTTATTTTTAAACTAACATAAATTATTTATACATAATGGACTTCATTCTGACATTTTCACACATGAATATAACATATTCACCCTCCAGGCAAAATCTTATTGGCCATTGATGGTAAAAAATCCAGGAGTTCATCAGGAAAATGTAGGTGCTGTTATCAGGAGCTGAACTGATTTTCCTTTCAAATCCCCTTCCCGCCTTACTTATTTTTAAACTAACATAAATTATTTATACATAATGGACTTCATTCTGACATTTTCACACATGAATATAACATATTCACCCTCAGTACTTGAACATAAATACATGCTGTATTTTGTCAAAAGCCTTTTCTGCATCTATTGAGATGGCCATGTGATTTCTATTCTTGCATCCACTTATGAAATTTATAGCATTTATTGATTTACAAATGTTGAACCATCTCAGCATCTCTGGAATAAAGCCAACTTGATCATGGTGAACAAGTGTGTGTGTGTGTGTGTGTGTGTGTGTGTGTGTGTACCAATGAGTTTAATAGAAGTTACTTAAAGGAGCATGGGTAAGGTTATTACAAGAACATGAACAACTTACTAGTGGGTGCACCACTGAAGAAAATGTCTCTTTCTCTCCCTAGTAACCTTTAATTGCTAATAGATTCTCAGGGAGGGGTGGGGCCTCTTGAACTCCTCCCCTTCTGCAGCCATTAACTCTCTATAAACTCTCTGGGAGGTATGGGGTCTCATGAGTCCTTCTCCATTAACTGCCTATAAATTCTTAAGGACAGCCAGGTCCTTGTGAGCCCCTCCTTGTCTGTGATGGGGTATTGGGACTGCTAAAGGCTCAATGTAATGCAAGTTATCATGGATGATGGAAGTTTAGGACTGTACTGGCCACTTTGCCCAGAAAGCAGCATTCCACAACTCTCAGTCCCTTCCTCTGGTTCTTACATCCTTTATGCCCCTTCTTCTACCATGTTCCCTTTCTTTGTTTTTATTTTTTTTTAATTTTACGTGCATGAATTTTTCTTTAATATATGTTATTGCACCCATATTGTGCAAAGCTGGTGGAGGCCACGATAGGGCATCAGATTTTCTAGAACCAAAGTTATGGATGGTTGTTAACAAACATATGGGTGCTTGGAACCAAACCCAGGTCGTCTATAAGAACAGCCATTGCTCTTGATAGCTAAGCCATCTCTCCAGCCTTACCCCCTTCCCTTTCTTGACCAGCCTCTGCTGACAGAGCCCAAATTTAAGCTAATATTTTTTTCCATTTCCACCGTTATCTCCTTGCCCTGCTTCAACAGACCCGTATGAAACATGTTTATGACACAAAAGCACAGAACAAGAAAAGTAGCTAAACAGGGACCAGAGAGCCCAAGCCTCCAGGACAAAGCTCAGAGTGCAGATGGAGCCCAGAGTCCCACGTGAAGACGGCAGGCATTTTACTAAACCTCTGCGGATGCACTTCTTTAAGAATCGTTTGATACAATGGACTATATTCAAAAGCGAACTTCGAGGAGGTTCATCAGCAGGCTGAGGGCCTTGGCAATGAAATTGGGGCGGGCGCGGGGAGGGCGGTGGACGACGGACGGATCTGGTGTTATGTAACCGTTGCAACATTGCGTCCTATTTTCAGGGACTGGGAATGTAACTCAGCGGCAAATTTGTCTAGCAGGAGAAGTTCTAGGTTCAATCATTAGCACTACAAAAGGAAAAAAATCTTCAGGTTTTATGTTTCTAACAGTACCATCACTTTTGAGGAGTAATGTGACTCCCGTAAATCCTGCGCTTGCTATGACTTTAATGCTCACAGAGAAACGTGTTAGCTTTTTATGCACACCTTCCCTGTATGATTATCATCCCTTTTAACTGTGAGTTGAAATTGTCTATGAGGAGACTGTGCATATCCCTCCTCAGAGTTATCAGAAAGATTTGGTGACTAAATTGAATAAAACTAAGTAAACAACACCTCTTTGCTTTAGGACATTATTTTTGTCTGAGTCTGTATATTTTATAAAAGCCAAGAAATAGAGGACATCATGCATCACTGATTGTAAAGTTCAAATGTGACATCATACTGATGTCTGGCATAGGGTCAAGACAGGAAAAACTTTCAATAGATATGTATTTAATAAATGTTGGTTTAGTAAAATATCTAGTTGAACATTTTCAAGGTCGTAGTCCTGTTCATGACATGATAGACCTTTAAGATGGTTACATTTATCATGTCCAAAGGGGAATATCAGTATGAACCTAGTAAATGTAAAAAAAAAAGGTACATATAAAACAAAATACTAATGCACATGAGCTCCAGGTAAACATCCAGGTAAATGTCTCATATCATGCTGCTGGCTGTTTTCCTATCATCCTGTATATGTCAAAATACCACTTATCTGTGATTTGCTTCTTTGAAGTATTTAAATCTCTATAGCAAGATCTCTTCTTGGTAATTTTAAAAATCTTTTATCATTTGAGCTTTTCTAAAATAATTTTCCTCAAAATTAGATGCACTTGTCAGCTATACTTAGCATCAGACAGGCTATTTGAAAAACAGACTTCTAGTCACTGCTTTTCCTGACTCCAGTCTTTCAGAGGACAGTCTGGTATCCACGTTCTAAAACCTTCTACTGATTCTCAGGCATATTAAAGTTTTAAATACTAGTCTGTGCTCTCAAGGTGGGGAAAGGTGACCTCCAAAAGAAACTCAAACACATTGGATTAGGGTGTTTCCCTGTACACACATACAAACTTTACAAGTTTTAATAACTTCACTTTTCCTATGAAAAGGATTCAGATCTCTGGAAGTTTGTAAAATAAAGTCTATGAAGCCAGCTCTGACTTGGCTTTTGTGTTTCTCAGCACTTTCACACACAAGCTTTCTTTCCCAAACATAACTAACCATCAGAGAGCCTGGGATAGCTGAGTATTAATTACCCACTTTGTAAGTTTGGGTGCACTGCACTAGACTAGCGTGAACAGTCTCCTCCTGTATGTATGTGTTCCCAGGTATTAAAAAGTTCCAGAGGCGAATCTGACTCACAGATCTTCTTCTGTGGTCTCCATATCCTCAGTATCCCAATAAGCAAACACTGGCTTACTACAGAAGCTTAGGAACTCACTCAGTACTTCTAGGATTCTGAAAGCTCAGAAGGTGAACAGGTAGCCAGAGTTGCCAAGCCCTATCAGAAAGTTCTGCATATGGCTTTGCTTCCTCAGTGTATGGGGACAACAGCTACAGAGTGACCATCAACTTTCTGAAACTCAAACCCATAGTTAACAATGACTTGTGTCTTCAACTCAGTGTGAGCCCAGTCTAGGCATCCCCTTATAGGATTCAAGGAGGAAGGTCACAGCCAATAATGGGGGACGTGATAGTATAGAATGTGGTTTCCTTTTCTTTGATATGTCCCCCACAGTGAATTCATCTTTATCATGAAATACCTGATTTCCTTTATTCACAGTGTGATATAAATTCCCTGAGGGAACTGAAGCTGTGGGCTTGAGCTCCTGGCTACTGCCCCTTACAGACCTTTCTACAACCTGGGAGCAAACACTGTAAAAGATTGCATATATTAGGTAATAAGACCAACACAGGCTAAATCAGCCAACTGCATGCTTTCACAGAAACTCATATGTGTATATATATAATATATAAGAGAGAGAGAGAGAGAGAGAGAGAATAATCCTAATACCCTTCTGAATACAAAAAGGAAATTCAAAGAAATTTGCATCGCTAGGGGAAACAAGTCCAGATTATTTTTAAACAAATTTTCAACTTACATTCATCTTTATAGACCATTAATCATGCTGATCATAAGAAAAACAAATATATACCAATCTTTCTCAAATTCTTTTCTCTGTTCTTATCCTAATGTGGAAAATATGTTTTCATTTGTAAGCAGCAGAGAACATTTGCTGTCAGGAAAAAAATTCATTTGAAAATTATATATTCTCAATACTACTATGATTTTTTCCCTTATTTTTGGAGTAGAAATTTCCTCAGAATAAATATGAGCAGACATAGTACCAAAATAGGTGTGCATGTTTGCACATACATACAGCTTCGTTTTTCTCCCAATCTCTACTCAATCCATAGAACATATATAAAACTCCATTGGCTTACTTTGTAGGCTAATTATGCTCAAGTCTGGAAGAAATCTTTTGAAATCTAGAAGAGTCAAAATGATTTATTGAAGGGCCACATGGCCTTAACAATTCTGGTAGTTTGAATGAAAATGTCTCCCATAGGCTCCAAGTATTTGGACATTTTGTCCACAGATGGTGGCGCTGTTTTGGGAGGTTTTAGAAGGTGTGGCTATCCTGGAGGAAGCACGTCACTGGGGGTGGGCTTAGAGAGTTCTTAAGCCTTGCCAGATCTCCAGTCGCTCTCTTGCTTCCTGTGCCTGTGTGATGATATGAGAGCTTAGCTCCAGTCACCTCCAGCCACCATGCCTCCCTGCCATGACAGACTGCAATTCCCCTAGAACCGTAAGCTCAAATAAACTCTCCCTTTTATAAGTTGTTTTGGTCAGTGTTTCTGTCACAGCAACAAAAAAGTGACTAACACAACAACTTACAAGAAGGAAGGTGAAAACCCAAATTCTCTGCTAGAAGAGAAACTGCCTTGTACTGCTTTTAGAGGTGGGTCTGCCCCCAGATTATTCAGTACTGACAGAGTTGATAATGTTTAAAGCATGTATCTGCAGGAGGTAAGTAAGAAAATCAATGATTTGAAGTCTTGGGGTCATTTGACATTTCCTATAGCTCTTGGCAAATTCCATTCACTTCTGTGCAATAAGAGCTTATTGAGCAGAGACAGCTAGCTCCCTGCCACAGTCACTTGGCACTAGCTGTTTCCTTACAAGAGTGGCTCTCTGCCTAAGGGATTTTTGAGGTTCAGGTGTACACTGGCTACATGCAGGGAGAGCCAAAGTGCCCATGAATCAATGTCCCAGGAGTAAACCTCAAATAACAATATAGCAACCATATAGAAATAACTCCAGCTTCCTTGCCTCTTAGTTGAGAGGTCTTATATTTTAGGTAGGCCTCTGGAAGTCTCTGGTATGCACTGAGCCTCAGTTCTCCACAGTGAGAACCTGCTCTTAATGTATCTTAGAATTACTTCATTCCCTTGCTCTGAATAGGTTTCTAGAATTACCACTCAAGTGAGCGACTTACATTCAAATCCTTATCTTATAGATACAAAATTCTCTGCAGCAGGAAGAAATTAAAGACTTCAAAAAGAAGTCAAGTAGTAGCAATAAATATATTAAAGAACCAAGGTTCTTCTTTTCCTTGGAAATATGTGGCAGAAAATTTGCCATTGCTTATAGAATTCAGGGTTCGATGGACAATCCAAAGGGAATATTTCCTACAATTAGGACTTGTTTTCAGGCACACAACCTCCAAACTGGTGGGATAAGATTAACTGGCTCTTTGAAGAATGTCAAAATTGTGTTTACATCTGGTTCTGTCAAAATGAACTAATGTCTGTGGAAAACAAACAAATCGCTTAGTTAAATTCTGCATGTCAGTCAGCCTTGGAGCTGACTTTTGCTTGAGCTAGCTGCCATGCCAGTCAGTCAAACGTTTGCAAGCCACAGTCACTAACCACACAGGCTCCTGTAAATAACCCTTCCTCAGCCCAAATTGGGTGACTGCACAAAAATGACATGAAAAGAGCAAGTTGAACAAAACAATGTGATATGACACCACAAGGGCTTCTGTGAGCTCATAAATGCTGGGTCTTTGTGCTGTGCTTCGAGATTTTTTTTGTAACCAGTGCTTACTTGAGGATCTACCTGCCATGTATTGGCATCTCTAACTCTCAAAACAACCTAATAAAGAACATTGTATTGCCCTTTTATGGATGAGAAAACTGGGACTCAGAAGGCTACACGGAAGGCTACAGAGCTGTTTTGTCAGACTCTGAAATCCAAATATCCCCCTAAAATATCCAGCTGGGTCCTTTGGGGCTGAAAAATTAAGCATAAAAATATTCCAGTCTGAAAGGGATTTATCTTAGGAAAGGACAAAGAAGAGATTGAAGAAATGTCACCTGAGATGAACTTGCATTTTAATAACAAAGGGTTGAAATTCTTATTAGATGCTCTAGTTTAAGGATTTCACCTTGTTTTGTAGTTATTGCCTCTAAAATGTTCTCTCCTGGAGGAAAGAAGGCAGCTAATAGGACTCCGGAAGCTAATGAAACACAAATGGCTCAGAACGCTCAGAAAGTTTCAATACCCACGAGGCCTCAAGGTTCTGAAAGTGGTAGATAACTGCCGAGGGGAGGGGATCACTTCAGTGGAGCTGCCTATACGCTGGGCGCGGCACTCCAGGGACTCGGCTTTCATGAGTGGCACCTATCCTAGGGTGGACTTTTTGGCGGTGCAGCTGCTTTGACTCACCCATGCGCCTGTAAGTGACTCCACCGAACCCAGTAAGCATTGTTTTCGCCTCCTGTAGTGAACTGTCTGGGGGTGAACAGATGCTTACTCACATCTCCGCAGGAAGAGTCATACAATACTGTTCCGGTGTTGAAAGTTAATGGCCGATTTGATGAGTAAAGTGAGACTTTTAAGAGGCAATTAGATCATGACTGCTCTTTTCGTTTACCAGTGGGCTTAAGGTCCTTACAAAAGATGACTCATGTCATGTGACAATATATTCCTCTCCTCCAGAGGACACAGGAAGAAGACACCATTTGGGAAACAGCCAGAGCAGTTCTTAGGGACATTGGATCTACCAGGGCTTTGATCTTGAACTTCCCAGTTTCTGTAATTATAAAAAAATTAATTTATGTTATTTATAAATTACCTAGTCTCAAATATTTTGTTATAGCATCACAAACGGGTAATGCTATTAGGTCAAATAAAATGTAGTTCGAGGGAAAATAAGACATTAAAATGCATTTTTGGAAGCTGGGTGTGGTAGCACATGCCTTTAATCCCAACACTTGGGAGACTAAGGCAGGTGGATCTCTGTGAGTTCAAGGCCAGCCTGGTCTACTTGTGAGTTTCAGGCCAGCTGGGGTTAGGGGAAACCCTGTCTTAAAAAGACAAAATATTGCATTTTTGGTTCAAGAATTATTTTGTCTGCTATTAAAGATAAAATTCAATTCTAAGTTTTCAAAGCTCCATGCAGTATATATAAAATACATATACATATAAGGTCTGAAGATTTCTTTAAGGAAAACTATAGGGTTTAATGTTTAAAAACTATAATATACTGGTCGGAAAGGATGTTGAGCACGTTCAACTTAGTATTAAGATGAGCAGACACGCAGAAATCTGAGTGCACGTGTGAAAAATAAAACTGCCTGAACTGACTCCGTTTTAATTAAGTGATAAAACCCTCTGGACCACAAAGATCTCATATTTAACAAGATTACCTTAATCACATCTCTTTAAAATTGTTAGCCCTCATTCTCCAAATCTTATCACTAATTCTGTTGGGATGGTTTTTCAACTCCAAGTACATTCTCTGTTTTACTTTGAATCCCCCACCCCCAAAGTAAATTTTGAGATAATGATGTGGATGCAAGTAGCTTATTTATGAAGTTATCCTGGGAAACACAGTAAAGATGGGGAGGGGAGGAAAGTTAATAGGGTCCATCAGTGAGTAAGCTATTACTATATGCAACTGGCATTCTGTCTTGCTAGGGACCTTTCAGAATTTTTCTACTGTGTTTATCTGCAATCGCCACTTTTGCCTGGTAGGGGTTGCTCCAGAGAGTGCTAATGCCCCAGCCAAAACCACTTATTCAACTCAGAGGCTTAATGTCTTTTTACACCCAGAACAGCCTCAGGCAGAGGACCGAATTTTACATGTTCGTTCCTGAGCATTCTTGGGATAGAAGGGGAAAACAGGCAGAGTACTGCCAGGACCTGCTACATATACTGTCTGTGAATGTATAAATCCCCAATGAGCTTACTTAGTTCTTAAACTTTGCAAAAGAATGGCCTACAAAACTTATAATATACATCTCTAGCGTCTCTCCTCATTCTAAGATCAATGGTTAGGTTCAGGAATTTGAATTTTAGCTAGTATACCAACCATTCCAAAGCAGGTGGTCTCTGGGCCACAGTGTAAACGTATTGTGTGAGTGAAGGCAAAGATTCAGTTTAACCTCATATGCGATAACCAGTGTCTCAGTGAGAATTACCTCTATCCTGAACACAGATGTATCTTAATTTAAATTTCTCTAATTTGAAAATGTAAGTTGTTCATAAATAGAATATAATGACTGTGCAGATGAATTAACCTTGCAGCCCAATTCTACAAAGCCACATGAAAAATTCAAGTATACATCCAGCAGATAATGCATCCGTGAGCATTATTAGATATTCTTACATTAGACTGAGCAACACTTGGTCTGCTGAAGAAGCACACTTCAGAGGAAAGGAGTTGACACTGAGACAGCAAGTAAAGTCATTGTGCTCTGTACAATGGTTAGGAATCTTAGAAGTCTACTTAGAATGCTACTATAAGGAACCAGCATATAAACTCTGTGAAGTATTAAAACTAGGCTAATCACTGAGACTGTCTTTCAAACAAGTTTCCTGTCTTATACTAAATTGGCCCTAAGAGCAATTCTCTTAGCAATTCCATTAACAAGGACTTCCTTTTATTTCTAATACATGTGCCTTCTATGTATTGGGGGAGCAAATGACGGGACCCTAGGACAGTGACACTTGTTCCTCTCAGAAAGATATTCAGCTGGGGAGAGATGATATCTATGATGAATTGTAAAATTCCTCTACATGGCTCCAGGCTCTCAGCACAATTTCTAATTGTTCCATGTAACCAATAAAATGAATACTTTATATACCGAAGGATGTCCTGGGTTTCCAAAGCCTGAAAAGTCCTTCATGATCTGGCCTATGTCTACGTTTACAGTCTCCTCCACCAGTTTTCACTCCATCCTCTAAGCTCCAGCCTTTCAGAATCTCTCTCTGTTTTTCAAGTCCTCAGGATCTCCGTCAGTCTTGGTCCATGTCACGCTGTCTGGTCCTTTTGTTTTTGCTGTTGTTTTCCTTTTGTTTTGAGACAGGGTTTCGCTATGTAGAATTGTCTGGCCTCCAAGTTGGTCTCTCAAAGAGGATCCACCTGCCTCTGCTTCTCAAGTACTGGGAGTAAAGGCTTGCATCCCCACGCCCCGCTGTCTGATCCTTCTGGAACTCTTCTCCCATTAGCTCACTCCTTTACCTGCATGGCCTCTCATCAACTGTCAGGCATTAGACTAAATGTCTCTTCTCCTAGGATGCTTCCTGGGTTCCTTCACACAGGGGCTTCAGAGTCATTAAAGAATCTTTGCAGGATCAGGGTCTCCTGCTCTTGACAGCATTTCCTCACATTGTGATACATACATTAAAATATGTCATATTGTACTTTATGAAACATTTTTGCTGTAAATATTTTTAAATTATTAAAAAGTTTGTACAGGTATATATTATATGTTGAGCATATTACCTCCCTCCCTGTTATCCCTTACCCTCCCATTCCCATGTGGAAATGTGTTTTTTATAAATTGTAAAGATATAACCAATTTCTTGGTATAAAGATTTCTGAAGTTTATTAGAAAACACACATCAATAACAATGCAATCTCAAAAAGTACTCGATTTTTCTGTTGGAAAATGTAATACACATTCATGCAAAAATGTTGTGCTTTTAATCCCTACATCCAGAAGAAAACAAAGGCTTTCGTGTATGCTTTTCCTTTCCAGACCTATAGTTGTATAAGCACACACACACACACACACACACACACACACACACACACACACACAACGGCATCAAATTTTAAATCTGTGCTGATTCATTTGTATGAGAGATTGCTTGGCTTAAAGTTCAGTATTTACTGCCGTGAGTCTAACAAGCATCAGATATCTGAGAAGTTATTAAGGTTTATGGTCCACAAAAATGGGATTCAGTGAATGAATCTATAGGGTGAAAGTTGAAAATGGGGGCAAGAGAGAGACAAGGGTTGTGTGCCTCTCAATACTGCTCCTCCGACAAGTATTTGGTTTTGTGTCTGAGTCCTACGAAAAGATGGCAACAGGCAGAACCTTAGGACACAGTGCCCTATCGATGCTCAGGTGACAAACTAGCTATCGAGTTAGCAAGCAGGCTTCCTCTTTCTACCCATCACATACAGAAAGCACCAGAAACCTGATACTAGCCTCTCTTCTGAGAGGGATACCAGCAGAAGCAAGGTAAGTTGCCTTCATGTGGTATCTCTGCTTCAGGGAAATGGATGTGCTAGAGTTGACAGAGACTCCTTCAGGAGCGTAGGTAGAAATCCCAGGTTCAACAGGAGAAACCTGTGGGGTTATTAGAATCTTGTGTGAGCAACAGACATTTTGATTCGTACTGATACTCGGTCTGCTGTCCATGTTCACAGGCTGATGATTCCTGGGAAACTCAAACTATAACTATTCCGAACCTAGCCCTTTCCCCATTCCTTGAACTATCTAACTTGATTATTTCTCATGGGTTTGTATATTTTTTATAATATAATTTAATGGATTCTTACTGTTGTACTGTATGAATGGACAAGAATCTTTAAATTCTTCTCTTATGCTTTAATATTAGGACTTTTACCTTTTTATGAGGCTTCATAGCTGGCTAGGACCCTTGATTGGTTTTCTCCCTTGGCAGCTTGTATAGCATCCTCTGATACCATAAAAGGTAGTCTCCAGGGAGGAGGCTTTCAGGTCAGTTCCAGCTCCATTGCTCCAAGTTCTGTGGCTGAAGTGTGGTCTGTCTTTAGCAATAGGATCTTAACTCTAAGTTCTTGGTGGCAATCAAGGGCTGTGGCAATAGCCTGTGTTATTTTGGGGGAGTCTGTCTCTTTGACTACCCTGACCAACAACTTGAAAGGAGGTTCCTCCTGTCCAGCACTTTGGTTTTTGTTATATAGCCTTCAGCTCTACGGATGCAATCATATATTTATTGTATATGTGTTTTTCAGTAACATCTAAGATTTATCTCTCCTCTCACTACCCCATATAATCCCCTCTATTCCCTCCTCAGTTAAAGTACCCTCCCTTTTCCCCATTGTGATAATTAAATTTTTTAAACAATTTTAATTGTATGTATTTGAATGTTTTGCCTACATGTATGTAAGTGCACCCATGTTGTACAATGTGCACAGAGGCCATAAGAAGGCATTGGGTCCCTTGAAACTGGAGTCGCTGACAGCTGTTAGCTGCCATGTGGGTGCTAGGAGCTGAACCCAGGTCCTTTGGAGGAGCACTGGGTGCCCTTAACTGCTGAGCCATCTCTCCAGCCTTCTGATAACTTATTTTAAATTGGATCTTGACCTCTAAACATCCTACTCACAGAAGCTCAGTGCTAAAAAACACAGTTCTCATGTACTCAGAAGACAGAATGCTATTGCATCTTTAAAATTTATATGAACACTTTGATACTATGAAAAATAGACATCTGAATATTAGTGCCATCCTTTTGTTTCAGTACTGAAAACACTAGTCAATTAATGCTTACATGGGAAAAATGTAGAAAAAATATTTCATAATTAATATTTGTCATTGTGATTTAAGAGTCAAAAATTTTCATTGCTTTGCTTTCCAGTAACAACTTTTTCCCTAAAGGCATTTAAACTCAGAAATTTCATATATCTTGGGAATAAACTACCCAGAGGCCATCTCTCAGTGCTCCAGTGTGCATATGTGCATATGTGTGCACACATGTGCACAAGTGGACACAGGTCCCTGTATGTAAAGTCGTTTGCTTTCAACTTTGTATCAGAGTTGATACTTTAAAATTATTCTCATCAAGCATGTGTTCCTTGAGAATGTTCAGGTATCTCATTTCATTGATTTTTTTTAAAAAGTGCTCATAAGAAAGTTGTATCACCTTCCATTTCATAGACAAAGCAACTGAAGTACAAAAGGACGAACTCATTTATATTATTAACAAAGGCCAGAGCCTGAACTGGAGCCCAGAGAGCTTGGTATCCCCTTATTTTCCCCCCTACTCCATTGAATAACAGAATGAGATTTTGATGCTCTCTTCTTAGCAAGAACTAGCAAGATTTTATTTTTTAAAATGGAGGCACAGTTTTTAATGTGACTTAAGTATAAAAAAATCTAAGAGAGTTGCAATCTGAGTCTCAGACACGATCAACACTGTTACATCTAATCATCTGCAATCACAGAAGAGAAAGTCAGGTCAAGAGACATCCTTCTTCCAGACCCTGAGGCATATACGAGGAAAGCATTGAAGGCACTCATCCAAAAGTGTTGATATGGAATTCCTTATCTTCTGCCCTAGAGAAATACTCAGAATCATCAAGTTCTTGCTGAACCTCATGATATTCTTTATCTCTAGGCAGTGATTTATCATAATCACCTGGTAGGTTCAAGCTGAGAAAAATGAATTGTCGAACACAGGCAATAAAAATTTCACGTACAAGCAACTGTCAGAATGAAAAAAACAGTAGCATCCGTACACACCAAGCCCTGACTGCATTTATTACATTCCAACTGCTGGTCCTTAGTACCATCTTCTGAGGTTCCATTTAGAGTTTTACTGTTAGCATAAAAACCTTTGGAAAAGATTTGGTGGTATGAGTTATTCATGATTTTACAGAGACTATAGTAAAACTGTCTTGAGAGGAATCTACTGGTATGTGGGGAAGTTTGTCAAAACCAAACATTATTAAGTATTCTGGCAAAATACCTCTAACATTGTTTGTGGGGAGCATGTGAGGCCACAGACAGTTCATATTTTTACTTTTTAAATGTTTCAGATACCAATTTGAAGGCTTCCCTTAGAGAAACGCTCTTTTTGCAGATTCTCAAGTATGAAAGGTGCTGCTGAAATAACAGATAAAGAAAAGGAGGAAGGACTGAAACAGGAATGGGGAAGGGAAGAGAGAAGGGGGAGGATGGACAGAGCGGGCTGAAAGAATACAGAAAAGAAGTAAGGGTGTAAAATTCAGGACTACCTGCTCATCACCAGTTTATTTTTTTTAATAAATTTATTATTTTAATTTTATTTTTTATGTGTATGAGTGTATCATCTGCATGTACATAAGTGCACCCGTGTCATGCAATGCCTGTGGAGGTCTGAAGAGGGCATCAGATTCCCTGAAAATGGAGTTATAGACGGTTGTTAGCCACCATAAGGATGCTGGGAACCAAACCTGAGATCTCTGCAAGAGCAGCCAGTGCTCTTAACTGTTGATCCACCTCTCCATCCCTTCATCACATTTTTTGTCTCCTATAATCTAAGTCCCTGTTGACTCTAAGACACAGAAATGAAAATGAGAAAGCAGATGCCTCATGTTAAGTGAGCTTTTTTCCCCTGTTCCATCTGACGTCTCTGACTTTGTCCAGCATTTGCTTCCTTTCACTTGCTCTGGTATAATCAGATCAGCGAAAAGCTAAAATCTATTGGTGAGAAATACCACAGTAGACCATCTTGGAATTTCAGTGAGCCTTGATTTCTCTCTCATTAGTGATAGAAAGTTTACATTCTAGCCAAGTGGTAACTGAATAAATGGATGCCACAGTGGACCTAGGCAGGGGTAGAGAAAGTCAATCTCAGTAATGGAGTTTGGAGTTCAATGTCCCTGGACATAAGCCACGGGGTTTTAAGCCAGAATTGAGACTCCTGATTAAAAGCCAGAATTCCTGAAAACTTTCTTTTTCACTTCTGAGAAAAGAAACTACTTTGTAAATCTACCTACTGGCACAGAAAGAAGTCAAGGAGCAAGAACTCTGACTCTGGGAACATGAGAGTTCAGGCTCCAAATAATAAAGTCAAAGTGCATACATACAAAAATACTTCCAAAGTGATACTCCCTAACCCTAACACCCAGATAAATCCTATGCAAGTAAATTCTACTAAAAACTAATTTAAAAACACAAAAGAATCAATATGCTACGAGCAAACAAAACAGCAAACAAAACAAACAGGTATATCAGAATGCTAATAATTGCAGCCTGTTAGTCTGAGAGAATGCAAAATGCATTTGATACAATTAAGGCATGCCATAAAGCCAAAAGATAAGAAATAGCTTTGTAAAATAAGCAGATTTTTTAAAACATATAGAGGACTTATAGAAATTAAACAACAACCAAGTAAAGAGAAAAGGTGTAGAAATGGAAAGACACAAAACATGTCACGTGAGATGTTACAGTAAAGAGAAAAGAGATTGCTTGGGAAAGTGAGGACTGACAGCTTCACAGAGCTTGTGACAAGCATGAGTTCTCATTGTTGTATGACTTTTCCCAGAGAGACACAAAGAAACGTCTATTTACTACAGATAGGGCGCTGCTGACA
Source organism: Nannospalax galili (assembly GCF_000622305.1). NCBI lineage: Eukaryota > Metazoa > Chordata > Mammalia > Rodentia > Spalacidae > Nannospalax > Nannospalax galili. The sequence goes on along the minus strand of NW_008354705.1, from coordinate 2,002,980 downwards.
GACCAAAGAACCGATTCAGGTGGAGTCTGACGTAGTGAAGCGGTAAGTTTATTGGGGCTAATTACAGGGGCAGTGGTGGCTCAAGGGTGGCTGCAGCACTAACAGCCTGCCCAGGCACCAGTGAGAACTCAGAAAGGCTGGACCTTTGGAGTTCTCTGTACAATATGCAGGCAGCTCAGATGGCTGTAGGGAGAGCCTCCTCTCCTCTCCCCTGCAATTATTAGTTGCTTTTACATCCCTGGGGAGGGACCTTGTGAATTTTGTTAGTTTCAGGAGCATCCTGAGCTTGCTAATTTTTGTTTCCTTCCTGAAACATATGAGACTTCCTCATCCCTCCACAAGGGAATGTTTCTGTTAGGAAGAAGTAGCTGTCTATTATTCATATTGAAGTTGCAAATCATAGTATAAATTCACCTTTGACAATGGAAGCACACCAAGAGAACAGGGAAAAAATAAAAACACCTGGAAAGAAAGAGTGGATCACTTATGGAGAACAGTAATACAAGAGGAACTTTCATCAGCAGCAATAAGGTCAGGGGGTGGGGAGTAGAATGATCCTACAAATGCCACAATAGTGGAAAAATGAATCCCCCTCTTGATAACTCAATGTCAATGTAAGTCACCATCCCATAATCATTATAATCTAAAATCAACTTCAGATAAGTATAAAAAAACTTCATGATTTACTAATTTCTCCTGAAAGATAAACTGCAAATTAAAGCTACTTTGAGATCCCATCTACCATCAAGAAATCAAACAACACTAAATGCTGGCAGAGATGTGGAGAATCTATTCTCTGTTGGTGGGAATAGAAACTGGTATGGTACCATGGGAATCAGTATGAAGTTTCCTCAAAAAGATAGACATGATCTACTATATGACCAAGCGATACCACTCTTGGACATATACCCAAAGGGCTCTGTATTCTACTTCAGAGATACCTGTTCATCCATGTTCATAGATGCCCTATTTTCAATAGTTAGGACATGGAAACAGCCTTTAACCAATGAGTGGATAAAGAAGATGTGGTACATGTACAAAATGAAATTTTATTCAGATATAACAAAAAATTGAAATCTACAGGAAAATGGATGGAACTGGAAAAAAATGTTCTGAGTGCAGTAACTTTACTTAGAAAGACAAACACTGCATGGTGTCCATCATACGGGGATCCCGGCTTCTGTATTTAGATTGGTGTGGTACATTGGAGTACTTTAGAAGCCATGAGACTAGAAAAGAGCCAGTGGGGTGGAGATGCCTTAATGAAGGGGATAGGTTATATAAAAGTAAAATAGTGAGGGTGGAAAATTTTAAGTAAGGATGGGGGAGTGGGAGGGAGGGTTAACCAAAATGAAGAGTGTATAAAAAAGTTATATGGAAACTTACAACTTTGTGAACCAACTGAAAAATATCAGTTTCAAAAAAAAGTGTTAGAAAGGAGAAGGATATTGTAGATATCTAGTAATGTTGTTCCTAAGAGCCACATGTTACTGTATAAAAATTCTGTTGCCAGGCGTGAGACACTTCTTTATGAGCTGACCTTAGAGAATCCCCAAAGGTTCCCAAAACCTTTCCTCTTGTTTGTCGGCTAGAAATAGTTGATAGGAATCTATTGCTAAAAACTCTGCTTGCAAGACACAGAGATCAGTCTGGCGCTGAGCTGGAAGTTTCCTTCCTGTTGGTTACCTTCAGAGCGCCAGAAAGTTCTATGCAGGTTGCCACAGAAGAAAAGTTATTAGCAGTCTAACCCAGGTGTGAACCCGATGAACTATAACTTGCCAGGCAAGTTATGCCCACTGATGCAATAGTGGCACGATTTATTGTGGGGGTAACCAGCTGGTTTCTGATTGGATTTGAGGTTTACTCCAAAGGAGGGAATTTATCATAAACAGGATGAAAAATCCATGGTTAAAGAGGTCTTAGGCCCTCGTGAGGGTGGGGGAAGCTTACTACTATTGTTTAGATAAATTGAAAGTTTGATGCAAACTGCCTTTCAAATATTTACTTTTCTCCCCATGGACAAATGCTACTCTCAGCTTCTCATTGCCTTGAAAGGCAGCAAATTCAGAGACTCATGGCTGTTTAAAGTGTTGAGAATAAATGCTGACTGAGGAGTGCTCAGCTCTAAACAGGACATTTATACCACCCCCTCCAAGGCTCAGGGAACATCAGGGAAGAGGGGACAGAAAGAACGTAAGAGCTGGAAGACAGAGAGAAGGACTGTGAAGTACTATCTTCAGTGAGTGGCACAGCCATTGCAATCATGATCTCACAGACCTATGGTTGCCTGCGACAGACTGGGCCTGTCAATCACAGATCAAGGAGGGGCTCATGGGTCCCTACCCCTCCCTGTTTCAAAGACTGGCTACTGGTGGTCTAGGGGGTAGTCGTTGTCCTTAGTTGTGTATAAGCTGGGTGAGCCCAAAAGGCACCAATGGATAGTTGGAAACCCAGGGTCACACAAATGGCCCTAGTTAAACTGAGTGGCTCATAAAACCAAACAAAAAGACAAGAATGTAGGAAAGGATTTGTAGGGAGGAGGGGGGATGACAGGGCTGGGAGAGAGAAGAGAGGGCAGAGGGCAAGAGTAATCAGAATACATTACACACATGTATGAGATTGTCAGGATGAATTCAATGATGGTCACTGAAAAGGAAAATTAAAGGAGAAAAATAAAGAAGCAAGAGTAATGAAGGATGTGATATGTATGCACCTGGGTGCGGAGGCCCAAGGCGTCTTCCTTGGTAACTCTTCGCCATGTTTGTTTGTTTGTTTGTTTGTTTGTTTGTTTGTTTTGAGAACAGTGTCTCTCACTGAACCTGGAGCTTGTCCATTCAGCTAGACTGGCTTGCCAGCAAACCCAGTATTCTTCCTCTGTTTCTCCAAGTGCTGAGATTATAGCTCATGATGCTGTACCTGTTGGCACCTGGGGCTGGGACTGCAAGTCACCCAGCCTCCTTGATGGAGAAACTACTGGGTTCTTGGCCTCTCTGATATGAGACAGCCTTTATTGGACTGCTCCAAAAACAATCCAATAATTCCTCTCTTAATATATAGTCATCTTATTGGTTCCATTCCTCTAAAGAACCCTGGCTAGTACAGAAGGTTTTACATGGTATAATTTATGTAAAACATCACTTACCAATACATAAATATGTAAGAATGTTTCTAATCCATGCATAGAGTTACCTCACTACTGTGACACCATTCACACAGTCCATGTTGTAGGAATTTGGTCATACCTACATTTTACTTTCCTTGGAAAAAAATATTTGAGGCTACTATGGCAAATTTTAAAAAATATTTTATTTATTATTTTTATTTTAAGTGTATGAGTGTATTGCTAGCATGTATGTGAGTGCACCCGTGTCACGCAATGCCATGGAGGTCAGAAGAGAGCTTCAGATTCCCCTGGAACTGAAGTTAAGGACAGTTCGTAGCCACCATGTGGGTGCTGGGAATTGAACCTGGGTCCTCTGCAAGAGCAGTGAGCGCTCTTAAACGTGGAGCCATCTCTCCAGCCCCAATACTATGGCAAAATTTTAAGATTTGGTCTTGATGGTAGATTCAGGGCTATTTTTTCACTGGCGTTTAATGTCTTTTACAATAAAAAAATGAAAATATATTCGTTGGTGAAATCGACATTTTAACTGAGTTATGTTAGGTGATGTTTTCTGATAGCCTTGTCTCAGTGCCTAGAAGAATGCAGGAAATGAAAGATGTTTTATGAATGAGATCCGTGAAGAGACACTTTGAGATTCATTTTCTTTCTCTACATTCTCTATTAAACTCTATTTCATGCCTCTTCCCCCTCCTGTTCATTCTGCAGAGGAGGCCCTGATATATCTTGAACTTCCAAACAAAATGTGAATGACAGTACAGAAGGACAAAGGATAAAGCATAGTTCCTCTCCCAGACTCTCAGACTCACATTTATGTTGTGTCAAGGGGAGCTACAGAAGGCTCGTTTATCTCTGTGGCTCCTGGTTCACCCGCTAAGCTCATCTTTCACACATTAGAGAGCTAAAAACCTTCAGAGACTACAGCTTCCACCAGTAAATTAAACCCCTTACTTTGAGGCTTTGTTTCTGTTTGATTTTTTAGAATAATCTAAAATAAAAGTGCCTCTTAGACGATGAAGATTGTGACAGGTGACTTATTCCCCAATATCCCTAAATACACTTTGCAATTTTATTTTTTTATAACAAAAAAGAACATTTGAAAAGGAAGAGATATTCCTTCTATGTTTTCTGCATAAACAGCAAGGTAAAGGACTCTCTGTCTTCCATTATAATTTCAACAATGGCAATAATAACTGGAAACCACAGTAGACATGCTGTGTAGTTACTATCTGACTGGTATTGTCCATTACATTGTGCAGCAATTTAAAGGCAACATGTGTGCATTGCTGAGGTGAGTTCTTTATTTACACTTTCAGAATTTTAGCTTCAATTAAGTCTATATGCACTTGACTTACATTAACATCCCTGTTCCAGCCTCCTCTCCTAGCTGTACCTAATTTTGCAATGCAAACAAGATGGTTCACAAGTACCACCGGAGAATAAACTGTTAAGTAATACTGGACAACCAACAATGACCACCAGATAAAACTCACAGAGCAGAATAGCTTTAAATAAGAAGTCAATATAATTCATAGACAGCATATAAAAAATTTACTAGGTAGGTGGGACTATCCATGTCTGTAATCCCAGCACTCAGGGGACCAAGGCAAGAGGATTATCATGAGGTCAAGGCTATCCTGCACTACAGAGTGAGGTTCCATGTCCAAAACATAAAACAAAAACAAACAAAAGAAAAAAAACTTCACAGTTACTGAACTCCACATTTGTTACTGTAAACAGTAGTTCAGTCCAAGTACCTATTTTCACAGATGATAAAACAGGTCAACATGTATGTTTCTCTCACAATCAGCCCAAAACATAGAAAACACTACAGATAGCTCTTAGGATGTTGTGGCTGTCCACACAGTTACTCAGACTGGAAGTTCAGGTACGTTTCACCTCTTTATAAAGAGGCCTGATATCTAGGATAAAAACAGTCCCATTGTCAAATGCCTTATCTCCTCAAGAAGACAAAAATTAATATGGTTGTCAAACCAAACTCTTACTCTCAGATAACCTGGCGAGAAGTCCTTTTACCATATGACCCCAAATTTCCCAAAATGTCCACATTTGTGCAAATATCACACAGAGGAAAGCGTAGTGGTTAAGGGTGTAAGAAGTTGGCAAAAGTAAAGGCTGGAGAAACAATGAAGCAACAGAAAGGGACTCGTGACTGAGAAAAGCTGAATTATACAGGTTCTCTCAACACCACACTCAAGAAAAACACCTACTGGGAACAACCTATTCTAAGATTCCTTTTTCATACTTGCAAGTCCAAGGCAAAAGACGATGAACTAACAACATCAGTAAAATGCCTGACTTATTGAATTCCTGAGAAAGGATATTGATTTTAAAGGAGAATTTAATTAAAATGCTGCATCCGCTTTCATAGCTAATATATTCAAACCATCATCGAAAATAAAAGAAACAAAATTCCCCAAATCCCTATATCCTGAAGATAAACTTTATAAAACCCACTTACTTTATGACTTCTATTTAATAAACATTTTGTAGAATTTATTGATTTTTTTTACCAATGGTTGTGCTACCAAAACTGGACTCAATCCTAAAATTAAATAACTTTCTAAAATAATCCAAATCCTTAGCATAAAATCTGCTACTACAACTTAGCCACTGTTTAAAAAATACACTTACCTCAACAAATATAAAACACGGGATGATGGAATAACTTCGTTGAGTGTTGTTTCCTACAGCCATTTCTCAGACCATGTAGCAAAACTGCACTGTCTGAAATTGTCCAGGCTGAAATAGAAAAAGGTTGCACGGTAAAGGGCCATATCAGTTATAGATATGCAGGCTGCGTTCAAACAATGCAAAAAAGTGATCTACAGCACAGCCAAGCTAGATTAATAACCATCCCAAAGAAAAGCAAATATATACCAGCTATGAATAGTCATAGAGCAAAATTGACCAGGGTAGGGAGCTCCTTACGCCCACAGGTATAAAAGAATTCTAATATGCTGGCATTACATTGTGCCTTAACTCAGTAGACTGCCATCGTGTCATGTAAACACGGTTTCTGGCATAACACATTTGTTACTGTGTATTCTGCATGGAATTCCCCTATCTATGCCTAACTCTAGTTTACAGACTTCAGTCTGCTTGTTCGCTTCTGACCTTGCCTCTCCCGTTGGGGCCAGCATCCACTACAGGCAGTAATCTCTCACACACCTTTCCTCCATTATTTGCCCTGGCTTCCTTGACTACGCAGCCATGTACTATTTGGGGTTAATACATTACTGACCTGTCTCTCTGGGTTCCCTCTGACCTGTGTGTGTGACCACAATATGAAACATTAAAGCAGCAATCCACTCTCCTCACTTACGAGAATGGAGTCGCTGGACAACAGCACATTGCTGGTAAATATTTTATCAGACGTTCTCTGTCTTGCTTTAAGCTGAAAATATTCTATTAAGAGACAGATTAATTTAGGTTCCTCTTGACAAAATACAATGAAGTTCATATTTTAGCTTTTTACAAAACTTTCCAGATAAAAAGAAACTTCCCATGACATCTTTTAAAACATTTTATTAAAGTTTTTGTATATGAGTGTATTGCCTTCATGTATATAAGTGCACCTGTGTCATGTAATGCCTATGGAGGTCAGAAGGGGGCATTGAATTCCCATGGAACTGGAGTTACAGGCAGTTGTTAGTTGTTATGTGGGTGCTGGGAATCAAACCCAGGTCTTCTGCAAGAGCAATCGGTGCTCTTAACCACTGAGCCAACTCTCCAGCCCCATTTTTATAAATTATTACATTTTATTTATTTAGTTGTGTGGGGAGTGTCCATGTGTGAGAGTGTGTATGCCACAGTGTTTCATGTGGAAGGGTCAAAGGACAACTTGTGAGAGTCATTTTTCTCCTTCCACCATCTGGGTCCCAGGTATCAAACTCAGGTCATCGGGCTTGGTGGAAACATGTGTTTACCTGTTAAGCCATCTCACCTGCTCCATGGCATCTTCTATTTCTATGAAGCATGACATGTATGTGCTCCTGACTGCTACTCATTATTTTTCACTCGCTCTGTGTCTGTCTAATTCCTACCAACAGTTCCTGTGGACTGTAGCATGAAGAGCGACACAGGACCTATGGGATGATGGGGTTGGCCGACTACTCCTGTTAACATCTTTAGTTCATTTCTCTTTACTAAATCCCCTTGCACCTTAGTTTTTCCTGAATGAAACTTGAAATTTTTCTCTTTTGAAGATGCCAAGTACTCACCTGTTAATGACAACTTCTTCTGATCAAATATAATCTTATATGCTTTGTAATTCCTATTGATCGCAATATTCAAATTTAAGTCTTAGGCAATGCTTAAAAATTAAAATGGACATTATATGTATGTAATAATATCCACAATGCTTTATCATTCAACTATGGGATTTAGGAGGAACTCATATTTTCTTTATTAAGAAAGGAAACATGGGGGCTGGAGAAATGACTCACAGTTAAGAGCACTGACTGCTCTTGCAGAAGACCTGGGTTTGGTTCCCAGCACCCACATGGCAGCTAACAACTGTCCGTTACTCCAGTTCCAGGGGATCCAATGCCCTCTTCTGGCCTCTTTGAGCATTGTGTATACATGATGCACTTAGATACATACAGGCAAACCACTCATGTATGTAAAATAAAAATAAATAAGTAAAAACAAAACTAAAAAGTAAAAGAAACACGCTTCACACATTAAATTAAAAATCATGCATTATTTCACTCATTTTTACTTAATTCATACACCTTAGCACTCACTTGTCAGAGTTATGATTCAGATGAGATGTGCTCTCCTGGCATCAACTAAATCCAGTGCCACACATATGAAGATGAAAAATTACTCATGGCCAGGTAAGAAGGAGTTCCAGGAAAAGCAAAGACATTAGACACATAGTATTTTGTGTGGATTTTCATAGAATTCATAAATAACAACAAAATGAACACTACAAGAGAAATTTGGGGGCTTTGTATAAAATTCTCTTTAATATTTATTTTCATACCAAATACAATCTAACTTTTTATTGGCATGTGGTATAAGATGTGTGTGTGTGTGTGTGTTATATGATGGCTACACTGAAGCCTATTTCATATAGCATACAATATTATCATTCTAAGTTCACTATTCAAGAATAGTTTTGTGAACTAACCAAGTTGTATAACTGTCACATAAAAGCTTAAACCATAAAAGCTTAAGTCTTACCATCAATTCTTTCCCTACCTCCTGAGTTTGGTCAACCATAAACCTGCTTCCTGAACTTATAGATTTCTATTTTCTAGACATTTCTAATGAATAGACTCATACAATATGTTATCTCTTGCTCCTGGAATAGTTCAGCTAGACTAATGTTTAAGAGTTCTTTTCATGTTATAGCACAGACCAATATTTTCCCTTTGTTTTTTTTGTATATGGGTATGCGCGCATGTGTGTAGGTACACATGTGTGATATATGTGTGAAAGTCGGCAGACAACCTCAGGTGTCATTCCTTAAGACCTATCTACATTGCCTTTTGAGACATGGTCTCTTATTGGCTTGAGGATTGCTGATTCCACCAGGCAGCTGGCCAGGGCTCCTCTTATTATCACAGTATTCACTGTTCAGCTGTACAACCTTGACCAAATGGTGGAAATTTATATTGTCTCAAGATTTTGCTATATCCAATATGATATTACAACCAGTGTCATGAATAATGATACTAAGAGTAGCTATGTATAAATATTTCTGTGGATTTATTTTTTCATTTCTCATAGGCAGATTTCCTTTAGAATAGTTGGACCATATGTTAAATCACATTTATTTTTAAAAGGCCTTTTTCAATGTCTTCCAAAATGATTATGCCCTTTTACATTCCCATCAGTAATAGAGGAGTGTTCTCATTTCTTCACACCCTTAATATAAAATTTTTATGGTCTACCTTTTTTATTATAGCAATTCCAGTATATATGAAATGATATCTCATTGTGGTTTTGAATTTTCATTTTTCTAATAATAAATGATATAGGTAATCTTTCCATGTATGTACTAGCCTCGTTATATCTCCTTTTGTGAAAAGTCTGTTCAAATCTGTGATTTTTGAGATTGGGTTGTTCACTGTATTATTTTCAGTGTGTAAGGGTTCTTTTTATATTCTAGACATGTGTCATTTATCAGATATGTGTTTCATAATTGTTTCCTTCCAGATCTTGCTTGCCTTTCAGTTTTCTTAATGGTATACTTTATATGCATATTTTACTAGTATAATGTTTTTAATTAGAGACTTTAATTTCAAAGACCATTGAATACAGAAATTTATTACCCTATTATACTGATCCAGATTTTCAACTACACCTTAAAAATATAGAGGATACAAATCAATGGCAAGATAAAATGTTTTACAATTATTAGAAAAGACCAACAGAATAGGTATAGTAAATAATTTATGGAAGCAACATACATCACTAATGAACATGTGAAAATATTTACAAATGCAATTATGTCAGGTTATGAAAACTAAAACAGACCACATTGAGATATTTCACATCTCTCAAAGTGGTAAAGCTGAAAATCTGATAGCCCAAGTGTTGAACCTTATTGAGCAACAGATCTTTTTCCACAAGGCTGGCGGGAATGCCTTTTGGTATAAATCAGTCACTCTGAATAGTGACTCAGAAGTATTAAAGTGAAAGATTCTCAGTTCCTTACCATATAATGAAACCTTTAAGAAAGTCTCAGGATCCAAAGCCCTTCTGCATCTCTGTACATGAGAACTGAGTATTCGAGAAACAAACTAAGAACAATCTATTTCCAGTAGATTCCTTATTCTTAGGGAAAAATGCAACTAAGGAGGTGAAATAGCTCTATGCTAAAAACAACAAAATATTGATGAAAGAAATTAAGACACCAAAAAAAGGAAAAGGCATCCTATATTCATGGATTAAAATAATATGTTTAAAATGTCCAGACTACCCAAAATAATCTACACGTTTGATGTAATTCCTTTCAAAATTTGGAGGGCATTTTACACAGAAGTGGAGGCACACAATCCTAAAATTCTTATAGAACCAGAAAAGAGCACAAGCAGCCAAAGTAATCCTGAGCAAAAAGGATAAATTTGTTTATATATATGCTAAATATTTGTATACATATACGCATACAAATTTATCCTTTTTCAAAATACGTTACAGAGGCAGTGCGGCTGAATCAACTTTTGTTGTGGCTTTCAACTTTTTCACTTGTTTCAGGGTATTTGCCATTGTTCCTTGAAGCATTTGTGTGATGGCTACTTTATGGTTCTTTCCAGATGATTCTAATACTTATGTCACAGTAAGAATTCATGTACTTTGATTGTCTTTTCTCATTTGGTTTGAGATACTCCTCTCTCTTATTATGAAGCATGTATTCTCACTGAAGCCTGCTTTATCATCAGGCTCAGGGTTTATTTAAGTCCTATGTTCTAACATGCCTGCTCTGACACTGCTCCAGTGTGCTGCCATGTAAAGGGAAGTCCAGGCCCTTCCAGGGGGTCTCCTAAGATCCCGAGTTGGAAGGACCCTTGCTCCTGTTACAGGCTTCCTATTAGGCCCCCACTGAAACCACCCTGGTCTATGTGAGGGTAGTTGGTCTTTATTACTCCCCATGTGACCCCTGCTGAAATTGTGGGACAGCAGCCTTGTTTTCCATAAATAACACTAAAACTGCTGACTTTCCATCCTATGCTGTCTATAGCACCCAGTGAGGAGAAGGAAAGGATGCCTGTTAGAGAGGGAGTTCTTGCCACTGCCTCTCTCCAACGTCATTGCAGCAGTGAAGATATTCATTACTCTTCGACTTAAAATGAGGCTCCCCATTCCCTACTTGGCCTTCTGTGCCATGACTGCAGGGGGAGTCTGAGGGATCTCCTTGTAGCCTGGCAAGCCTGAAAGTCCAGGATCATCTCAGCCTTTGCTGGCAGGGATGGTGCTTGACTTGAGTTCAAGAACGTATTATTTAGAAGTTTCCTGGCTGATTGGGCTTTTCCTGACCCTTTGACGGCTTTACTTGGGACTTTAAAAAGTTGTTCCCTTTGATGTTTCGATACTAGAAAACCTGACACCTATAATCTGAAATATATGAGGAAAAAGGAATATACCAGGAACTCATCACTGTGTTGCTCCTTTATTCTGAGGTCCTGGAAGAATCAGTTTGTCTGTCTCTCTTGTCTTTTGCTGGCTTTATATTTAATGTCCAAAGTGTCCAGTTGTGCTAATTGAAAGGATAGGGAAAAGGAGTAGTCCACTGCCTCAGATGCTGACAAGCTGTCAGGAGTATTTTTTGAAGTAGTACCACATTTGGCAGCCAGCCAGATTCTTGGGTCAGCCAGCCCTAATGAGTATGAACTCATTAGGCTTCAAACCGTATTTGTTGATGTCCCTCTTTTTCATGAATTGCCAAATTCATGCCAGATATTCCAGTAGATGTGACTAGAATCAATGAGCTATTCAAATTCCCTGTTCTGTTCTGCAGGAGCTAACAGGGGTCAAGAAGAGAGCGAAAAACAAATACACAAATAAGTGTAACGACATATTACAGGTACTGACAAAAAGAAAGAAAGATAAAAGTGGCATCAAAGAATGATCAGTCAGTGGGACTGGAGAGATGGCTCAGAGGTTAACAGCACTGGCTGCTCTTGAAGAAGACCTGGGTTAGTGTCCATCACCCACATGGTGGCTAACAACCATCCATAAATTCCAGTTCAGAGGAATCTGGCACTCTCTCCTGGCCTCCTCAGGCATTGCATGACATGGGTGCACTTACATATATACATGCAGGCAACACACTCATACACATAAAATAAAAATAATAAATAAAATATTTTTTTAAAGAATGATCAGTCAGTTCTAATTACTGGAGTCAGAGATCTATTTTCCATTAGACACACAGTACCCAAAACTCAGAATACTTTTTAGGAACTTACAAAAATGTTATGCACCTGTGTGTGCGATACCTGTACAGGCAAGAAGAGGGCATTGGATTCAGTTCCCAAGTCCTCTGAAAGAGTAGCCTGTACTCTTAACCATCTCTGCAGCTCCTAGACCATGACTGACTGTTTTGAGGCTTTGTCCTGATCATTGCTGTCTTCTTAGCACTATCTCTGGCCTTTACACACAAGATGCCATAGAAGGCAGTCATCCTTCAACCCAGGTGTGGCAACCGGTAACATCCATAGACATTGCCCAATGTCCCCTTAAAGCAGAGACCAAAAGAGGGGTGTGGACCACCCCTGACAGAGAATCAATAACATAGGATAAAAGCACAGGCTGCATGATAGGAAATTTTTCTGCTGTTTTAAAAACTGCTTCGTCTGGGATAAAGTACACAGTTTGGACCCAGGGAACACTGGATTTTACCTAGTGCATAACAAAAATAAATCTGCACAGTGTCAAGGGGCCTTTACCAGCATTTGGAGAAATAAAGGGATTGTGGAATCCAGAGACTACACTGAGACAAACAAAAAGCCCCCTTAATATACAGCTATAACCACCCTGAAATTAAAGGGAAAGCAATGATGGATAACCCTTTAGGCTCAGTTCCTAAGGCTTTGTAAAGAACCCATGAGGACAAAAAAGTTTAAAGAGCTCACTTCCCTCTGCTTCCCTGGGCTGCGCTGCCCACCAGCCTCTTTCCTGGGCACTGGGGCTGACCTCTCAGCCTGGGGCCACCACTGCTTCCTGATCCCTTGCATCCAGACAGACCCAGTTCCTTCTCCTGGTCCCCAGGAGACCTCTGGGCCTGGTACCTCCCTCACCTCCCTCTGCTTCACTGGGCTGCACAGCCCTCCAGCCTCTTTCCTGGACACCGGGGCTGACCTCTCAGCTTCCTGATCCTTTGCATCCAGACCAACACAGTTCCTCAGTGAGGTCCCCAGGAGCCCTTGGGGCCTCTTCCTGCCTCCATCCCCCTTTGCATCTCTGGGTGGCACAGCCACCAGCTGCCCTAGACCAGCATTTTTCCTGGGCCCTGCTCCCAGTCCAGTCCAACTCCCAAATTCCTGAGGCCAAAATCTTTCCTGGAGGGACCCAGACCTTAACCTTAGGAGAAAGCCTGAGAGCATCTGATTCTCATCTGACTTGGGCCTCCGTGGGAACTCTTGAAGACAAAAGGAATCTGGCCCCTCCAATATAAAATCAAAAGAGAGAACCAGAAGCTTAGAGAAACCAGCTTTTCATACCCAAAAAGTAAACCAAAAAGGTACATAAAGTTCACAAAAAGAAGCAGACCTAAACTTGAAGGCTGGAGTCTCACACAAGAATCAGAAACTACAAAAGAAATTCACATGTCAAAATCACAGAGAAAAAATAATAACATGAAAAACCAAAATAACGTATCCCCACCAAATACCAATAGTCCTCTAGAGGAGTACAATGAGAACCCCCTGGAGAGAATACAGGACATGGAACTCAAAAGAACAGTTATAAACATGGTAAAATAATTCAGTGAATTTAAAGAACACACACACAAAAAAAAGAAATCAAAGAACTGAAGGAAGATAGGGATAAAATTCTGAATGAATTTGAAAAGAG
>NW_008354705.1:1987186-1988353 GCF_000622305.1 Nannospalax galili | reverse complement strand
AATGCGGCTGGGGGCGTCAAGGCACAGAGGGCATGATTGACTTACCCCAGAGAGAGGCTGGTGGGTCTTGCAGGCCCTGGGAAGCAAAAGAGATAAAGAGGGCCACTGCATTCTGATCAAAGAAACAATAAACCAAGAATATATTACAATCATTAAAATATATTCACCAAACTCTGGTGCACCCAACTTCATAAAAACAATAATATAGGACTTTAAGACCCAGAATAATCCCAACTCATTAATAGTAGTGGACTTCACTACCCCACTGTCTCCATTAGATAGATCAACAGGGCACAGAGTTAAAAGAGAGACATCTGAATTAAACAATACCATATATCAAATGGACCTAACAGACATCTACTGAATATTCTGCCCAAGCACCAAAGGACATACTTTCTCTTCAGCACCCCATGGAACTGTCTCCAAAATCGACCATATACTGGGGCACAAAACAAACCTCAACAAATACAAACAGATTGAAATAATTCCATGCATTCTATCAGACCACAGTGCAATAAAGCTTACAATCAACACCAGAAGAAGCCTTAGTCACCATATGAACACATGGAGATCAAACAACATACTCCTGAATGATGAATGGGTCAAAAGAGAAATTAAGAAAGAAATAAAGGTATTCCTGGAACTAAGAGAAAAGGACAATACAACACAACAAAACCTCTGTGACACACTGAAAGCTGTCCTTAGAGGGAAGTTTATAGCTCTAAATGCCTACATCAAAAAATCAGAAAGAGGCCAGGAGTGGTGGTACACACCTTTAATCACAGCACTGGGAGGCAGAGGCAGGCAGATCTCTGTGAGTTCAAGGCCAGCCTGGTCTACATAGTGAGTTCCAGGACAGTTGGGGCTACAGGGAGACCCTGTCTCAAAAAGATTTTTTAAAAAATCAGAAAGAACACACATAAATGACTTAACATTGCAACCTCAGGCCACTTGAAAAGCAACAACAAATAAAACCCAAATCCAGCAGACAAGAAGAAATAACAAAAATCAGGACAGAAATTAATGAAATCAAAACAAAGAAAACAATACAAAGAATCAACGAATCCAAGAGCTGTTTCTTTGAAAAGATAAACAAGATTGACAGACGCATAGCCCAGTTAACCAAAAGAAAGAAAGAGCACCTCCAAATCAACAAAATCAGAGATG
>NW_008354705.1:1981505-1987091 GCF_000622305.1 Nannospalax galili | reverse complement strand
ATCTAAAGGCTAAAGGCATGGGAACCACCAAAACTAAACCAAGAAGAGATTAATACCTTAAACAGACCCATAACACAAAAAGAAATTGAAACAGTAATTTAAAACTTCCCAATTAAAAAAAAGCCCCAGACAAGATAGATTTACAGCAGAATTCTATCAGACATTTAAAGAAGATCTATGTCCAATACTACTTAATTTATTCAAAAAGATAGAAATGCAGGGAGAACTTCCAAATTCCTTCTATGAAGCCAGCATCACTCTAATACCAAAGGCAGGTAAAGATACAACCAAAAAAGAAAACTATAGACCCATATCCTTAATGAACATAGATGCAAAAATTCTCAACAAGATACTGGAAACCACATACAGACACACATCAAAAAGAGAATCCACCATGATCATGTAGGCTTTATCCAAGAGATGCAGGGATGGTTCAATATATGTGTCAATAAAAATCATAAATCATATGAATGGGCTCAAAAACAAGAACCACATGGTCACCTCAATAGATGCAGAGAAGGTCTTCGACAAAATTCAACATGCATTTATGTTCAAAGTCCTAGGGGGAACTGGACTGGAGGGAACATACCTCAACATAATTAAAGCCATATAAAACAAACCCAAAGCGAACATCATTCTAAATGGAATATTCTAAATGGAAAAAAACTGGAAGCATTCCCATTAAAATCAGGAACCAGACAAGGATGTCCACTATCTCCACTCCTTTCCAACTCTTGTTAGAGCAATAAGACAAGAGAAGGAAATTAAAAGAGTAATAATTGGAAAAGAAGAGCTCAAATTATCCCTTTATGCAGATGATATGATATTATATCTAAGGGATGCCAAAAATTCCACGCGCAAACTCCTAGAAATTATTAATGCATTCAGTAAAGTGGCAGGTTACAAAATTAACCTTCAAAAGTCTGTACCATTCTGTATACCAATAAGAAGCAACCAGAGAAAGAGTACATGGAAACACTCCCCTTCACAATAGCTGCAAAAAAAATAAAATATCTAGGAATAAACCTGACCAAAGACATTGAAGAGCTCTACAATGAAAATTTTAAATCTTTAAAGAAAGATTGAAGACATCAGAAGATGGAAAGACCTCCCATACTCATGGATTGGAAAAATTAATATTGTGAAAATGAACATCCTACCAAAAGCCATTTATAGATTCAATGCAATGCCAATCAAAATCCCCATGACACTTTTCACAGAATTGGAAAAAACCATCCTAAGATTCATATGGAAGCACAAGACCTCGGATAGCCAAAGCAACCTTGAGCACCAAGAGCAATGCTGGAGGGATTACTATACCAGATTTTAACCTGTATTATAGAGCTATAGTCATAAAAACAACATGGTGCTGGCACAAAAATAGACCCATAGATCAATGGAACAAAATTAAAGACCCAAATATGAGTACATGCAATTTCAACCACCTGATAATTGACAAAGGACCCAAAAACATTCACTGGAGGAAAGACAGCATGTTCAACAAATGGTGCTGGCAAAACTGGATCTCCACCTGTAGAAGAATGAAACCAAATCCCTATCTTTCACCTTGCACAAAAGCCAGTTCCAAATGAATCAAAGACCTCAATGTAAAGCCTGAAACTCTGGAACTGTTAGAAGAAAACATTGGGAAAAACCTACAAGATATAGGTGTGGGGAAAGGATTTTCTAAACTGGACATCAATTGCTCAGGAAACAAGGTCAAGAATCAACAAATGGGACCTCATTAAACTAAAAATCTTCTGTACATCAAATGAGGCAACCAGGGAAGTAAAAAGAAAACTCACAGAATGGGAGAAAATCTTTACCAGCGACACATCTGACAGAGGTTTAATATCCAGCATATATAATGAGCTCAAAAAACAGAGAATCAAAACAAGAAGTAACCCAATTAAAAGATGGGCTAAGGAGCTGAACAGAGAGTTCTCAAAAGAAGAAGTAAAGATGGCTATGAAGCATCTTAAAAGATGTTCAACATCACTAATAATTAGGGAAATGCAAATTAAAACCACTTTAAAATTTCATCTCATCCCAGTCAGACTGGCTAAGATCGAGAGAACAAATGATACCAAATATTGGAGAGGATGTGGGGAAAGGGGAACACTCATCCACTGCTGGTGGGGCTGCAAACTTGTTCAACCCCTATGGAAAGTGGTGTGGAGAGCTCTTAAAAAACTACAAATGAACCTACCATTTGACCCAGTTAAACCACTTGGCATATACCCAAAGAACTCATCCTATTGCAGAGACACTTGTACATCCATGTTTGTTGCTGCTCTTTTCACAACAGCTAAGAGATGGAAGCAACCTAAATTTCCCTCAATTGACAAGTGGATATTGAAAATGTGGTTTATTTATATGATGACGTTTTACTCAGCAGTAAAGAAAGATGAAATCATGAAATTTGCAGCTAAATGGATTAAGTGAAGCAACACAGACTCAAAAAAAAATCGACATATGTTCTCCCTCATATGTGGATCCTAGAACCTGATGAGGGAGTATGGATCAGGACATAACTGCAGGAACCAGGATAATGGAAAGGAACCAGGGAGGTAAAGGAAAAGAGAGAATCTGAAAGAGAAGAACATTAGGAAACAGGTGTCAATAAGAAAGATATAGATAAAAATGGGGTTAGTTTAAGGGAAGTGGGAGGGAAGGGTCTACAAGGAAACTTGGGGATAAAGGAAAGAAGGAGCTCCAGAGAGGTAGGACCATAGGAGAAGGGTATTATTAAGGGAGGGGGGGAGGAAATGGGGGCACCCTAATTGGGGAAACCATGATGGAGGGGTTAGACAATGTGAGAGATAAATAATGCCTAGCAAGTTTTAAAAACCAGATGGAACCATATTAGTCCAACAACATACTGACAAATTATACATACCAGATCAAGAAATATATGTCTAGGCAAGGTCTATCTGAGAACAATAGGTCTTTGCCCAAGATTTAGCTACATGGCACATGGTAATTAAAAATACCAGACTGGTGGAACTAACCTTCTTGGACATTTAACAGACATGCTTTGAGGCCTTTACTAATTTGGTCAGAGTGACAGAAAGGACAGTTTTTGCTCTTTGCATTCCTAGATCGACTAGTTCCAGGGGACTCTGAGCATCTCACAAAATGTCCTGTAATTGTGGTGGGTCACCTGTCCTCTTCATCAAAGAGGCTGAGCAGACCCCAAGAGATGGCCAGTATCCAGTCTACAAAAAGGAGGGTCAACACCGGGGAAACATTTCCTCCATGCTTCCAAGCGAAGTCATCCAAAGGTCGAGTAGGCCCTTTGGCTTATCTTCATATAGGCAGATCTGGTTAAAGAAAGGAGCCAGGGCCTCCTCCGAAGCCCATGTGACTCTTGAGGAACAGATGCTCAAATGACCTTAAGAGTAAAAATAAATTGGTTTATCTGGGCCAACTCTGTGGCATTAAACACCCAAAAGGAAAGTATAACCAAAGATTAAAGCGGCCAATATAATTTTTTGAGAGTCCATATGTATAGCTAAAGGCTACATAGCAAACAACGTCAGATAGGAGATACCTTCTTTTGAGTTGTTGGCCAGGGTGGCCCAAGGGACTCCCAGATAGTAACCCAGCATAGAACTGGGAAATTGAACAGCACACCTCAATCTTATCTAAAGGAATATTGACAACTGATTGCTGCTAGATAAGGAACAGCTGACCTTCCTAAAACAAAGACCACTAGATAGGCTGATCAGATTCACCAGATGGACAAGTAGTGGGGAACAGCTGGGGGTGCTGACCACACAGCAGACAGTAGCAGGGATAACAGAGTATAAGGGCTCTAATGGGAGGAGGGAGGCTATGGAAGGCTGCCATTAGGGAAGTGGGTGTATAGTTGAATAAGATGGTTTGGGACGTTCTGTGTGATATGCACACACACACACACAAAATCAACAAATTAAAAAATATATATTTGAGGATGAAACATAAAAATTTATGTAATGTTCATTAGTAGAGGTGATAAACATTACCATTGAAATCTACCTGATGACTTTATAGACATACACAGGTGCCAAGGATCCGAGTGCATCCGATTATGACTAGTAAAATCAGATACATACAGATTAGAGACGCATGCGCCAACATCTCAGTGTTAGTAGCAAAAACAATGTCTTTCTGTAAAAAACAGTGTACTTTAAAATGAAATGGAGATCTTTTTTATAGGTTAAAAAATCATTCAATTTTATGTTTTACAGGGCTTATACTGAGTTTAATACGTATAACTGTATTAATTCAACAATGAACCTAAAAATTTTATAGCCACTTTTGAAAGAGCTGTATCTTTGCTCTGCAAACTGTTATTGAGCATATTAAAGCTGTAATGATATGCTTCTTTTAAAAATATTTTAAAATATAGGAAACAGCATATTTTAAAATGAAATGGAGATCTTCTTTAAAGGGTAAAAACTCATTCAATTTTATATATTACGAGTGTAGGTCCATCTCGTGGAGTCTGGTCAACATACCCGGTGTTACCCCTTTAAAGAAAACATTTTCCCTCTCCCAGGAGATATCAAGTGCTCTGGAGTGTGTTACTGAATATGTTAAAGCTGTAGTGCAAAGCTTCTAATCATGTAGTTATTAAAATTTTTAAAAAATATATGATTAAAAAATAATAATTCTTCAAAACAAAAAAATTGCTCCTTAATAATTAGTAGATGTGAAAAGCATTATCATTGAAATCTACTTGATGACTTTATATCCATGTTCAGATGCCAAGGAGCTCAGAAAGTAACTGACTGTGACTAGTAATAATCTGATATATAGAGATTAGAAATGCACGTGCAAACATCTTAACGTCAATTGCATTAAAAATGAATTTTTCTGTATGAAACTGTGTATTTTAATAATGGAGTGGAGATCTTTTTTAAAGGTTAAAACCTCATTTATTTTTTCATCTTATAGGGTTTATACTTAGTACAATATTGTATAACTGTATTAATCCAACTGTAAACCTAAAAATTTACAGCCAATTTTGAAAGGGATGCATCTTAGCTCTAGAAATTGTTATTGAATATGTCAATGCTGTTGTAATGAAATGCTTCTTCTAATTATGTGGTTATTAAATAAATAATTTTTAAAAAAGTTTAAAGACACCAGGACTATGAAAAAACCAGTGAAAATAAGTAAAGAGTTGTCTAAAAATATAAAATTTTGACAATTTCACCCGCTACTAAATTTAGTGTTAATAACAATTGGATTAATATGAAAATGATTATTTGATCTCAATTCTAAAAATTCTATTGCATTAGAGCTACCGATAATTGTAAATTAAACAAGGAACTCCTAAAAATGATTTCAAAAGAAAAGTTATAACTCTTTTTTCAATTACTTTGCTGCCAAATAAACATTTACTATTGGGTATAGAGTCCATGTAGTGGTTTGTGTAATAAGTAGTGTGGGTCACAAGGCAAACACTGAAAACAACTTTTAAAAAATTTTATTATTATTATTATTATTATTATTATTATTATTATTGATTACATGCATATAGAGGTGGAGGTCAGAGGATAACTTGCAGGAGTTGGTTCTCTCTTTCCATCATATACG
>NW_008354705.1:1954564-1981447 GCF_000622305.1 Nannospalax galili | reverse complement strand
ATAAAATTTTTAGGTTCACAGTTGAATTAATACAGTTATACAATATTGAGCTCAGTATAAACCCTGTAAGACGTAAAATTGAATGAATTTTTAATCTTTAAAAAGGATTGCCATTTCATTTTAAAATACATTGTTTCTTACAGAAAGACTCATTGTTTTTGCTAATAACACTCAGATGTTGGGGCATGGGTCTCTAACCTGTATATATATGATTATTAATAGTCATAGTTGGTTGCACTCAGCTCCTTGGCACCTGTGGATGGATATAAAGTCATCGGGTAGATTTCAATGGTAATGTTTATCACCTCTACTAACTAACATGACAAATTTTTATGCTTCCTCCTCGAATATAACTCATTTTTTAAATTTGTTGATTTTTTTTGTGTGTGTGTGTATATCACACAGAACATCCCAAACAAACTTATTCATCTATACACCCACTTCCCAGATGGCACCCTCCCATAGCCTCCCTCCTTCGACTAGAGCCCTTATACTCTATTATCCCTGCTACTGTCTGCTGTGTTGTCAGCACCCCCAGCCATTCCCCACTACTTGTCCATCTGGTGAATCTAGTCAGGCTATGTAGAGGTCTTTGTTTTAGGAAGGTCAGCTGTTCCTCATCTAGCAGCAATCAGTTGTCAATATTCCTTTAGGTAAGGTTGGGGTCTGCTGTTCATTTTCCCAGTTCTATACTAGGTTACTATCTGGGAGTCCCTTTGGCCACCTTGGCCAACAACTCAAAAGAAGCTATCTTCTATCTGGCATTGTTGCTTGTTATGTAGCCTTTAGCTATGCATATGGACTCTTAAGAAATTATATTGGCCCCTTTAATCTTTGGTTATACTTTCCTTTTGGGTGTTAAGGCTGTACAGTTGGCTTAGATAAACTAATTTAGTTTTACCCTTAAGGCTGTTTGAGGATCTGTTCCTCAGGGGTCACATAGACTTAGGAAGAGCCCCTGGCTCCTTTCTTTTACCAGTTCTGCCTATGTGAAGATGAGTCAAAGGTCCTGCTTGACCATGGCTGGCTTCCCTTGGAAGCATGGAGGAAATGATTCCTCTGTGTTGACCCTCCTCTTTGTAGACTGGACACTGGTTCAAGTCCATCTTGTGGGGTCTCCTCAGCCTCCTTGATCAAGAGGACGGGTGACTCACTACTGTTACAGTACATTTTCAGAGATGTTCATAGTCCCCTGGAACTAGTCGACCTAGGAGGGCAAGGAGCAAAAACTATCCTTTCTGTCCCTCTGACCAAATTAGTATAGGCATCAAAGCATGTCTGTTAAACATCCAAGAAGGTTAGTTCCACCAGTCTGGTAATTTTAATTACCATGTGCCATGTAGCTAAATCTTGGGTAAAGACCTATTGTTCTCAGATAAACCTTGTGTAGACATATATTTCTTGATCTTCTATGTATAATTCATCAGTAGGTTGTTGGACTAATATGGTTCCCTCTGGTTTTTAAAACTAGCTAGGCTTTACTTATCTCTTGCACTGTCTAACCCTTCCATCATTGTTTCCCCGATTATGGTGCTCCCATTTTTCCCATTTCTCCCTTAATAATACCCTTCTCCTATGGTCCTACCTCTCTTCAGCTCCTTCTTTCCCTTTATCCCCAAGCTTCCTTGTATACCCTTCCCTCCCACATCCCTTAAACTAACCCCATTTTTATCTATATCTCCCTATTAACACCTATTTCCTACTGTTCTTCTCTTTCAGATTCTTTCTTTTCCTTTACCTCCCTGGTTCCTTTCCATTATCCTGGTCCCTATAGTTATGTCTGGATACATACTCACTTACCAGGATTTGGTGCTAGGATCCACATATGAGGGAGAACATACCCCATTTTTTTGTTTGTTTCTGAGTCTGTGTTATTTCACTTGGTATAACAGTTTCTAGTTCCATCCATTTAGCTGCAAATTTCATGATTTCATCTTTCTTTACTGCTGAATAAAAGTCCATTGTATAAATGAATCACATTTTCATTATCCATTCATCAGTTTACAGCCATACCACCCTGAATGCACCCGATCTAGTCTTATTTATTATTTTAATTTTATGTGGGTGAGTATTGCCTGCATGTGTGTAAGTGCACTGGTGTCACACAATGCCCACAGAGGTCAAAAAAGGGCGTTGGATCCCCTGGAACTGGAGTTATAAACATTTATTAGCCACCATGTGGGTGCTAGGAATTGAACCTGGGTCCTCTGCAAGAGCAGCTAGTGTTCTTAATCATTGAGCCATCTCTCCAGCCCCTGAACACAATCTTAAGGCGCTTAAAATAGCCCTGGAAGGATTTTGTTCTCCTCAATGACAAAGAAGCTAGAACTGGATTTCTTGCTTGGAACAAGTAAAAAAATACAGACAAGAACAAACGAGGTGATGGTGTTCAGGACATTAGCCAGGAGACAATGAAGGTCAGTGATCTCCAAAGGATGGGACAAACAGAGGTAAGCTCCAGCTTACTGCTTGAGGACAGTCATGAGACCCCTGTGCAGTGAAGGGAATGCACACAGGCTAGTGTTCTCCCTGATCTGTAGGGAAGCTGAGTTAGAATGTGGAAGGCTGAAGCAACTGGACTCCTTCAGGCTGGGTTCCAGAGAGAACACTAAACAAAGATCATGTGAGACGCCAGCAGAAGGTCCTCAAGGCTTCCATAGAATACTGATCGACTCATGCACGTGTGGAAGCTACTCAAGGCCCAAAGAGAAACCATTAGAAGGGGTTCACAGAAATAACTCTTAGAGTTCACATAGAGCCAAGTCTTCTCACCAAACCAAGTAAAACCAAACCAAACCAAACCAAACAAAACCAAACCAAACAAAACTTCCCAACCCACCAGTTGTTGATAAGAACACATGGATTTGGGGTGAATTAACTCCAATATGAAAATACTTCTCATCCAGGATCCACAAATTGTGATGGAAGCAATTCTTGCAGCATATGGTTTTTATTATTTAGCTTATCAAATTCAGCATACTACATACTTACAGAGATTCCATTATTTTTCGGAAGACCACCTAAAATATCATGGATGACATTTGGGCCCCTGAGCAGCTTTTCCCAGTTGTTCTTCTCTGTCAAAGCAAGTATGTGGGACGGGGGCACCCACGGCCCAAGTCAGATCGCCGGTGTCTTTTGATGTGCTTTACAAAATTTATCATAGTATTTCTCGAAGCTTCTCAAAATTAGGCTAATTTAAGATTAAAATGAGATTTTGGCTAGCATAAAAAGGGGGAGAAACTGGAACTTATTTCTATATGACTTCAAATTGTAATTGGAGGGGAGGGGCTTGATATAAAAAGGGAAAAGGTTAAAAAAAAAATGAGCTCTGAGAGTGACATCTCATTCTATCCTCCAGTTCCTGGGGTGAACCATAATCCCCAAGCACAGCCCATCTTTAGCACATGTTAAAGATGCATTAACTTCCTGGGTGGTACTGAGAGGACGCTCCCTGTTCTGGATCATCTCTATTCAGGCGATGATTTCCAACGAAGATCACAGTTTGCACTTGATTTCCCAAAGCTGGAAAAACTCAGCTATATTTTTAAAGCAACAAAGACATTAAGGGATAAGAACAAATGAAATGAGATTCTAGGTGAATATAAAATAGATTTCATCAATTGGTCCTGTGGGATTTAGGAATGCGCTACTTAGGCTTTTAAGAGAAACACTTTGTTCAGGTTTAGAGACATTTTTTCAAAGCTTGTCAAGCATGACAGTATGCAGACCCACACACAGTGGGAGACGGCAGTGGTGCTCTTGTCTCCAATCCTCCCCTTCCCATTTTTCACAGTTAGAGCCTTGGTCCACCCCTTAAACCAGCTCAGATCAAGGCAGAAAGAAACAAAGGTATGTGAAACCTTTAATTTAGAAAAACAGAATTTGATCAAATCTTGGCAAAGTATCCAGATTCAGAGTCCCATCCAGTTGCCTGGGTCCTCCCAGCGCTCTTGAGTGATTTTTCAGAACAGGGGATAATTCCAGGACTCTTCGGGGGGTTTCATCGTTCACTGACCTGTTCAGTGAGACTAGTTGTGAGCCTTGTCCTTATTGTTTAAATTTGATGAATCCTCTCACAGTAACTCAGTCCTCCAAAACTGGAACCCTGACTAGTGACTAGTACCCAGCCGCTCTATTTACCTAGAGGAATCCTTTGAACTTATCAGCAAGCTTCAGTCCCATGCTCTGGTAGATAGTCTGCAATGTAGCCCTTGCCCCTTGCCACTAGAGTGTTTGTAATTTATCAATTGGCATCGAGGGTGTCCACTGCTGGCCTCCTCACAATGGAGTGGGCCTCCCAAGGTAGCAGGTTGCTTGGTTAGTATCTCTGCTTGCTGTAACTCTTTGATACTGTCAAACCTCTGCAGTCCCATTTTTCAGCACTCTGAACCCCAGGGACACCCTGTTTTCTACATTCCAGTCACTTGTTTGCTGCAATGTGGCTTTTTTTCACCTCTGGGCCCTCTCACGAGCTGTTCTCACTGCATAGAACACTGTCCCCTCATCTCAAATTGCTGAAGAAACATTTTTTGTCATACTTTCATCATTAGTATGATGCAATGGTTTCATAAATTTCTTCTCTCAGTGGTCAGTTGCTCCACATGGCCAGGACCACATTTATCTTGTTCAGTGCTATAACCCTAGCACATTATATAATGCTTGGCATGTGTCGGCAGTCAATGTTGACATATACAATGTGTGCCCACAGCTCAGCACCACCACATGACTCCACATTTGCCCTGAGGCAGTTCTTGAGTTCCTGACTCAGTCTCAGATCTCGCATCACTCGTTTTATACAAACTCAAAAACATAATCCTAATCTACACGTCGGGCCAATTTTTGCATGCACCAAATAGTTAAGACTCACTATATCTTGGCACAAAAGAGAACAAAAATAGGATGTACTCAAGATAGAAAGTAAACCACAACACTTGTAAAAGGTACAAAATTGAGAGAGAGAGACACAGCTACAATGCAACCTCTATACCTAAGGCTTAGGGAAAATTGCAGAAGAGGGGATACAAAGAATGTAAGAGCCAGAGAGACAAGATATCTGAGGCTAGTTAATGTATTCTAGAAATGATAGGGAAGTTGTGCGAATGAACTCTCACAGTATGGTAGAGATCTTCATAATAACAAAATTGGTTGACGTGCCAAAATGGATGGGGAAAATGTCATGGGGTCTACCTCAAGAGGAAGAGCTCCAGGCAATCAACAGATGCTAAGTGAGGGAGAATCAGTTTTCTCCAGGAGTTAGCTCCCTAAAAGGTTATCTAATCCCAAGTGTGCAGTCCTAAATTTAGGTACACAGGAACACGACTAAATGGACTCAGTGCATCATAGATATGTAACAATAATAAAGAAAAGGACGGGAAATCGAGAGGGAGTGGGAGAACATAGGAAGAGCTGGTGGAGGGCTTGGAGGGACAGAAATAATACAAAGATAATTCTCATGTATAAAATTCTAAAAAATAAAAAAATTAAACTTAAAAAATTTCTGGCAAGGATCATTCCATTGGGGTCTACCTGGGTCTTTGTGACTATACAAAAATTAGATTATTGCATTAAAAGGTATATGCCTTGATTAAATGTAAAGAATTTTTTTTTAAGTCTGAGTGCATCTAAAAGTGAACCACCTGTGTTAGTCTTTTCAGAAAGCAGCAAGTCCAAAGATAGTGTTAACCACAAAACTCAGCAGATGACCTGGAGCAGCCAGGAAGAAAGCCAAGCCTAAGAATACCGAGGAGACTCCTGCAAAGAGGACCCTGATCCACCAGCATCACCACCAGAGCAGAGGACCCTGGTCCAACAGCTTCAGCGCCAGAACAGCGAGGCAGGAAATCAAGCCTCACACAGAAGGGCATTGCTCTAATTTCTTTTTAGATTACTGATTTGGTTTATCTATAACTTTCCATTAGGAAAACAATAGCTGCAAAAAGGAAAGATACACAAAGAGGTTTTCTCAATTATAAAGTAGTGAGTTAACGTTTCCTTCAATCAAACTAAAAGCTGGAAGGAAATGAGGTTTTGATGCTCTGTTAAACTGAGACATTAGAGCCAGAGACACCAGGGCCACACAAAAACTCACTCCCGGACACACTCCCAGAACAGCTAAGATATTGGAAATGTTGTAGGAGACTCGCTCAGCTCAGTATGGGGAGAAAAAAGGCAGAAAATATGTCACTGTTGTTCTTGATTGAAAAGCAATAAATATGATTCTAAAGTACGCTTAAATATTTGTTTTGCTTTGCATCTTTCTCTGGTTATAAAATTTCAAATATGAAAATCTCACTGTAGTTCTCAGTCACAAAACTTACAATTAAATCCTTACAATGTTGTCAGTACAACTTTTGTTATAGTGTGGTCTCTCACATCTTCCCTATAAAAATATCCATAGGTAAGCTTCAGTAGGAACATGTATTTGTTAAAGTTTGCTCTAAACTGGATGATGGCACAGCAAGGCTCTGATGCTCTTGGTGTCACTAAAGCATTTGCTAAATTTTGAAGACAGGTATGGAGAAGAAGTTGCCATTAAACCCACTCACTCATTAATCCACTAGGCCTTCTTAAGTACTTACTAGGTGCAAAGCATTATGTTAGGCTTTAAGTGATCTAAATATGGCTCAAGCCGGCACTGGCAGCAGGCACTGCACAGCCCAGCAATAGAAACCTGCTAAAACACCAGAACCTAGTTTTTACAAATCAAAATGCCTAAAAAGGAGGAATTATTTCCATGGATGATAGCCGAGCAGGGTATGTCAATACAGGGAGGTCACAATGGTCTCAGGAGAAAGAAAAAGCATTCCAGACATGGAATGAACAAAGTTTGGAGCAGAATACCCCATTGTGCATCCATCCAGGATAGTGAATTATGTTTAGTCAAGTTTCGCTGTCACAAAAAAGATACAGAGGAAAATAGAATGAAGTAGGGATGGATTGTTGAGTTCCCAACTATGGGAATTTCCATTTTCTTCATCAATTTTGGCTAAGAGAATGCAGGACTGGTGGTGGTAGGTGACCCCTGGAGTTAGAGAGACTTGCTAGGGGCCACTATTACTTAGATGAGAAGTAATTAGAAAGAACCACACATGAGCCAGCTTTTATTGGTTGTTTTGTTGATAAGAACATGGAAGAGTGGTAGACAGGCAGTCCTGTTTGAATCTGGAACTGTCTGAAGTGGCCCAGAACAGGCACTTGCTATGTTATCAAGGTCAGGGTCAGAGTGACCAATGTGCCCTTCATCATTGGCTCCTCTGCATTTTTTTCTGATTCTCATCTTATAACCTCACAGGAACAAAGTGGATATCCTGAAGGAAGATTCTTGTGCTCCTCCCTCCTCCCTTCGGCTATCAGGCTAATAAAATAATGGATCGCAAGGAATTGGAGGTTCCCCAGGAACCTCATGCTCAGGAAAAGGAAAGGCTGAAGTCTCCTGTTGGCACTAGGAGAAGCTTGTCTCCCAGTAACAGATTGCACACACTTCTGACAACTTGTCAGGAAAGACAAGAGCCAAGACAATGGAGTGTCAGTGATGGGCGAGATCACACTTTGACCAGGTCTGCTAAGTGATGCATACCTCTTGTCCTAGGCCATGGAGACCCCCACCATATGGACTTGAACCAGTGTCCAGTCTACAAAGAGGAGGGTCAACACAGAGGAAACATTTCCTCCATGCTTCCAAGCGAAGGCAGTCACAGTTGAGCAGGAACTTTGTCTTATCTTCACATAGATGGAACTGGTAAAAGAAAGGAGCCAGGGGCTCCTCCCAAGCCCACATGACCCCTGAGGGTCACGACCTTAAGAATAAAAATAAATTGGGTTATTTGAGCCAACTGTATGGTCTTAAACACCCAAAAGGAAAGTATAACCAAAGAGTAAAGTGATCAGTATATTTCTTTAAGAGTTCATGTATAGAGCGAAAGGCTACATAACAAGAAACAATGCCAGACAGGAGATACCTTACTTTGAGTTGTTGGTCAGGGTGGCCCAAGAGACTCCCACACAATAACCCAGCATAGAACTGGGAAAATGAACAGCAGACCCCCATCTTATCTATAAAAAATGTTGGCAACTGATTGCTGCTAGATGAGGAAGAGCTGATCTTACTAAAACAAGCGACTCCAGATAGGCTGACTAGACTCAGCAGGTGGACTTGCACTGGGGAACCGCTGCGGGCACTGAGAAAACAGTGGACAGTAAACAGGGATGACAGAGTATATAGGCTCCAGTGGGGAGGGGGCAGCTATGGGAAGGTGCCATTTGGGATGTGGGTATAAAGATGAATAAGATTATTTGGGATGTTCTGTATGAAATACACACAAAAAAAATAAAAACAAAAACAAAACTCTGATGTCAGGACTCTGAAGATGGACTTGGGAACCACTGGAACTCTGTCATTTTTCCTAAGATGGCTATGTTAAAAATAAATTTCCTTCTCGTTTTTCACTGTTACTTGTATATGTGGCCTGAGGAGTGCCCAAGCCTAGCTTGTTAGAACCCAGGATTTGGTCCTAAAATCTCCTCCCAGATCTCTGGGGTCACACTGGTTTCCAATGATCCAAGAAATAGGGCCATTCAGTAAGTAGAGGGAAAAGTCCAGGGAGAGAAATTGCTGGAGAAGAAAGGAACCTTCCCCACAGACTAGGATTCTAAAGAAGCTACACAGGAAAACTCCTTTTGAACTTGGTAGTTCCAGGATGTTAGCCTTTTAAGGTCTTGCCTGCAGGGGATGCTTGTCACAAGCTGTTGTGAGCAGTGGGAGGCTGTGAAACTGTTGTTCTGCCAAGCTAGGCTGCCTTTTCCAATTTAAAGCTAGGCCACCCAGGAGGCAAGCCATTTGTTTTTCAGAGGGGGAGACAGGAAGTACACACACACACACACACACACACACAAACAAAGTACATGTGTCTGTGGTCTGGGAACTGTGAGTCAGAGCAATCCATGAGCTGACACACCAGCTCTATCCTCTATCCTCAAGCTTCCCTTCTGGAACAGAGTGGTTATGTTTTTGTGAAATGCTCTGCCACCCCAAAAAATCACAACCAGAAAGACTCTGAACCTTCCCAACAGGGTAACTAATCAGCCCTGTTAGACCATTTTGGGATCTGACAGAGAACAGGTAAAAGAGGAATTCTTTTTACCACAAAAGATTTTGGAGGATTCACATAACACTGGGGGGTGGGGGAGGGGGAGTCATGGCTCCCTCACACTGGTGCATAATCATGGGAGCTGTGTGTGTTCTGTGACCAAACTAACCTGAGACTTTTGAATGCACATAATAGATGGTAACTTTGCTCATTAGTCTCCTTGATGAACACTGAATATCTAGCATTTTGTGCCAGATTTTAGGTAAGAGACTAACTTTATAATTTTAAACTTTGTATTTAACACTATAGTATTTGCTGAGTTAATCTATATCTGGTTTAGAGATACGACCATTCTTTTGAATATTGAACCTGCTACCTTCATCCAGCATTCCTAATCTTCCTTCCCTAATTCTTCTACCTATCTACCAATCACTTGGCATAGTATATAATTTATTAGGTATATTTACTGTCTTTCTCTAACTGCTAGAAAATAGGTTTTATAACTCCTTACTTATTCTGTTCAGCAGTTATACCCCATGTGTTCCTTGGAAAGACAGAAAACACGTAATTACAGATCACATAAAAGCAGTGTTTCTCCTGGACCTGTAATGGAGTATTTAATTTAGCCTAAGGGGCCAAGAAAGTCTCGCTTGAGGAACTGATCATTGGCTGAATAGGAATTGGAGGCAGGGAATAAAAATGTAATCCATCTCAAAGGGAATCACACGTGGGAAGTTCTGAAAATGAGAACACAGGGCCGTATGGTTGACACACAGAGAGCACAGGAAATGGATATGTGAAGAGGCCGAAGCAAGAGCCATGAGGCCCAGATGATGCAAAGCTAGTGGCTGTCTCAAAAGTTTGAACTTCCTTCTAAAAAAGTAGTAATTTATTAGCCAGGTGCAGTGGCTCACACCTTTAATCCCAGCACTTGGAAGGCAGAGGCAGGAAGATTCTGTGAGGTCATGGCCAGCCTCGTCCATATAGCTAGTTCCAGGCCAGGCCAGCTGGGTACAGGGAGACCCTGTCTCAAAAAAAAGAAAGAAAAGAAAAGAAAAGAAAAGAAAAGTAATTTATTGAAAAGATTTAAGGAAGAAACTTCAACAACCTGATTTGCTTTTGCTAAAGATTGTGCAGGTGGCAGAGAGCGGTTTTAGAAAGTGGGCTAAGAAGGAGCATGGTGAGGTGGCCAGTTGAGCTCTCCTGTGATCATCTTGACAAGAGGAGATGGTGCACTGGGTGAGGATGAAGCGATGTGAAAGAATCTTAAAAACAATCACACCACCAAATAGTTGAGATTTAGTAACTGATTAAATTGGGAATAGTTAGTGTGTCAAAATGCTTTCTCCATAACATTTATCAGCATAAAACATGCATCGTTTTTTTCCATTTTGTCTCCAGTAATGATGAACAGGAAACAGGCAGCTTTCTGCATCTTCCCTCATCAGGTCACCTCAGACTCCTTTCACTCTGCCTTGTGAATCCCAGTCATTTCCTTGGCCTTTATCTGGTTAAGAATCAGGCACTACATGAAACAGAGTTGGCCTAAATCACCACACAGTCACTTTGTGTGGTGGGTGTGTGTGCACATGTATGTGCAAGTGTATGTACATCTGTGTGCTTCACGTGGAGGCCAGAGGGCAACCTTGGGTGTTGTTTATCAGGTGATATCCACCTTGCTTTTTGAGATAGGGCCTCTCACTGACCTGGAACTCACCAATCAGGCTAGACCTGCAGGCCCCACACATCTATCTACCTTTCTCCTCTTCCCTAGCACAGGAGTGTGCCACCATCATAGTTTTTATACATGGGTTCTGAGGATCAAATTCAGCTTCTCATAATGGCCCAGCAAGAACTTTACTGACATAGCTGTATCCCCAGGCTCCTGAACACTCACTTTTGAATAAAACACTGCTTTTGCCTGGTGAAGTAGCTAAGCAGGTAAAGGCCTTTGCTGCCAAGTTTGATGACTAGAGTTTAATGCCTGTGACCAGTGTGGTAGAGGGAGAAAACAAATACCTGAAAGTTGTCCTCTAACCCCTACCACTTGTGCACCACACACACACACACACACACACACACACACACACAAATAAATAAATAAAATGTAATAAAAAATACTGTGCTTACAACTAGGCAAACTCAAACC
This sequence comes from Nannospalax galili, assembly GCF_000622305.1. Classification (NCBI taxonomy): domain Eukaryota; kingdom Metazoa; phylum Chordata; class Mammalia; order Rodentia; family Spalacidae; genus Nannospalax; species Nannospalax galili. The sequence goes on along the minus strand of NW_008354705.1, from coordinate 1,970,209 downwards.
AGACAAAATTCTAGCATAGAACATGGGGAAGCAAGAAATCCTAACCCAATGTAAGGAACTTTTGGCAACTGACAGTTTATGGGAGGGGGAAAGACAGTGTCTTACAGAGATGGGGCTCCTGGTGGGCCCAGTGGATAAACCCACACTGAAGTACATTTGGGACGTAAATCAGGCTCTATAGACCATATTATAGGGGGAGGGACAAATAAAGGAGGGACTCTAAATGTCATCAAACTCTATTGTATGAAAATCACAAAAATTCAATTTAACATAATCCCCAAATGAGCTGGCATCCCTAAATGCACACAGTGTACCTCATTTTCCTCTGCTTTTCCAGCTCCTCTGTAGTCTTCAAGACAGAGTTCAGCTTCTGCTACGAAGCTTTCTGAGATGACTATATCTGACTTAGTTATTGCTAACAGTTTGACCCACCAGGTCACACACTGTGCCATCTGAGTCACGGGCTTGGTGCCTAGTTACAGACCACAGAGTGTCAGCAACGGCTGGGTGGAAAAAGCAACTTATAAACTCTGTCCAACCCATGCCTATCTTTCTCTGTGTGCTCTTCAGTTTGTCTTGAGATTAGACTCCAAAGATCTTACCTGATTTTCTACAGGCACATGTGTTATCTTTTCATCCTGGCTCTAGTCTACAAGAGTGACCTAAATGGAAGTTTTGGGTGTCTCTTAACAACATCCGGAACTCTGTTTTAAATGTTGACTAAATGAACGGCATATTCTGGACATTCATGGTGGTTCCAAAGAGATCTGTGGAAAAGCGAACTAAAAGCTCCAACTCCATGTCTTCTCACACCACCAACCTCAGGAGCAAAGGTCAGCTGGGCACTGACTAGCAGTCAGTAGTACTGTCTAGGTAAAAAGGTTCCTGGGATTAATGCACAGTCAATGATGAATATTCATACCAAAAAATTCGTGAGGTCAAACACTAGTAAACCATTTTTGGGTCAACAGTTTCACCTTTCTTTTGCTAAAATTACTCAAAAACAAAAAATAAATACTTTCGAAAAATCAATAAATTTAAAAAAGACATATTTGAGGAGGAAGCATAAGAATTTACTTCATGTTAAATAGTAGAGGTGATAAACATTACCAGTGAAATCTACCTGATGACTTTATAGCCATACTCAGGTAGTAAGGACCCGAGTGTAACCAACTGTGACTAATAATAATCAGATACATAGAGATTAAAGACACATGTGCAAATATCTAAGCATTAGCAGCATTAAAAATGTAGGAAACAGCATATTTTAAAATGAAATGGAGATCTTCTTTAAAGGGTAAAAACTCATTCAATTTTATGTCTTGCAGGGTTTATACTGAGTTCAATATTGTATAACTGTTAATTCAACAGCCACTTTTGAAAGAGATGTATCCTTGCTCTGGAATGTGTTACTGAATATCTTAATGCTGTAATAAAACGCTTCTTCTAATCATGTGGTTATTAAATTTAAAAAATTGAAAAAAAATACTTTGAGGTTTACTTCCTCTTTCCCTTTTGATTTTAGTGAAAACTGTTAAGAGGACAGGATTATAGAGATGAAGGAAATAGCAAAATTTATACCATTCATTTACTTGGATGAATATGTAAACTAGTCACCTGAAAGTGGAGAGTTGGCAGAGCACGCTGCTATCTATAAATAAATGGGGATGATGTGACGTTCCACTGCTCCTACAACCTCTCCTTGGTGTGTTTCTTGCTTGCAACCTCTGATGAAACCAGGGCAGTTTTCCCCATAACCTATGCCTGAGTTTGTTGTCACCAGAAAGCCACTAGAATGTGGGATTTCCTCTCTAGTATGAGCATTGGCACATCACATAAGTAAATGTAGAGAACTTTGCATTGAGGTGAGAATGTACATGTTCAATAGACCTGAGCACTAGTTTATAATCTGACAAGAATAGACCTGGACCCAGGTCACAAACAAAGTCCCCATGACTGACTGTGTTTCTGTCTATTATATCATGAGATTTTACATCCAAATGTGCATAGTGTTTTGCCTATGGCAGGTGTTGTGCAAGCATTTGTCGAACAAAAGTTCCTTTTCTTAGTATTTGGCCAGTTTTCTATTATTTTCCTCAAGTGTCCAGGTGTCACTAAGAAGCTATCCTACTGTTCGGCCTGATAAGAAGAACCTGCTTTTAAAGGACATTGGCAATACTTACTAAACATTCTCTCTGTTCAAGCAGATAAAAAGATTATGAGCTGCTTAGCTTTGGCTAATTCCCAGGGAGCCTAATTTGCTCACATCTATTTTCAAGAAAGCTTCACATTAGAATATAAGTTAATTGCATAATTTTCTCACAGAGAAACTGTGGAGCAGTCAAGCAGGTGGCAGTATTCAGGATGCACACCAGCCACCAGGGTATCAAGGGGAGGAAATTCATTCTTCAGACTGGAAGAGAACTCTGGATCATGAGAAGAGAGAGCTGAACCAATCAGCAGGAGGAATCCAAAGAACACTTGTGGGTTCTCAATGACGCCCTTAATTAACTGCATTCTCCACAACACGAAGCAAATTCACCTGGGCAGTCAAGAAAAAAAAATGAATCCAACATGCAGACCTCAGTGATGGGTCAAGCTGGCAAAGCTATAGGTTGAGCTCTGGGAAATTTCAGAAGCCCCAGAAGAGGAGGCTAAAAAGGAACAGCAAAGTATAAGCTAGAATAACTAAAAACAAAGGGCTAAAGTCTCTCTAGTTTGACCCACCATGCCAGAAAGGCATTAGAAAAAGAGACAAGAGATGAATACAGACGTGGGTACATGTGATTCTCAGTCTCCTCATATGAGCAAAGCTAGTCACAAAACCATTTCCTTTGACCTAGGAAAGCCACACTTTCGTGACTGCTTGGTAGGTGAGCCAAACTGTTTCTAATAAAAATGTTCACTTATGGCCTCTGTATGGGCACAGCCTACATCTAATCTGAAATCATCATCAATTTTCTGTTAAGACAAAGGAAGAAGATGTTCCTGCTGTTTGGGGGCTGGAAAAAAGCATCACCAAGCTGTGTTTAATCTGGCACACACACAGAGTTAGGAGGGAAAAATTGCAACTTTCAGGATGACTATTTCATGAATACTTAGTAGCAAAGGTTTTTAACATGGAGTAACTCATTTTAGCTATTTGGCTCCTTACAGAAGATGCTCTTTTATCCTCAATTTACAGTTGTGGATACTGGGGCTCAAAGAAGGTAACTTATCATAGGTGGTTACAAAGTTAACAAGTATTCAATCTAGAATGTAAACTAGGTCCACCACACTCCACAGCTAGAGAGCTTTGTACTCTATCAAACTCACTCCACTGTCTATTCAGCAGTTATCTAGGCTGGCCAGACTACTCATATTTTGGGAGAACAAACTTGTGAAATGTTTTCCACATATGATTACTAAGGACCAAATCTCAAAATATACGGGGTCTCAGGGTAAGAAGATATCCTGTGAGTCATCTAGTACAAGTACCCAATCTGTACTTAAAGTTTCAGAAAGGATGTTTGCATTTTAAAAGCTAATACCTTTCCCAGGGCTGAGGTGCTGGCTCAGTGAGCAAAGTATAAATATGGAGACAGGGATTCTGATGCTTAGCACATATGTCAAAGCTTTGTGACAGCTCACTCTTGTACTTGAGCACTGGGGGTGAAGGGGAGACAGAGACAGGGGGATTCCCAGAGCACGTTGGATAGCCGGTCTAGCCAGTCAGTGAGCTTTAACTTCAGTGAGAGATCCTGTCTCAAAATAGTGGCAGACACCTGACATAGACCTCTGGCCTCCAGCAGGATAGGCAGACAGGCAGGCAGGCAGACAGACAGACAGACAGACACACACACAGCAATAAATTCACAGAGACAGATAGTCTTACAGTTGGGGGATATCCCCTTATAAGATGCCCTTTTCTTATTTTATTAAATTACTTATATTTTGACTGCTTCCTGTGAACTAAGCAGAGCTCAGGTCTCCAGGAATGCATTAATGAGTCATCCTAGTACCATTACAAGGCAAACATGATTATCAACCTATTTTACAACTTAGGAAACCAAGGTTCAGAGTAGTCGCGTGACTTGTTCAGACCACCAGCTTTAGTGCAAGTGTTCAAATCCAGGTTAGGATGGTAGTTTGTAACATACAAGGGGACACACTATGTGATTAAAGGAAGTAAATCAACAGTTTCCATTACTGTCTGACTTCATATCAGTGGATAGTTAGTCATGCTTAAATTCAAGTCTATAGAAAGGTTTCCAATAAACCAATTCTTTTTGAAAAAAGTTTATTCTGATCCTTTGCTCATTTTTTAAAAAATTATTTTTAGATTTGTGTATAAGTGTGTGCCTGAGTGTACATATGTGTGCCACATGCATGCAGGAACCCATAGAGGTCAGAAGAGGGCATTAGGTTCTCTGTAATTAGAATTGCAGGTGGTTGTGAGCCACCATGTGGGTGCTAGGAACCAAATCTAGGTCCTTTGCAAGAGCAGTAAGCACTCTTAAGCATTAGGCTATCTCTCTAACCGATGTTTTCTTAGTCCAAACTATGGCCAAACTTCTCTGGTACTAGAAGTTACTCCTAGAGTGACCAGGGAATCACACTAAGTTCCATGTATTAAGTCTGTATTTGAACATCTGCATTGATCAGAAGCATTTTTTACAGCTTGCTCTGTTTGCGGTCAGTTCTGATGATCAGAAAAGCCATGCTTGTGTTCATCTGATGACGCAATCCATTTTGGAACTTTCCCCTTGAATCTCTTGTAGGTCAAGGGAAAGAAACCATGCTGATGAAGTGACATTACAAAAAGCAAAGTGGTTCAATTCTATTCATCTGAGCGTAAGTGATCCTGAAGGAAAGGGAGAAATATTCATTTTCAAGGACAGTCTTAATAGCTCAAGGAGCCTAGTGTTATATTTCCAGTCGACCATCCAACCACAGACAACTTGTCACGTTAAAGTGGTTTACAATTTTTAAAAAGTCATTCCATGACATTTTGAATGCATACAAAAGGTTAAAGTTAGTGAGGAAATTAAGAACAGTTTGGAACAGTTTTCTTAATCACATTTCTGTTTACTTGAAATTCTTTTCCAGCACCATGATTTTTGTATAAATATTTATGCAATCCTAATGGATAATTAGATTATAAGCTTTTGTCTAGGAATTTGTCCAATTTTCTGCTCTCCATCAAACCTGAGTTTTCTGCTGATTTTTGGTTCGTGTAAAACAAGTAATCATTTTAATAGCTTTAAAGGCCACATTTTAAATTCTTACATTTGTCGTGCATACTACATTATAGAATTTGTAGTTCTTATTTCTGGATAAAAGACTGAAGACTCGGGGCTGGAGAGATGGCTCACTGGTTAAGAACACTGGTTGTTCTTGCAGAAGACCCAAGTTCAAATCCCAGCACCCACATGGCAGCTAACAACTGTCCATAACTCCAGTTCCAGGGGATCTGGTGGCCTTTTCTGGGCTCCGTGGGCATTGCATGACATGGGTGCACTTACCTACATGCAGGCAATACATTCATACAGATAAATTTTTTTTTAAAAGACTGAAGACTCAAATTTCACAAGATGAATTTCCTATGACACTTTGATCAAAGAAAAATAAGTACCCAATGCCTCCAAAGCAAAGGTAATAGAGTGCACAAATGGGCACCAAGCATCATCAGCCAGGCCAGCTTTGATGCAGGTGCTCATGTGACTCCCACAATAACCACTAGAAGTGTAGAGTACCAGCCCATTTTACAGTGAGGAAAACTAAGGCGTTGAAAGACACAGTGAATACATTCTCGAACTAAGTCCTCAGGAAAAAAAAAAAAAAACACAAAAAAAAACACTTCTTGTTAGAGGAAAACCAGCTCTGAACTACTTGGGCAGGGGTGGGGTGGGGGGTGGGGAAGGATCCACTTCCCTCTTGTTCTGCCCATTTCCAGCAGGGTCACACCCCCTCCAGGTGTGCATGCTGGGATAGCCACCTTGGTTTTTTCCCCTTACTCTTACACCCCTTTCTGGCTCCTAGCCCTTAAAATACTGCAGTCACTGGCACAAAATGTTTCGAGTCCATTAAGTGTCATCTGGTGCTATCAAGTCACAAGAAGCAAACTAATTCCTTTTACATTTTAGTCTTAAAGGTTCAGCTTGGTCCCTACAAAATAGGATGCAAACACACAGCTTGGTACACGGTGGCTGTTCGTTAGATCCCAGCTCAGCTCCTAGGAGTGCCCTCTAACAAAGCTACACTCGTATTACTCCTTCGAGTTTGCTTGTACCCGTGTCTTGCCTTCCTGGACTCCTTGCAGTTTTGCACTGCAGCTCTGACTTGCTGCTCTTTCCACTCCATTCTCCTTTAGCCTTTTTCCTGCACCAGAAGCCATCATATCTTCATAGAAGCTTTAAAAAGTTATAAAGTATGCACTGAGTTTAAGAGGTCAATTAAGCACAGAGTTTATAACGGTTTCCTCCCTACCTCGGCCCAGGCCATGCCCTGTTCCTTAGACAATCAGGCTGCAATGTTTTGATTACTGTTTCTAATATTCAGTAACTAGATTCACACATGAAAGGAGAAATAATGTGATTAGTATTATGTTACAGAAAAAAATTATTTTAACCCAAAACACAAAAAGAAAGTCCAAAAGAAATGATATTGATGTAGTCTAAACTATAACTCTGAGGTCAGTGTCTATACTTAAATCTCTATAAAAACAAACATGGTGTAATTTGTCTTAAGGATATGAATTCTATGTTTTGGATGTTTTACCCCTATTTTACCACAATTCCTAAACACCTAGACCAATTTCATTGATGATTTAGTAATTTCTATGTATCAAGTCATATAAACTTGATTTTCATAGTGAAATTCCAATTCAGTACATTTTTGCAAAATTAATCAGCCAAAATCAAATAGACCTACTAGGAAAAATGGAATTAGGCATCAAGATTGCATAGGTAATTATTACTAGTTATATATGCAAGGTGAAAGAGAAGTTTGTCTCCTGTATAATACTCTAAATAGTGTCCTATTTAGAGATACTTTTTACTTAAAATTGAAAATGTGTGACAAAGATATAAACTGAATTTAACATACATAAACTTATCACAGGAAAGTTAATGAAGAGGCCATTCAACCCCATACCTCCATCCACTCAGCAGAAAAGTCAGTCTTCCAATCTCTACGAAAAGCTGTTGGTGCCCAGTGCATAAACCGAGAGTCTCAGCCCAACTCACATCTGTGAGGATCTGTAACATTTCTTTCCCCAGGGCCATGAGAGCTGAAGTTGAGGAATCAGTGCTACATGCTGCAATGCAGGCTGGAAGGACCAAGATTTAACACCCCTAAAATCAACCTGTGCAGTGTCTGATGGTGACTGGGTAAACTGCCCCAAGATAAACTCCTTGGATGAGAAAACTCATGGCATGCAGTCTACACTGTTCCATGGATTTTCTTATGGGGTTAAGCACCAGTAGCTCTCAGTGGAAGCTGACTTGATTTTATCTTTTGTTGTCCTTCTTTTTAAAATATTTTTTGATTTACTGATTTTTTTATGTATATGATTGTTTTGCCTGCATGCGTGTAAGTGTACCATGTGTGTGTAATGCCTACAGAGGCCAGAAGAGGGCATCAGATCCCCTGAAACTGCAGTTATGGACAGTGGTAGCCACCATGTGGATGCTGGGAATTAAGCCTGGGTCCTCTGTAAGAGCAACCAGTGCTCTCAACTGCTGAGCCATTTCTCTAGTCCTTTGTTGGTCATCTTCCTTCCATGACTCTTTTTTCTATTCCACTACTGGTATTTTCTGGTTTTCCCAAAGAATCTCCTTATACTTGCTTTACTGTCTTACAGGATATGTCTTGGAGATCAAGCTAAAACAAAGGCCAGATCCTTTACTGAAATTCTGGCCATCATCTGCCATCCCATTTTCTCTTCTATTCGTCTTCTCTTCTTCCAAGGAAACAATCTTGTCCCACTCTACAGAGAGCCAACCAACCAACCAGCCAACAAAAAACCCTTTTGCATCCACTTCCGGGGCTTCCTTACAACTCTTCCCTTTTCCTTTCATCCACTCCAGAGAATTCCATAATGTTGTCCTTCCCCGTCTTCAGTAATCGCAGTGTGGCTTCTTTTTCTACTGAAACCCTTTTACCTTCTAACTGCTAAGTCCAGCTAAATTCTTCTGACCCCACTTTGCCTAATTTCTCTCTAATATGTGATGGTGTAGAAACCATCTTCAAGTTCAACTTACTTTGACTTCATGACATTGTTCTCTTGATTTTCTGAGAAGAAAATCTGATTAGCCCTTTGTAGATTGCTTTGCTGGGTTCTATTCTGCAAACTTTAAATACTGATATGCCCCTGGGTGCTTTTCACAGATGTTTCCCTTGCTGGGTGTTTTCACTTAGCCCTATTTTGTTTTATTTTGTTGTTTGTTTTTAAGCCCAGGCTGGCCTAGACCACTAATTCTCCTGTTTCAGCCTCTTGAATACAGGAATTATAAGCGTGTGCCAACATGCCTATTTGTCCTGGTGTTTTAACCATCACAGTGTTAACAATGCTCAACTCTATACATTCAAGATTGATGATTCTTCTGAATTTATCACATAGACCAACCACCCCACTAGATGGACTATTGAATGATACATATCATTAAATAGGAACTTGAATTTCATATATCCCAAACTGAACTCATCAATTTTAGCTCATCTCCTAGAATCTGTGCCTTGGTGAAAACCCCAAATGTCATGTCACCCATTCCTTCTCTCGGGAATCATGACTAATCAGTTAATAAGTGAATTGTACCTCCTAAACATTTCTGAAATATGCTCTCCTTTCCATCTCTATTATCACAGGAAAATCATGTGAAGCAGGGAACAAAATGTATAAATTGCAGAAGGTGTTTAGAACCTGCGATTTCAAATTTGTCATTGTAACAGCTCATCGCAGTTTCTCATTAGCTCCTTCACATGGCATGAGAGCCTCCTGCTTGAGATACTTATCTCCAGCTTTCTCCCACCTACCAATCCATGCTCAATCCTGCCACTAAGTGATCACTGTGCAATAAGTGGGGCTATGTTAATGTCAGACTCTCTGTACTAAAAAAACATTAAGCTTCTTTATATGTCATATAGGGGTCTTTATTATCTTGGGCCTGCCTGTTACTTGCCATTCAGAATCACCTACAGTTCTCAGCAAATACTTAGCAATGGCTCTTCTTAGCTTTGAACTCCAGCTACTTAATCTTTCTGGCACTTTCCCCCATCCTTATCTGCCTATTGACATTCTATTTATTCATTAAAATCTCCCTGGGGCCTTCCCTTTCTTGCTTCACTGAACCTACAAGACAAAATTAATCATGTCTTTAGCTCTACTTCTGTTCTTTGTACCCTTTTATTGTGTGTATCAAATCAAATTCCATTTGCTAATGTCTGAGGATATTTCTAATACTAGATAGCAAACTTCTCCATCTACAACAAACTCAGGGCCTTCTGGCAAATGCTGGTAACGGGTATGCAGCCAACTACTCTGAAGTACTTTATGTACTTATCAGTTAACCATTATATGTATAGAATTCTTATCTTCTTTTCTAAACTGTTTGTTCCAAGAGGGCAAGGCCAGTCTTCTTTACTGCTGCAACTTAGGTGCCGTATATTTTGCCTATTAAGTGTTCGATAAATATTTGTTGGGTGGTTAGCTAGCTCCTTGTAGTTTATTAATCTCCTTACTCTGGTTTGCTATTACTAGGTCACAAAGGACATAAATAAATGTTTGAATCGAATGGCTGCTGCCATTCCCAAATGACGTGGGAAACAAGCAAAGTGAGTATTTGAGGGCAAGAAATCTCATATTTGCACAATTTCACACATTTTTACCTGCTCATTTTTCTTTGGGAGATCGCATTAATCAAGAAGCCCAGTGACAAATTAGACCAAGTAGAATGGCAAATGGGTTGCTTTTATCACGCATAGTTAAGTGGGTTTATGCTAGACTGGACAAAGTTTGAGGCTGTGTTTGATCTCAGTATAAAATATACATTGATGAGTTAGCACAGATTATCGAGCTCAGCAAGAGGGGAGCAGCTGCATCCGTGCCACATGCTGCCAATCCTTTACAAAGCAAGGGGGTGTGTGACAAGTAATGCTGCCATACATAAGGCTCCCTATGTGTGCTCCGGTCATCACCCACAATCCCAGAGAATCTGGCAACTAGCTTATTACTTATTAAGACATTGCTCTGCTATTCACTGTGGATTATTTTAAAGCAACAAGTCTTTCTCATGTTGGCAATAGTTGTTAAGTAACTCTAATATGTCTTCCTTTGAAAACAAGTACAGGACTGGAGAGATGACTCAGGGTCTAAGAGCACTGGCTGCTCTTACAGAGGACCTGGGTTCAGTTCCCAGCACCTCCATGGTGGCTAACAACCACCTGAAACTCCAGTTCCAGGGATCCAACACCTTTTTCTGGCCTCTTCAGGCACTGGATGTATGTGATGTATTTATACACAGGCAAAACACTCATACACTTAAAATAAAAATAAAACAGGTACCAATATTTGAAGTCAAATAAACAAACAGGCATTTGGGTATGCTTGCAAGTAAGTCTCCCGGGATGATCTAGATTTACACAATGTCTGTTCTATTGTAAATCTTACCATCTTATATTTAAATGGCATCTTATATTTAAAAGTTTGTCCTCCTGAAAAGGTTCCAAAGTATCACACAGCTAGGCCACATGGTAACAGTATAACTTTGATGTTATCTTGTTCACAGAATATTTTCTATTAGCCACATGTGATTTTTTAAATCTGATTTGATCTTTAAAAGAATCATACCATTGATTAAAGATAGAAATGTGTTTCCACTTCACTCTGTTCATTCAAACACCATATTTTTAAATAATTACTAAAGGATGAAATTCATTTAATTGGAAGTATAAATGCTGCTCCAACCATGCAGCTTGGCAGCTCAGGAATGTGCAGCATAGAGGTGTTGAAAACAAACACACACCTCAGCACTCATGCAGGAAGCAGACTATCCCAGACCTAGATCCACTGCCCTTTAAGGCCTATTGAAATGTCATTTTGTTTGAGGCAAATGAAATGTCTGGGGATACAGGTATCATAAAAGAAGCAGGTTGTGTAATGACAGATTAACAGGGCAGCGGGTCTGAGGACAACCATAGCCAAGTGGCTTCTTGCCGTGGACCACAGCATAACTGCCTCTTCCGTAGACATCCTCAGAGGATAATACAGTGAACAGTGGGCAAAAGACAGCAGTTCCCCAGATCACAACACTTAGAGCTTTATTGCAAACCATAACCAATTTGTGAATGGCAAAAATTAAGGTCAGGTGCTTCAGGATGAAACAAACAAATCCTAACAAATTCTATGAGAAGGCATTTGAGATAAGAAGGCTCAGTCCAACTTGTGGGATAGTCCAAATTAACTATGGCCCAGATAACAACAATAATCTAAACGGCATCAACTTTGATACCTCTGCGTGAAAGCTATAACTAAGGCAAAATTTAAAAAATCTAAATCCCCCAACAGTGAAGAAAGTAGATTAAGAACATCTAACCCACATGAAAAGTAGGATTTGACAAATAAATTTCATTAGAAACAGAGTTATAGAAAGATTAAAGAAGAAATGTAGGAATTCTGATAGGTGATCATTACAATATTATAAAAGATGGTAGAAGTCATGAATTGGCAGAGTTCAAGAAAAGAAATAGGAAAGAAAAATAAAAGCACAGCAAGTAAAAGATCTGTTAAAAGCAAAGACTCAAAGCAAAGGCACAAATGTTTGAAGAAATGACGTAAAACAGGAAAAGATGTTGGCTTGCTCATAAAGAAGGTCATAGGCATAAGAAACAAAGGAAATCCAAGATACATGCAATTGATACTGCGGAAAAAGAACAGAAAAAATGACAGAATAAAAATATTCCAAGATATGAAAGAAGAAAACAATCCTGGAGTAAAGATTTAAAACTGAAGAGTTCAACAAATACATACAATGGGGCTGGAGAGGTGGTTCAGTGGTTAAGAGCACTGTCAGCTCTTACAGAAGACTCCGGTGTGGTTCCCCACACCCACAGGGCGGCTAACAACAATCCATAACTCCAGTTCCAGGGGATCCAATGCCCTCTTCTGACTTCTGCAGCCATTGCACAATGCAAGTGCACTCACATGCATGCAGGCAATATACTCATAAAATAAAAATAATAAATAATAAATAATAAATACATACCTTTCCCCAAGAAAGCCTAGTGTGATACCGATGAGGTTCCTAATTTCCAAAGATGGAAAAACTAGAGATGTTTACTTATAAAAGGCAAGGAGAATAAAAAAAGATATTGTCTACAAAACTCTCTATGGAATATAGTGAAACAATATGGATGAAATTCTAAAAAGAATTCACAGGGCATACCCTGTGAATTGCATAACCAATCAAACTGTTCTTTGTCTAGCTAACTCGAGTGCATGCCAGGTATGAGGGTTCACTGTGGCGAAAGGGAAGCCACTGTGGATCCCAAACAGAATAGGAGATAACCAGAAAGTGTAAAGAAACTCACTGCTGAATACAGGAAGGGCTTAAAGTCAGATCACTAGGAGCAGAGCACCTGAGATTTGTCTAAATCAGAACAGGTTGTCCAGGCAGAGAGGAGAGCTAGGAGATGAGGACCCACAACACTTACCCAGAAATGCAAGAGCATCAGGTTCCTAAGGGAAGAGCAGAGGACACTTCATAGCTATTACAATCTGAGGGACCTTGGGCATCTTACCCTGCATCAGTCCATCCCAGCAGAGTGCCAGGTACCATCCTAACTTCACACAGATAAGAGGATCCTCCCTTTTTGCCCACTCTTGGCCAAGTGGGCATCCAAATTTGACTTCAGTTCTGACCATGGTTTGCAAAATATCTTCAATCAGAAAATGAATGGCAACTAGGGTTTGACTATTAAGAACAGAAGTCGAAGTCAAAACACATTTGTACTTGCAATCCATTTCTACCACTTACTGGGTGACACCAGGCCTTTGAATATTATCTCACAGTGTTCATATGTGGATTTCGTAAAATAAAGAGTAAAACAGATAGCAAAGAGGCCGGGATGCAACCACACTTGATAAATGCTCTCTTGGAACCCCCACAGTCCCACTTACCTGCTGCAGCAGTGCCTAGTTTCCCAGAAAGCCACTTCCAGTTCCCAAAGCTTTGCCCCCTCACCTCCACACCTGTGTTGCTCTAACCTTCTGCCCTAGAGGTCCTTTCTATTTTTTCTCTTTCACTCTACATTTTGCTCTCCTTTCTTCTAACTTGGAGAGTGTCTGTCTCCTGTGCTTTCTGCGATTCTGTTCCTCTCTCCCAAGGATTTATGACTCGAAGACTTAGATCCAAAAAGGTATGTGGTACAAAAATCTTCCTTACTGATTCATTCCCAGAGCAATTTAGAGCCCTAGGATTATGAAGAAGCATCTACTTTTATTTGCCACAAATGACTACTTTCTAACACCAACCCAAAGACACAAAAAAACCTCCAGTAATTCCTAAAGAAAGCCCTCACTGTGAACATTCCTCACAAATTATAAATTTACAGACTGAAAATACACTAGACCACTAGGCACTGGAGAGAATTCTGCTGTGAGCCACAGAGAGTAGCTTCTGAGTGAGGTTCACAGAAGGCCAGCAGACCAGCCAGCAGGCACTTAGAAATGCCAAGCCCCTTTTAGATCAGGCTGGCTTTAATCTCACAGAGATCAGCCTGCCTCTGCCTCCTGAGTGCTGGGATTAAAGGTGTGCACCACCACACCTGGCTCTCAGCATCACACTCTTAAAGAAAATTGACTCTCCCTCTCCCAGCAATCAGTGATTTCCAATAGTTCCTCAACTAAGGTGGGGGCTTCCTACCACTTCCCCACTTCCATGTTGGGATTCTGGCTGGAGCTTATGTGGGTCTTGTGCATACTGTCACCATTGCTGTAAATTCATATAAGCAACTACACAGTTGTCTGGAAAACCATTTCCTTGTGGTCATCCACGACCTCTGGCTCTTATGATCTCCCTTACCCACTCTTCTTTAATGATACCTGAGCCTTGTCTTCACAGTACTGGAAGATGCTAGGCACGCTGCTGGAAGAGAAAAGCAATAATCAATCTTGCCCAGTTGTGAATCCAACAATCTACTACAACTGGCCATGTAAGATGTGCTCACTGGTGCAATAGTGTCATGAATGTTATGGAAATAACCAATTACTTTCTGATTGAATTTAAGGTCTGCTTCACAAGATGGAGCCCAAACCTGACACTAATATTAGGCATGTATTCTTTTTAACTGGCAAATAAAAATTGTGTATTTGTTTTGAAATATGTATATTCTGTAGAATGGCTAAAGAAAACCAACTAATGTGGATTATTTTACAAACTTACCTATGAGGAGAACACTCATTATCTGCTTTCTTAGCAGTTTTTAAGGGTGTTTGTTTTTCATTATTATTAGTTACAGTCACCATGCTGTGGAATACATTCATTGAATTCATTCTTCCTTTCAATTGGGAGATTGTATTTGAGCAATGTTTCCCCAACCTCCCAGCACCATTTACTCTCTGCTTCTATGGGTTATACGAATATGGATGAAGCTGGAAGAAATAAGCTAGACACAGCAATACAAAGACTGAATGATTTCTCAGCATGTAGAGAAAGGATAGAAGAGTATTCAGGCAAGAAAACAGCATGAGTAGATGCTAACAGCTGAGGTGGTTGGCATATTGAAAATGCTGCAAGGAGTCTAGTTGGCTAGAAGGCACTTTTTATAAATAGGCTAGAGGGTGGAGAAATGAAATTGAAAACATAGTAGCTCAGTTTATAAAAGAGCTAGCAATTTGTGCTTCAGACCAGAACTTTTTTTCTTCTTTTTTGTTTATGGGACTTTTTGCTACTCTAACATTCTCCCCTCTGAAGAGATAACCCTAAAATCTTTTAAGGATTAGATACAAGCTCCCAAATATTTTTGACCTTTTTGGCCTTTAGAACCGAGTATGTTGCTAAGAGGCCCAAGGACATTTTGACTTTTAGCCAAGAAACTGGCTACTTTTCTTTAGGGTCTTTTTACCCTAACTACCTAGCCAATTCTTGCCTCCTATTCTTATCACACCATCCTATGAAGAGGTTACCCAACTTGCGGATAGGGAATCAGGACACAGATCGCTCTGGCTTCTTCCATGCTGAACAGGGACGCAGGGTGAGGCAATTGGGGTAACCCTTCAGTGAGTCTACCTAAAAGACTCCCAAACTGCATAACTCATCTGTAGGGGAAAAAGAAAGTCCTTGACTGGTGAATAGGAGATGTGAAGGAGAAGTAAAGGCAAGAGTAATTAGCATTACAAGTTCTAGACAGGGAACTAGAAAAAAGTCAGAACAGGGCAATTTTCAAATGTTCATGTGAGAGTCCATTGGAATTTCTTGACTAGGGCTTCCAAAAGCATCCCTCTATTGGGTTCCTCCTCTTTTTTCTTTTGTCTTCCAAGGCTGGACTCTAGAGTGATGGATTCAGGATTTGCTTTCAGGTATTTTGATAGCTGTTGGAGTGGTTAGAATCAGTGTCAGTTCCCTCTCAAAGGCTTCTAGCTAGGGGGAGAAAACAAATTTAACCATA
>NW_008354705.1:1911726-1954429 GCF_000622305.1 Nannospalax galili | reverse complement strand
ACTCTTAAAATATACTGATCACTTTACTCTTTGGTTATACTTTCTTTTTGGGTGTTTAAGGCCATACACTTGGCCCAAATAAACCACCTTATTTTTATACTTAAGGTTATTTGAGGATCTGTTCCTCAGGGGTCACATGGGCTTGGGAGGAGCCCCTGGTCCTTTCTTTTACCAGTTCCATCTATGTGAAGATAAGTCAAAGGTCCTTCTCAACCATGGGTGGCTTCACTTGGAAGCATGGAGGAAATGTTTCCTCTGAGTTGACCCTCCTCTTTGTAGATTGGATACTAGTCCACTTCCATCTGGTGGGATCTCCATGGCCTCTCTGAACAAGAGGACAGGTGACTCACTACAGTTACAGAGCATTTTGAGAGATGTTCCATGGTCTCCTGGAACTTAGTCAACTTTGGAGGGCAAGGGGCAAAAACTTTCCTTTAAGTCCCTCAGACCAGATTAGTATAGGCCTCAAACTATGGCTGTTAAACATCCAATAAGGTTAGTTCCACCAGTCTGGTGCTTTTAATTACGATGTGCTATGTAGATAAAGCTTGGGTAAAAAACCAAATGCTCTCAGATAAATCTTGACTAGATATGTATTTTGTTCCTTAAACTAGCTGACTAAACTATGACCTTAGAAATTTTAAGATTATGTGTATATTATTTTTGTCTCATCCTTTATATATCATAACAAACCTACACAGACCTTCATCACTTGCTTAGGCTTTCTCATTTTTTTCTGTATTTTGGAAAATGTCTCCATTCCCACATCCTTTTAACATCTTTTACACTCTCGTTTTCTTTTTTTTAAATAATTTTGAGACATAATCACATTAATAAATAAATTTTCCATCTGTCGTGAGAATTCTTTCCCTGGGGATACTAAGCAATGTTTATTCCCTTTTAAGGTTCTAGTGTCAAACCAATGTTTGATTAAAGTTTTACTGTGGAACCACAGACCAGAACTTTTCTAAGTGATTTCTAGACAATCAGTATTAACTTAGGGATTGTTAGAAGTGTAAGTTCTCACACCCTACCTATATGAGTTGACAAGAGCAGCCATAACAAAATACTGCTACAGAAATTTCCATAACAGAAATTTATTTTCTCATAGTTGTGGATCCTAAAAGGCCAAGGTGTCAGCAAGTTGGATTTTTCCTGAGGCCTCTTCATGGCTCGAGGATAGCTCTTGCCAAGTTTCTAACAATTTATGTCTCTGTGTGTCCTAATCTACTCTTCTTAAAATACACAAGCCATTTGATCAGGGCCGACCCTAATGATTAATGATTCTACTTTAGCTTAAGTACATCTTCATATGTCCTATATCCTAATAAAGTCATATTTAGAGGGACTAGGGATTAGGCCTTTAATGTAGGAACTTAAAGCGGAATATATTTCAGCCAACAAGACTTACAAAATGCATTCAAGGGTAGTACTGAAGGAAGCGGCAGTCTGTCTGAAAAATTCTAGATGATTTTTTGACTGAGATTTGTGAATCACTGCTCCAGACAAAGTGGGCATTAGAAATTTCTAGAATAGCAACAGTATTATACCTGTGTTTTATGAAGAACAAGTTTTTAACAATATGGAGTTGTAAACAGGTGGATGCTGCAGAGGGACCACTCACCAGGCTTTTGGGACCCAAATAAAGATGATGAGGAGTAAAGCAATCCCACCAAATCTACTTCCATGCCTAATCCAAGCAGGCAAAAGTTATAATGGATAAAGGTTCACTTAACTGGGTCTCTGGTTTCACAAATGATTAGGGAACGTCAACTTCACAGAAACTTCAGTATTGGCAGACGACCCCACTGATTCCCTTCCCAGGTCTGCTTTTCCTACTCAGCCTAGATTTTATGCATATATCAGTCTATCTTGGACTTCACATGCATACCTCAGCATGATCATCAAGGTCTCCATTTGTTCTGATCTTCATTTAGTCCTTAACAGAACAAAAGGCACTAAATGAAGGAACGAAGGAAGTAAAGGTAGAAAATGAAAGGGAGACCAACCGAAGAGATGACGTTCTAGGAGGGACCAGGAGAGATTTTAGGATTCTTTCAGGGATCTTATCTGGGAGAATATCCTTAAATGAAGTGGGGATACAGGAGAGGAGATAGCTGAGGCAGGGAAACATTGATGGAGCAGCATTCTGGTCACTGCTGGGACAGAGGGACGTCTAAATCACAGAGGAAGTCCCCAGCAGGAGTTCCTCTGGTCCCTGATGGGGATGGTCAACCAAGTCAAGCCAAGTCCAAACACAGGCATGTGCTGTCAAGGCACACTGAAGTACAAGACTTTCTTCCAACGTGCAGCCTCGGCTGAGCTGGCTGCTTTGGTCAGGCGCTGTCCAAGTTTCACCTTCTAGTCTTTATTTAACCCATCCACTCATCAATTAACTCATCAATATAGATTACAGCATAGTGGCTAATAGGGCAAAGAATATAGCCAGATTGATATCTTGTTTCTGCCATTATTAGCAGTAAGACGCTGAGCAAGTTATTTAGCCATTCCATGTCATAGTTTACTTATAAATAAGAAAAACTCACAATGAGACATTTTCTTGGTGAAAGAAGACACCTGGATTATGTAGTAGGAGGATGGATCAAATGGATTTGAATAGAGAAACACAGTAACTGTTTGGAATAACCACTGGAGAACGGAAAGTAGAGTTGAGGACAAGGGCAAGAACCAAATTGGGGTTGAGAATAACCCTGTGGTGATCTGGCCAATTAGCCAACCTTTGCTTTTTACTTTCTAGTAGCAACAAAGTCAACTATTGGGTTAATGTAGAGAACCCCTGGGTATGTGGGGGGACTAAAATTCCAGGAGGCAAGGGAATAGAAAGTATGTCTGATAAAGATTCAAGATTCAGGGAAGGGGTATGTGTCTCAGTACAAAGTTTACACACTTCATTTACTTACATAATTATTCATGACTTTTCTACATTGATCCAATTGCCATACAATTAATTTTAAGTCTAGCATTTTCACTTGGTCTTCTAAGAACAACTATGGAACCACAGGTTAGTTTATTTTCTAATCCTCATTCAACAAACACACACTTTTAATGCTTACATCCTCACACAACCTAGATCACCCTAAGTAGCATGTTAGGAAAAACTCATCATTGTTGCTAAGGTCAACGATTAAGATTAAGTTCTGTTCATTTGGGCTCTGACCTAAGTTCAACTCCCCTTGACAAGAGTAGTAAGATTTGCTACTCATATCTACTTCATAGATTATACAGAGCAAGAATTAAATCAAGAAATCCACACAAGATGATTACCCTAGTGAATGGTCTGGAGTGGATGCTAATTATAGTTATTTTTGTTATTTCAACCCTCATATTCCCTAAGAACGATGTGATGGTAATGATTAAATAACATGAAACAAAGCCAATACTTTCATCATCTAGAATCTTTCCTTCTGCCACAAGAAATGAGCATAAGTTATCAGAGGAGACGCATCTCTCCTTGTAATCAATGCCTACACAATGCCATGCCCATTGCAGCTGTTAATTAATCCTTATTTTCTCTCCAAGAATTCTTATTGAGTTGTGGCACTACTACTCAGAGATAAACCACACAGAAGTGCTCCGTTTCCTTCCAGATAGAAACTTCCACAGTTGGATTTCTTTCTCACGGGATTCCTGCCAGGTGTTAGCATCTTGATGCCTCTGGGCAGAGCAAGTGTTAGCTACTGACAGACCTTGGGGTCACTGGGCATGGAGCACACTGTCCACCCCTTTCTCACATGTGCCTTGAGTCTTACTGTTGCTACTTATTTTTGTCTAGCATTTATAGCACTTTCTGTCTGGCTAGACATAACACATTCATGGCCAAGGGTGCAAGGTCAGTGCAAGTTATTACACAGTCCTCCAAAACAGTCCTCTTCACAACACATCATCTAAGTCATGTGGTCTGTAACTAGCTGCTAGATTTTCATTCTCCTTTACTGACACTAAACCTCTGGGCTTCACAATATTGTTGGCTTATTCTATGCCATGTAAGATCATTATATGTTATTAAATAACTGCCTCTGTTAAGCTTTTGTCATGGTGACAATATACCAAAAAGCAACTCAGTGGAGAAAACACTTATTTGGTCTCACAGTTTCAGAGATTTTAGTCCATCGTGGTGGGGAGGGTGTGGTGGAGCAGAGCAGCTCACACTGTAGCATCCAGGAGACAAGGAGAAACAGTTCCCACACTTGCTGGCTTTCTTGTCCTTTTGTTTCATTTTACCTAAGCCCCCATCCTAGTGAATTACTTGTTAACATTCAAGAGTCAGGAGACCTCCCCCATGAGTTAACCCTCTCTGGAAATGGCATCAGAGATATACCCAGAAGTGTATCTAATCACCTAGGTGCTTCTCAATCAACTCAAAAGTTTACAGTCAAGATTAGCCAGCCCTCACCCATTACCCTTTTACCACAGGTGAGATGACAAGGAGCAGTTTAAATGAGGAAACTAGGCAGAGCAAGGGCAGTTCTGTAACTATTCATGGCACCTCGTCTGCCTTTTAGCCACTTGTAAATGCATATAAAATTCAAAGAATAGGGCTGGAGAGATGGCTCAGCAGTTAAGAGCACTGACTGCTCTTACAGAGGACCTGCGTTTGGTTCCTAACACCCACATCATGACTAACAACTGTTCTGTCCATAGCTCCAGTTCCAGGGGATCCAACATCCTCTTCTGACCTCCTCAGGCATTGCACGACACAGGTGCACTTACATACACACAGGCAATATACTCGAATAAATAAACAAATAAATAATAAATAAGTAAAATATTTTAAAAATTCAAAGAACATTATACACCAACTTCCTCCCTTACAGCTTCAATGCTGGCTTTTCAAGTATCAGCGTCGCTTATGTGTAGTGCCTCACCCAGTACTGAATAACTTGAACCTAACTTCAGTTCATTTTATGAAATATGTTTTATGTATTTATTAGCCTCATTTTGTTTCTTTAAAAAAAACCAAATCATTCTTCAAAAGTAATTTGTTATAATTCTTTAATTTTTTTGAGAATTTCATACATGAGTATTGTATTTGCATTATTTCCACCCCTCCAATTCCCCCTCCAACTCCTCCCACACCCCCCAAATCCTATCAATTTCTTTTCCTCTTCTTTATTATTGTTACATATACATACATTTGATATATATGTATACATATATATTATAATATGACGTATGTACTGAGTCCACTTGGTGGTACTCCTGCGTACCTGTGTTTGGCTTGGGGCTGCTCACTTGAAATCAAATAATCTCTTAGCATCCTAGTCCCTGGAGAAAACAGGTTCTCCCTCCCTTAGCATCCATTGGTTGCTGTAGCTCTTCATCTTGAGGTGGGACCCTGTGAAATTTTCCCCATCCACATTGGCATGTCAACTGGTTTCTTCATTAAGCAGATCTTGTTAGGCTGCTATACTCATACTGTGGAGCTGTCGTGGGTATAGCTTCCCTATCATGCCTAGAATGCATAGCTAAAAGCAATTTTTTTACAGTGAAAGTGGTCAAGCCCTTTAGATGGCAAAAAGGACTAGACAGGGGTGAGGTGGGTGAGGTAGGAAACAGCCCCTTTGTAACTTCTTTTGGACTTGTACTTTCCTCATTTGAGGCAGTAGATTTACCTCATGGTAAATTTACCTTTGGTTTTTACAAATAGCAAACTGGCAGAAGTCCAATGTACTTGCTCAGTTGAGCAGTAAATAGAGACTAGGGAAAGGCTCTCCAGCCCATTTAGATCTGCACCAGGTTCTAGACCCTCATTGCCAGTGCTGAAGACTCACATTCACTTTCATCTTTTAATTCAAAATGACTATTCGAAGAAGACTGTGGGTGTATGGAGACAGAGGCTCAACGGTGATTCTTTGTGCATTTTACTCAGTTTTGCTACGGACCTAACATTTCTCTTCAAATTGTTTATTACCTTCTACAAAGAGGTCTGTTGGCTAAGTATAATGTATAGGTTGCTTTCTGTTCCATGGCTACAAAAGGTAATGAGATGACAGAATTCTCAACCGAATGTCACTTGTCTACTCTAGAATCACCCCTTACCTCCTGTCTGACCTTCTCCTCCCTAGTCATCTGTCAAGAGGAAAGGAACTCACGTTCACAGCGCTTCCTTCAGCTCTGGCCCCTGGACAGATATGCTACACTATTGCCTCTTTTAGTATGTTCCATGTGCTTGTGAAGCAGGAATTACCATCCTCAAATGCCAGAAGATAGCTATGCTAAGAAACAACAGACAATGCCTTACCTATGAATTCTGGTAGTTTTCTACTCTAAAGCCCCTGCACCTTTCCCCTGCTGTCTCTACACACTGTATCGCAGGGTCAGAGCTGGCTTTGTCTCTGAACTGTGGCCACTTCTGTGTGCTGATCCTATGTCTGGTGCATAACTGCCTTCTTTTCATATTAGGGGAAGGAAGGCTCTAGTAACTCTGTTTTGCTTTTGTTTTTGTTTTTATCATTTTGTCATTCATTACAACCATTTATTTAATATTTTATAAGTACCATTTTTCCTGTTTCCAAAAAGTGAAGATTTATTTATAGATTTTACAACAAATTGATTTTTTAAAGAAAACTACCAACTTCAAAATTAATGTTTTGTCACGAGGCCTCATGGAATAAATGCATTCTAAAGAGAAAGCTATGTTCACCGCCATATGGGCTGTTAGTCACTTTGGCTGCTCTTCCTTTCACCCCCCTGGAAAGAAGCCAGCTTCGTCGGCTCAAGCACCATGTGACCTGTGAGGGCACACGTTGCCCGAGTTAATACTGTGGACTTAAGAGGAAAGAATCATTATTTGGAAACCCAAGAAACTGTCATCACCTAGTACAAGATGGGGAGAGAGATCTGATTAGCCAGTCTTCAGAAATTGAGCTTATAGTTCTGTACCAACTGAAACTTTGTTTATTCAAAATATTTTTAAAAAATATTTTTAAAATATTCTAAATATTCAAAATATTTTTAAAAGCAATCATGATTTTTAAAAATTTATACTGGAAGAAAATTCTGAGTATTTCTGTGTTATGTTCAGTGCTAGGTATAGCACCTAATTTGATTTGTACTTTACAACAATCTTAGTAGCTAAGAACACAAGTTTTGGGGCCAGGTAGCCTTGCGTGAAGCCTTGCGTGCCGCTCAGTAGCTGTATGACATCTGGTGACTCACTTATCTGTTTTAACCTCCTCATTTGTACAATAACAGTTAGGTTACAACACCTAGCCTACAATTCTGAGACAGGAATAAGTGAAATGATATGTGTAATGTGTTTGTCAGTCACCTAGCATGTAGAAAACACTCGAATCCATCATTTGTATGTGTATCTGTCTATCTATAAAGCCAGAGGGAAAAGGAAAAACACGTATTTGTACCAAATACTGTTCTACAAGTATTGTTCTAGTCTTGTAAATGAAACAGAGCTTCTGCCCTATGGATTTTACATTCAGACACATGATTATGATCTTTAAAAGCCCATTGAGTTATGAAATAGTTATTACTGGCCTCAGTTTACAAATGAGAAGAGTGAGTTATGGGAATTCAATTAGCAATATTGCCTTAGTGCCAAGAGCCCTGATCTTCATGAATACATAGCCTGCTTTCCATGACACCAGCCCAAATGCAATGGACAAGATGACAGAGTTGTCTGAAAAATGCATATTCATAAAATAATTATGCATATGCATAAGGCCTTGATAAATTTATACGTACAGCCTCATTATGTGTTGTGTGAGGATCCTGGTAATCAGAAAAGCTCAGGAACTATAGTCAAAGGACCTAGATTCAACTTCTGACTCTGTCACTTAGCTGATACTACTTAACACCACCTGTGGTTAACTTTATTTCATTGACATCATGGGGATAATAGGATATACACAGGGCTACCTTAAGGAACATATGAGGCACGGATGTTCAGTCATTTGGTAAATTGGGATATGCAGTAGAAAGGGATATGATCATGAGACTATTCAGAGGCAGACAGATTTCTCCCATTGCATCTTAGCCTCCAGGGATTTTCTAGAGGTAACACACACTAAAGGTTACAGCATTTCACTTTAGAGCGTTTTCTTGATCAGTATACCCAAGGCTGATAAGTCTGATATGTAGGCTATAGACTACACCAGGGCAGTCAACCAAGGGGACTAATTATAGATGAAATACAGTCTTCTCTCTGCCTATCGGGCTATGTGCCCTGAGGCAGGACACTGCCCAGAGGAAGTGGCACCCCTTTTCTAACTTGCTCAAAGACAGAGTATGGGCTGATAGCACCTCCGATTATACTTTGTGTTCATCTTGTAAATACAGTCTATGAGAGCACAACATACTTTTGTGCATAAAAGTAGAAAAAATTCTCAAAGGCCAACAAAACGGAATTAATGCAATTCATGAAGAAACACACATTGATCTCACAGCCAAAAGTTAAATAGAAAGAATGGGCTACATACTGAAAGACTCTAGAGTACCCAGATAAGGAAAGGCTGAGAAATCAGAAGCTTTGCTATCTGAAAGCAGTTTAAACGCAAAGGAAAAGAGGACACTGTCCTACAGACCATGTGTTGAATGCCATCTGTCCTGGTTTGTGTCTTTATTGCTGTGATAAAACACTGACCAAAATCAACTTTGGGAGAAAAGGGTTTATTTGGCTTGTGCACCCTGATCACAGTTCATCATTGAGGGAAGCCAGGGCAGAAGCTCCAGCAGGAACCTGGAGGCAGGAACTAAAACACAGACCACAGAGGAAGACTACTTACTGATTTGCTTCTCCTTGGCCACCTGTGCAGGAATGGCACCGCCCGTAATGGGCTGGGCACTCCCACATCAATTAGCAGTTAAGAAAATGCCTCTCAGACATACCCACAGGCCAATCTAATGAAGGAAATGCCTCAGTGGAGGTTCCCCTTTCTCAGGTGTGTCAAGTTGACAACTGAAGATATCCAGCACATCATCAAACAGGTTTAACAAAAGAGTGTTAGCAAAAGTGGCCACAAGCCACTTTTTTAAATATACATTTTTAATTTTTTGTGTGTATTTCATACAGAACATCCCAATCTCAATCATCTCTATACCTCCATTCCAAATAGCACCCTTCCATAGCCACCCCCCACCATGACTGGAGCCCATATACTCTGTCATCTCTGTTACTGCCCACTGTGTTGTCAGTGCCCCCAGCCGTTCCCCAGTGAAAGCCCATCTGCTGAGTCTAGTCAGCCTATCTAGCTAGAGTCTCTTGTTTTAGGAAGATCAGCTCTTCTTCATCTAGCATCAATCAGTTGCCAACATTCCTTAGGTAAGTTTGGGGTCTGCTGTTCATTTTCCCAGTTCTATGCTGGGTTACTGTCTGCCTGAATTTGCATGGGACTTGTGTATGTTGACACCTGTGCCTTAGAACCATATGAGCAGGTTCCTAGGAGCTTGTAGGACTCTGTTTCCATATGGTCATGCCCATCCTCCCTGGCTCTTACAATCTCACCACTCCCTCTTCCACAATGGTCCCTGAGCCTTGGCTGGATGAAGTTTAATAAAGGGGTCCTGTCCAAGGACCATTATTTAGCAGACACTTGATCTCTATACTTCGGCTATCTGTGATTTTTTTGTGCTCCTGGCCCTCTGCTACATGAGGGAACTTCATTATTGAGAACTGGTTCTTTAGTGTCCTCTGTTATCCCTGTTCTATGTTCCATGAGCCTTAGGTATAGAGGTTGCATTGCAGATGTGTCCCTTAGGTCCAGGTAATTCATAGACAATGTCCGTGTTGGACCAGTTGTGGTAGTTGGTATTAGTCTCTGACTGCTGCAAAAATAACCACATCTATAGCCAGCACAGCATACTCCATTGGTGCTGTAGAGTAGTGGCACTTTTGTCTTGGGGGCAATCGACAGCTACCTAATTTGTCTAAAAGCCCACTCAAATGGAGGAAACTCAAGTGTGGTACTGTAACATCACTTGATACATATGGCCAGAGTGGTCATAGAGCTTAGAGAAAACCCCAAAACTCTCACATCACTAGACTAATGTGATTACTTACTATGTGCAAAATATGTATCCTTGTATTTACAAACAAATATGCCAGTCACCACTTATCAAAGAAGCCACAAGCCACTTTTATTTCCAAATTCTAACGCAGTCAATGGAACAGACTCTGATGAATGAATATACGTGCGCATGTTCTCTGAACTTTATTTTTGACAGCCTGAGTGGTATGTGCTTACATTCTATGTTTCCTAAGGCATTCCAGAGTGATTTGCAACATGCAAGGAATATGACGGATTCTAGAGGGAAAGGGGCAGGAGGCAAATGGTGAAAGGGACACAAACTGGATAATTATTCCCTGCAAATTCTGAGTCACTTTCCACAAAGGAATATGAAGGGAAATGGGAGGAAAAGAGGAGGGTGAGTATAGAGAACCTAAGTAATTCACACTCACTCAGGAAAGGAGGGGAGTTAAACATGAAGAAATCAGCACATATTGGAGAAGCTTCTCTAAAGCTCTGTCACCTCCATCACCATGCACACTATCTGCTGTTGCATTCTGTCTGCGGAATTTCTGGCTGCCCCCTTTTCCCAGCACACCCATCTAGCTTATCTAGAATAAACTATGGGTGGTATTAACGCACAGGATTTACTAAACCCCCTCTGTTCCTTTCCATGTTAAGAACCTAAGGAGCAGACAGAGGTAAGAGAAAAACTGAAAAATTTGAAGCTGAAAACAACTGCACAAGAAGGATGTGGCAAGCAGAGTGCCACAGGATGTCAGTGACCAGCTTTCATCAAGGATGCTTGCAGCAGCTGGGCCCGCAACCTTCAAACCAAAGGTGACTCAGAATAGGAGTCTTTTAAAGCTAATGTCTTTCTAATCTAATGACCTGTATGATTCAGGCACAGCCTGAAAATACAAACTCCAAGTCAGCAGATCTTAGGAGTACCAGGAACAACAGTCATGGAAACCGTATTTAAGTAGAAGATGGTAGCACTTCACTGAGCCTAGAGTGGTTGGTAAAAGTGAGAAAAGGAGAAAACACACACACACACACACACACACACACACACGCACGCACGCACTCCATAGGAACAACAAAACAAAACAAAGTTGGGCTATTTAGCTTGACAGTGATAGGAAGAGCTCCTTAAAGGAAGAGCTTGAAATCAGCATAAATGAGTGTAAGGAATGTGGTCTCAGGGAAAGCACTTCACCTTGGAAGTTGGAACTTGCTTCTAAGCTAGCACTCCAGTAAGCAAATGATCTTTTTAGGGTTGAGTGTTCCCAGAATGCACTGATGAGGCCTTTGTTTGGGTGGCTTATGGATCAACATTTGTTTCTTTCACTTTAGGGACAGGGGAAAAGGATAACAATTAATTAAAAATTAGAAACATGACCAAGGGGTGAGTGTTGGGGGACTGCCTGATCAAGTTCTTTGTACTCTGACTCCACATGGTAGTGCAGTTTCGAGTTCACCAAGGTCAGGGCTCATGAGGTCACCAGCTCTGACTCAGTAGGTGTGACATCGAAAGCAGCTCTCCATGACTCAGTCACTTCACCTGTAAAATAGGGAGGGAGTGAATTGATAAGCTTGACTCTTTACAGGACTTGTTACTTCCTATGCCACACCTAGCCTGGATTCTCACTATCTTCTCGCAGATACACACTGATGAACCCAGGGATGGTCCCCTTCACACACACACACACACACACACACACCGATCGGTCCTGCAGCCTGTGTTGGTCTCTTGAGCTAGAATTTTAATCCATCTCTGCTGCCTAAGGTCAAGTCATGTACAGATTCTCTTTCAGATCAGCTGAAATTGGTTTCCTTTTTCTTTCAAGCCACATGATTATCACTTACCATTTAGAAAATACCATATGATCTAGTTCTTATGAAGTAAGCTTATCTCCACCTAGATTTTAAAAAGCCCGTCTTAAGCTTTTTTAATATTTTATTTTTATTTTATGTCTATGAGTGTATTGCCTACATGTGTGTAAGTGTACCTGTGTCATGCAATGCCCACGGAGGTCAGAAGAGGGTGTCGTATCCCCTGAAACTGGACTTATGGGCTTGTTAGCCACCACATGAGTGCTGAGAAATGAACCAGGGTCCTCTGCAAGAGCAGCCAGTGCTCTTAACCACTGAGCCATCTTTCCTGCCCTCACCCCCCTGATCTTGAGCTTTTATAGTCTCTACAGAGCATAAGCAATTAGTAAAGGCTTAACACAAAAAAACATGCTCCATGTGTCCTGAGGACCAGGGGGAATTATTAGTGATGCCAACTTCATTTTACATAGAAGAACCACTGCATATTTCTTGGAACTCCAAACTTAAACTTGAGTTGGCCAGGTTTTTGTAATCTATGATTTCCTTAACTATCCCTGACTATGAGTAATTCAAATATGTAAAAAATGCTTTCATTGAATCGGTCCTGCATTCCAGATACCTCCCATATATAATCTTGCTAATTCTCAGAGCTAGCAAACTAAGTGATACTACTAAGTTTATTCATTTTTGAAGATTTATTTTTTATTTATGTATGTATGTGTCTGTGTGAGTGTGTGCCCTATGTGTGTGGGTGTCCATGGAGACCAGAAGGGGGTGTCAAGATCCTTTGAGCTGAATTTATAGGTGGTTGTGAGCTGCCCAACATGAGTGCTGGTAACTCAATTTGGATCCTTTGGAAGAGCAGCAAGTGTTCCTAACCACTGAGCAATCTCTCCAGCCCTTAAGCCACTTCAGTTGATGGGAAAATGAAGAACAGCAAAGTTAAATAGCTTGCTTATTAAACTCACCAAGCAGCAAAGAGTAGAGCTGCAACTTGAGTCATGGTTAATTAAGCTCATGGCCTGGGTTTATTACCCTCACTACATTACTATATGGTTTACGTATGTTTTTGCTTTCTTTACTTTCTAGCAGGAATAAACTCAAGAAGAACAGACATAAATAAATTTGATCATCCTCTTATGGAACTGTCATGCTCTTCAAGCTAAGAACATTAACCCAACAGTGCTTTTTATTCTTTATTAAGTGCTCACACTATACCAGGTACTACAGCAAACTTCCATGTGCTCATCATATGAGTATCCTGATTGCCTAAGGCTAGTCGTGTAATTATCATGCAACTATTATTAATTTTTATAGTTAAGGTCATTGGAGCCTAAGTTAAATAATATCCAATGTCATAAAGGCCTTGGACCAGTGAAGTAGAATTCAAATTTAGTTCCATGTGATCCAGGAAGCCAAACTCTGCTTTCTCGTGTTACTATACATTGTAATACTTAGCTGATTTAGTTCCATCTTTTATAGTGGAATCAAGGGGAAATAATGAAATCTGTTCTTTCCAGCAGTCAAACAGTATACTTATTAAAAGGAAATTGATATTAAAGCATGAGATACATTTCAAAAAGTATGTCTAGCCATCCATTAAAAGGGAAAATGTATTGGGGGCAGAGGAGTTGGAGGGAGGGAATGGGGTGGGGCCAGATATGACCGAGATACACTGTATATATGTATGAAATTTTCTATGCATAGGAAAAGAAAAACTACTATTCCTCAGACTGCTACTCAATCTTATCTTTCTATAACACAGTTTTCTACTTGGAGGTGATTCCTGAGGCTCAACACTAATTCAGTGCCCAGCCAAATTTAGACATGAGAACACAAACCATAAACCTTACTTCAACAGTCAAGGCATAGAGGTAGTTTAGACACTGGGGGGCTGTATGTAAAAAATCCCTGAAAGGCTTATGAAGAGAATCAAATCAAGTTAGTCATTGAAATGAGAAAAAGGGAAGATGACAAAATCCGCATAACTCATTAGACCTCCTCAGCACATGCTCTTTGTTTTTCCTTTAGGAATTTATATTTTAGGGGCTGGAGAGATGGCTCAATGGTTAAGAGCACTGGCTGCTCTCACAGAGGACCTGGGTTCAGTTCCCAGCACCCACAAGGCAGCTAACAACCATCCATAACTCCAGTTCCAGGGAAATTTGATGCCCTCTTCTGACTTCTGTAGGTATTGCAGGACACGGGTGCATGTACATACTTAAATACATGCAGGCAATACTCATACACATTTTAAAAAATAAAATATTTTTGAAAAGAATTTATCTTTTAAAGCATTTTAAATTCATAGAAAAATTGAGAGGATGGTACAGAGGTTTCCCATAGTCCTCATCAGCCACACAAGAATAGTTTTCTCCGGTATTAATGTTGCTCATTGACATATTTGGTATGATTGATGAACTTATACTGATACATCATAATCACCCACAATTTCAAGGGATGCTTGGATGTATACACAATGACAGGTATCCATTATTAGAGTTTCACCACCTAAAAGTCCTGTGCTCTCTGATGGGTTAGAAGTGGGGGAAGGATGAACAAGTAAACACTGTATTTTTTTTACTCTGCAAATGCATTTCCATGGGCCTGAGGGATGGTTCATTGGTGAAGAGCACATACTGTTCTTCCCAAGGACCTGAGTTCAGTTCCCAGAACCCGAGTTGGGTGGTTCACAACTGCCTGTAAATCCAGCACCAGAGGATCCAAGACCTGCTGCTGGCCTCCAAAGGTACTGTACTGTGCATATACCCATACTCAGACACACACACACACACACACACACACACACACACACACACCACCACCACCACCACCACCACCACCACATAGTTAAAATAAATCTAAAAAAATCTTTATTAATTGCTTTTCCAGAATGTATATTGTTGGAATCCAATAATGTGTAGCCTTTTCAGATTGGCTTTTTTTCCCCTACTTTAGTCATATAAACTTAAGTTTTCCCCAAGTCTTTTCATGGTTTAATAACTCCTTTCTAAGTGTTACAAAGTATTTCATTGTCCAGATGTACCACCATTTACTTATCCATTCACTTGTTGAAGAGCATGTTGGTGGTTTCCAAGTTTGGGTAATAATAGATAAAGCAGCTATAAAAAATGTGCATGGGGATTTCATTTGTTTGTTTATATGCGTGTGTGTGTGTGTGTGTGTGTATGTGTGTGTGTGCACGAGCATGTTCTCTATCCATTTATCTAGGATTCAAATTACCATTGGGGCTGGAGAGATGGCACAGTGGTCAACAGCACTGGCTGCTTTTGCAGAGGACGTGGGTTCAGTTCCCAGCATCCACATGGCAACTAATATCTCTCCTTAACTCCAGTTCCAGGGGATCTGGCGCCCTCTTCTGGCCTCTTTGGGCACTGCACTCATGTTGGTGCACTGGCATACATCAAAAACTTCAGACACATAAAATTTTAAAATTGACCATTGGCAACTACATTCAAATATTCATTTTCTTTAAGTAGATTTGATGCAAACTTAGTTAAGAAAGAGAAGGTAATGCTAACAAATCTCGGATATCGGGGACTCCTTGCTCAGAAAGACAGCGTTTTTCTGGTTACTTCTTCCACATCCTTGTTCTTTCTGGTCTGCTTCCTGCTTCCACTTCCCCCAACAGAACCTGAGTCCTAGCAGTGTGTCTCAGCTGGAACATACAAACGAAACGAACCACAACAGATGCAGCCAGGGTCAGTATTGCATTAGGGATTAGGGTCAGGCCTTGGGGCACCTGCCTTCATTTCTTCAAAAAAAAAAAAAAATACAGCAATCTTCACCTTCCTGTACTTAGAAGTTTTAAAATATTACAGGGATATTCCTCTTAAAAGAAACATCAATAGGAGGACTGAAGAGGTCAGGTAACACTCCCCCACCCACACACACATACACAGACATACACACAATTATTTCAGAAGACGCTTACTAGAACATTATATTACTTACATAAAATTTCATGAAGGTCAAGTTAAATCACATTATTATTATTATTATTATTAACTATATCCTAGACTTTATTCAGAATAAGAATGGATGCAGGAGTCAGACACATACATTTTTTTTATCCTGGAAATTCCTTCTAATGTTAATACCATTATTATTTTTACAACAAATTCACAATACGTATATTTTTACACAGAGTAAACACATGAGTAAACTCAAGCACATAGCCATTTAATAACCTGTGCAAGTTAAGGGCTTCATGTAGAAATGGGAAGAGGATAATCTCATATTTAAAGTCAAATCTGTCAAAACCTAAACCCATAATCTTTCAGGCACTTCTTGCCCACTCACTGTGTCAATTTCCCACTTTGCCCCTGACACTTTCTCTATTTTAACCTAGTCTCCGCTCTGAACATCTACAAACACTTATGCAATGCTGTTGTTTCAGCTTAGTAGAACTGGTAGAGAAGAAGTTTGAGGTTGAAAAGGAATTTTGCATTATTTATGCCTTTAAGCATTTTTTGAGACAATCTCATGTAGCCCAGGACAGCTTCAAACTCACTAGGTAGTCAACAATAAACTTGAACTCCTAATCCACCTGTCTCTACCTCCCAAATGCTGAGATTACAGCAGTGGGTCACCACACCCGGTTTATGTGGTGCTGGCAATTAAACGCTGGACTTTATGCATGTCAGCTAGCACTCTACCAACTAAGCTACATCCCCAGGCCTTGATTTCTTTAGTCCTAGTGATTGGTAATCAGCAAAAGTTAAAATCAAGCAAATGAGCTCTCATTTAAAAATAATGTGTGTCATTCTCATTTAAAAATAATAGGTTCTTAGCAATATACAACATATATAAAATAAAAGCTAGCATTCACGAAACCTCAGACTTTTTATCTAATTCAACTTTTAGAACATCTGAGGTCTGTGTGCTACCAGTTCCACTTTATAAAGGAAAAGACAGGTGTGAGGGCACTACATTTTTTTCATGGATTTGTGCAGCTGGTAGAAAATGGTAAGCTTGAATCTGTTGGATCTGAACCCAAATGCCCCATGAATTCAGTGTCCTCCTGCGTGCTGGTCTCAGGGGAGAAGTTTCTTACTAGGGCGACATGAAAGCAATGAAACAGTGATGGGAAAGGTTGGATGCAGAGTGATTAATAACAGAACATTTTTAAAGTACAAACTTGATTATATTTGACATATGTAAATACATACACATACTAATATAACCACACACACATACACACACATACACACACACACACACACACACAGACACACACACACACACACACACACACAAGAAACCATCACCATTGCTGGGCATGGTGTCACACACCTTTAGTCTTAGCACTCAGGAGGCAAAGACAGGTGGATGGAGTTCAACCTGGTCTACACAGCAAGTTCCAGGCCAGCTGGGGCTACCAGGAGAAGGAGATCCTGTGTCAAAAAGATGAAGAAAAAAATAGAAAAGAAAGAAGAAAACGAAGTTAAAGATCAGCTCCATCATCACCCCCAAAATTTTATTGCCTTTTACAATTTTCTGCTGTCTCAGACAAGACATTATATACTGTCATAATGCATTAGTTTGCATTTCCTGGAATTTTATATAAGTGGAATCACACAGTATATATTCCTTATTGTCATGATTTGGGGGGGAGGTTGAGACAGGATCTCCCTATAGCCTCAGCTGGAACTTGCTATTACACCAGGCTGGCCTGGATCTCACAGAGATCTATCTTCCTGATTCTCTGCCTTCTAAGTGCTGGGATTAAAAGCTCGGACCCCGTCCAGCTTTTTAAACCAGTGTAATTATTTTGAAATTAATGCATTGTTTTATGCATCCATAGTTTGCCCCTCTTCATTGTTTGCTCCTTACAGCTAAGTGAGGACAAACCACAATTTTGTTACCCTCTATTGTGAGGACAAAACACAAGTTGGTTACCCATTTACCCATAAACAGATAAATCATATTTTGAGTGCTTACAGTTTGGGGCTATCAAAATGTAAAGCTACTATAAACAGTCAAGCACAAATCTTTCTGTGTATTTAGGCTTTATTCCCACAGCTAAATATCTAGGACCAGAAGAGCTGGGTCTTATCATGGAAGAGGGGGCAGAATGAAGGTTAGAGCCAGAGAGACAAGACAATATTAATCAAAGAAGAGTACAAGGAATTGAGAGGGTGTGGGGCACAAGACATGGGAGGAGCTGGAGGGAGACTGGGAGAAGTGGAAATAATGCAAATACAATACAAATGTATGAAATTCTGAAAAATTTAAAAAAAGAATGGTTGGGTTAACGGTAAAATGCAGTAGATTCATTTCTTCCCAAAGCTGTAGTTGGGGAAGTATGTCAAAAGTGCAAATTGTATAGATTTAGACAAAGAATGAAAACTACTTCATATTTAGAGAGATGGTAACACATGAACTTGGTCACATCAATGAAGTAAATGTCACTCTCCTGTTTCATTGAACTTGCACTCTGCTGAATATCAAATGCAGTACCCAAGCACTACTTTGAAAGGACTTCTGGTCTACCATGGCTTTGAAACATTCACTGGAAACTGTGTTTGGCATTCAGTACACTGCCTCTCATGGACTGAGTCAAATGGTACAAGGGTTTGGCACAAGCAGACAAAATGATTATTGCCTCCCAAAGAAAAATTATCTCCATTCACTTTTTTAAATCAAGCCAAATATACATGGCTGGAGAGGCCATAGAGCTTAGAGAAAACCCTATCTCTGTCACAGCTCTAGACAAATGAAATCCCTTACTGTACACTAAATATGGGTCCTTATATTTACAGACAAGTGTACTGTACACCACTCATCTCAAAATTTCTCTTTGCAACAGGTGGAGGTTATTACAGCATTCCATAACTGGTCACACATAGAGAATATATGTCTGAGGGATGCCCAGGCCAGGCCTAGGTGACATATCTACATTGGAACCTCCGCAGTTAAGGCTCATAGAACATAGGAGAACAGAAGTTGGACAGAATACTAATGCATCTCCCACCTCTCACCAGAGAAGCTTCCATATGTAACAGAGTTATGCACACAGGAGGCCACAACTGGCTAAGTTTTAGAGACTAAGAGACTGAACAGTCCCCTGGATGGGACTCCTATATTAAACCTCACCACCCACAGCTCAGGGACCACGGCAGAAGAAGGGGTGGAAAGATTGTAAGAGCCAGGTTTGGTTTATGAACATGCAGAAACAGAGGCTTTCAGGCCACTGGAAGCTTGCTCGTGTGAACTTGCAGTAATGATGGCATTGTGTGCAAGACAAATGCAACTCAATCAGACAAGTGTCCAGTGTGGAGCAGAGGAAATGGGTAGTAGACCCTCCTTAGCTTGGGAACAGTTGGCAGCTGAGTACTGCTGAGTAAGGAAGAGTAGATCATCCTTAGGAACTCTGGGTGGTTGACTAGACTCCACTGGATAAAGTTGCGCCAAAGAATATCTGGACATAAATGCTTGACTGGATAGGACTTAACATATATGACAGAATGCACGAGGTTCAGTGTGGGGGTGGATATGGGGGCATGGATGGGGGAAGAGGTCTAAATTTAATTAAGAACTGTTGTATGAAATGCATAAAAACTCAATAAAGATGTTAAAAATTTTAAATAAATAAATAAACAAGCAATTATCCTCTTAAGGAGAGAATGTCTCTGGATGTAAACAAAGAGTGTAGGATAGCTTGGAAAGATCATGATTCCAGGTGGACTTTTCTTCCTTTGAATTTTGCCACAACTGGCTGTACTGGTTGGTGTTGCAAAGTAAGTCATAGGTATCATAATCTGTCACTGCAGGGCCCAGCTTTTCTTTGACCTATTTCTAGGCACAGACCTAGGTTCCCCAAAGCAACAATAATAACCACAAAAACAAACTTCCCAATATCCCAAAATGCTTGCTCTTTTTCTTACATCCCCTAAACTACTCTTTCTAGAAATTCTGCTCATCTTAATCCCCACCTGCATCCTCAGCAGTCCACACCAGCAGTAATGTTGTAATTCTTCCTACTCTTTCACTTCTCAGCTCTCATCTTGAAATAAGCAATCAGTTACCTGCTTGCTTTTCCTCCTCTGATGAACTTTCTATGGGTGCTCTTCCATACCATGAGCACCATCCGTCCATCTCTGGGCACATCTCATTGATGGTATCCCACACTTGCTTTTATTGGCAGGACCAGACCCAGGCCATTTAGTTTAAAGTCTGTAGCACTAACCATAGAGATGCTCTACTTCTTGGTGTTTTGAGGGCCTTCAGACTGAGTTATAGATGGAGCTATGCTGTGCTTTGAACATGGGTTGTGTCCCCCACCCTGCCACCTCCCACATACAACCACCAAGGTTCACATTTTGGGAACTTGATCTCCAAGCATAAGTACTGGGAGATGGCAGACATTTTTAAGAGATAGGGCTTGGTAGAAGTTCTTAGGTCAACTAAGGCTATTCCCTCAAAATAGACTGTGGGTTCTAAGTTTCTCTCTGACTTCCTGGCAATCTGACCATATCTGGCAATCTGAGTACTCACTCCCTTAAGTGTTCCCACTGTTACAATGCCCACAAAGTGCTACAGCCAGAGGGAACCCTCAGAAGCAGTGATGCCATGCTGTCTGAACTTTTACCCTTCCAAACTATAAGATAAACAACCCTCTTTCTGATTAACGTGGTTTGGGTATTTTATTATAATTACAAACAGCTGACTAATACAAGCACTTCAACATTCTCAACTTGGGGAAAACTCATATTTACAATGTTTGATGTCAGTTTTAGAGCATGGAACCCTAGTTTGTATTTTGGAAACAAAGAGGGATACTGGTTTGGCCTTTAGTTGAAAGCATACACAGAGTTCTTCCAAAACTTCAGGAATATTACTAATTCCTTAGCATGTGAATCTAACATTTTAAAACTAAATTCAGGTATAAGACAAAAAATGCATTTTTGGGCCCCCAAAAGTCACAGTTCTAAGACCATAATTTGCAATTCTGAAGACAGATATAGGAGAATAGAGAGGTTTAGCTCTTCTGCACAAAACCCAAAGACACCAGACTTTGGGGTAACCAGGTGCTAACTAGTTACCAGCTGGTAGACGGGATCAGTGTTGCTGGAGACAAAAACAGCACACAAAGGCAATCACTCCAATTTTGAGTTTTTCTTAGATTCATATTTGAACAGGCAATTTTCATAGAGATCTTGTTTCGCCATAAATTTAGTTAAGTAGATCTGCTGATTCTGATTAGCTAAAAGAGGGAACCCTAGGGTGAAGAGGGACACGACTCTACAAATAACTGCTAGACTATACTTCTTTCAAACTATTTTTGATGTTTTTGTTTTAAATTAAATATTTACTTTGAGGCACGTAGGAATGTTTTTATTCAACTTATTTTTCCTTATCTGTTAGGAAAAAAGTTAAGCTTGATGTAGCTTTCCATCTCAGGAAAATGAGAATTATCACAATGTTCTTCTGAGACAAAAAGCTGTTAGTACAATGCCAGGCATACAGCAAGTACAATGAATTGTTTTCTAGTAATATTATTAAAGCCAATATCTGTAGACGATGTCAGTATTTGGAGAACAAAGGGAAGATGAACGGGATTCTTAAATGCCTAGAAAGGGCGTATATCTTTATGATGTACGGCAGTGCTCCTGTGGTGAGATTAGCCTGCAGTGACAGATCAGGGAAGACTGCCAGAATCACTTCCGTGTTATGGCTCAGATTCTACTCCTGCCAAGTCCCTCTATGCACATTCAAAGAAAATTGCAAGGGCTAACCTGGAAAACAGTGAATGCAAAACGAGCCTCAGTGTGTTTTCATAGAACAGAAACAAATACCGGGAGACTGACTGGATGTGTTTCAGCTCTGCAGTGGAAATACTGCTTTTACGTTCTTTGGGGTGACTCTGACCTCTTCGTTCTTCAAACTAAAAATTAATGGAATCATGTAACCATATTGTCAAGACTGTATTTTAATCAGTCCTCAAATGGCTTGCCTAGTCCATACATTTAAAGAAGAAGAGTCAGTCAGCGATCATCAAAAGGGTAAAATCTGCTTCCTTTAGGAAGAATTCATTGTTCTCACTTGCTCGTGCTCACAGTTCTCACAGCATAGAGCCAGTTATAAAATCCTCGTAACTCTTATAAATCTAAGATGGCCGGCTATTTGTCACCCTTTCTGAGCAACACAGCCACTCCATTTGCTGACATCTAGTATGAGAATGGACCAACTGCATACATATTCTGTAGCAAATGTAAAATGAAGCTAAGCGAGGTTTACCCTGAAGCCATGGATAAAAGATCACAGGCTGCTTCTTAATCATGCATTACCATTGTAAATGTTGTTTCCTGTGACTAAAATGCACGACAATACTCAGAAGGATAGATTTTCCTAAGCAGAGCCTCTGTATCTTTGTCAAAGTTGCCCTGGTATGCTCAAAAGACAGGCTTCCATACAGATCTATCTACAGACTTGGGGTCTGCTATGGCCAGGCCTTGGAAAAGTGGCTTAAACCCTCTGAGTTTTGGTTTCTCCATCTGTGGAATGAAATTAATAAACCTTGCTGAGCAAGACTGTTGTGGGCATTAAAGAATGTAACTACTTGGCAGAGTACTTGGTATACAGGAGATCAATGAATGCTAATTTATTCTTTGTCTAGTAAAAAGAAATTAGACACTGCTTTTAAAAAGATTGCACTGTTCGGCTGGCTAAGATCTCATGTATCAATAGGAATTTGTTAGAGATTCATTCTAGAAACCTATAATCATGATGTTCCCTGAATAGTAAATAAATCTCTGAAAGCAAAACCTGTGACCATCAGACCAAGCCATGGTAAGAGCTAGCCTGCCTCCACCTAATCCCCAGTAACCAAAGCCCACTCCCTGATGAATCAGCCCCATTCATCTTTGGAAAGGTTTACTACTAAAAAATGCTTCTTCAAGTTAACCTGAAATTTGCTTCTTTGTAACAGCTGCACACTAACAGGTTCTAATTCTGCCCTCTAAGCCACCAAAAACAATACCACAGTATACTCAATGCAAAGGATTCTGTTGTGGTGATAATATGGAAAAGTCATTGAATCTTGACTATGTCAGAATGGGCAGAGCCACACAGGGTTGGGCACATTGCTCTTCAAGGGTAGAGAGACTCTTAAGCCAACTGGGAGGAGTGGCTAAACTAAGTGGCCTTTGTAAGTGGTGGGAATGAACCCACAGTTATATCTATGAAAGAGAGAATATTATATTAGTTGTTTTTCTGTTGCTGTGAGAAAATAAGGGAAGAATGCTGTCTTACTTTTGTGTCACTGTGCTAAAATACCAATGCCAAAGGCAGCTTACAGAAGGAAGAATTTATTTGGGCTTATGGTTCCTGAGGGATAAGAGTTCACCATGGTGGGGAGGCATGACAGCAGAAGGGGGTCAGAGAAGAAAACAGAGAACTCACATTTTCAAGCACAAGCAGGAGGCAGAGAGAGAGAGAGAGAGAGAGAGAGAGAGAGAGAGAGAGAGAGAGAAACTGGAAATGGGACCAAGCTATGAACTTTCAACACCTCCTCCAGTGCAAGGCTGCACCCCCTAAGCTTCCTTAAGCAAAACCACAACTGGGGACAAAGTGTTCAAATCTGTGAGTCTATGGAGGACATTTCGCATCACCACAAAATGCTATAATTTTCTTTGGTGGAGAAATGGAAAGGTCTTAGGATAAAATAGGAAGCCAGCACTCACCCCCAGCCCATTCATTTCAAAGGGTCTATTGCTAACAGAGTATGGCAAGAACAGTGAAGACAAGTCATTTTAGAAAGATTCCCTGAGCAAATGCTGCAGAGACCTGAAAATTCAGTGCCTTGCCACAGTGGGAGAAAGATCATCCCACACCTACCACCCCTCCAAGGCTCAGGGACTTTGGGGGAAGAGGTTGGCAGAAAGAATGTAAGAGCTGGAGGAAGGGGTGGAGTGTTAACTGAAAATGTCCTCTGACCACTATGTTGGCAAGCTATAGTCACACCTCCTTCCCACGCTCATTAAGGATTTGAGGGGGGAGAGTCAGTTACCCCTCCCACTCAATCAGACGAACTTAGCTTCATGTGGGGGGAGGAGCAAAGGATATATAAGCTGAGAACTCCAAGAGGCCCTCTCTCCAAGAGGCCCTCTCTCACCATTTTGTGCAGGTGTCAGGAGGTCACAGGATCTATATTTGAGTATGGACTTTATGGTGCAGACATAAATGTGGGGTGCCCACTCTTCTGTAGATAAACCCTTACCCTGTGCTCAATTAAACAAACAAACAAATGGCAAAGTCATTGTGGCCCGAATTCTCTCTGGGTCTCCTGTGTGATCAAAGCATATAATAT
Organism: Nannospalax galili; assembly: GCF_000622305.1. Classification (NCBI taxonomy): domain Eukaryota; kingdom Metazoa; phylum Chordata; class Mammalia; order Rodentia; family Spalacidae; genus Nannospalax; species Nannospalax galili. The sequence continues at coordinate 1,930,279 of NW_008354705.1, read as the reverse complement.
ATTTTATGTGTATTTATTAACTTACAAAGGAATGAGTACGCAGTACCTAGCCCTGAGCCGCAGGGACTCAGAGTCCACCTTATCAGACTGCGCCATAGCCACCACTAACATTGGCTCACACCTTTGGGGCCAGTGATCTCGCCCTGGGTCCACAGGAGTCAGTCCATTCTGTCTTTGAGTTGCTGTGCTAGCTATGAGTTTCCTACATCACACACTCTACTGGGGTCTCCCAGCTTCTAACCCAAGGTGGCTCCATGCTTCCCTTCCTAGTTCCTGCTCTGAGTCAGGCCCCACCCATTGGAGGAACCAGCCAATTGGGAGACAGTCATAAAAAAAGAGAAAGATTTCCTGAGGCACTTAACAACAAAGATATTTCTAAGGCTGGTGATACAGCTCAGTGCTAGAGTGCTTGACTGACAATAATGATATTTGTGATACCCCCTTTTGGAATTAAAATAATAGGCAATTAAAGCTTAATGACGGTGATATCACTGGCCAATGAACTTGAAAATAACAAATGCAGTCGTGGATGTTATTCTTGTTTTAAAATTTTAAAAACCTAACGTCAGTAATTCTAATCAGCAAGGTCAACACAGGAACTCAAAACAGTTGGTTCCCTTGACTATTACAGCAGTAGTGAAGGCATCAAGAGATATTTCAAAAAATGAAGACTAAATTGTGAAGTATTTTGCATTCTTGTTCCCATTCTTGGCAGATGATAATTGTTGTATGTGTAAAGATAGTTTTCCTCGTGGGAAGATATAGTTAGAGGAGGCTGGAAAATCACTTTAGGTGTGAAGATGTGAGCCTTAAATTAACTACTGAAAAGAACTCAGAGACCTCTCCTGGTCAATAAGAAAAATTTCAGTAAAGCATAAGCTAAATGTAGGGATAAACACCTAGTTTACACAGATGTGTTGGTAACCTGAGGTCAAATGTACACTACTGAGACTGTTGAATAGCCAATGGAAACCTGAATGTTTTCCTAAGTATAGGCCTAGTCTCCAACACTATACAATAATAGATGAGACAGAAATGGGTGGTTTGGAAGGGGAGGGGGAATGGGATTACTCCAGAGCCCAGAACCACTGAGTTCTCCAAGCGAGATAACGAGTAAGGACAGTTGAGGTTCTTTTTGAGCTCTTCTATATTAAATGCACCAGGGCCTTTGCTGGCCCCCAGAAGGCAACAGGATTGTTCTAATCTAGGCGGCCTTTTCTCTACAAGCTCAAACTCAGCCAGTTTCTAGTTTCCTATTGATATTTGCTAATGTATTTTAGGATTTTCAATGTTTCAGCTCCTCAGCTTCTCCATCACCTAACCTCTTTCCAAAAGGGCTTACTGGCCTGTAGGCATTTCTCTGTTATACTGCATCTTCACACACAGAGACACCTCCAGGTGGCTAATGGCCTTAGGGGAAAGCTGGAGCATGCTCTGAATCCTTCTGCTGCCCTCCACTGACCACAACTGATGGCCAGGGTGGCTCTTCACCTCTGGGCAATGCAGTATGAAACAGTTTACTCTAAGCATCTGCTGGGAGCCTGGGTGCGCTTCCACACTGCCAAAGTAACTTACCGCCCTGGAACACAAGGAAATGATAGTACAGGTGAAGCTCTACCTGAAGACTTGATTCAAAGTCATCCTTCAAAGAAGAGATGCTCACCTTTCATTTACTAAACACATGCTGAGTGCAGTGGCCAAAAACATGAAAGACTGTGGAACTATGGAAAGGGAAAAAAAAAAAAAAAAAAGGAATTCTCAAAAGCCTTCTGTGCTCCATGCCCAATTATGCCTGGTCTGTACCCATGTTCCCAACTTCAGGACAGAAGAACAGTAACATTACCTGAGCCCAAAACCAAGAGTTTCCAGAATAGCTATCTCATGTAAATCTGAATTTCATATGTGATGATTTTGTTGTTTTTAAGGCATCAAAGTCTGAGACACATGACTAGAAGAAAAAAAGACAGTCATTGAGGGAAAACAGCTAGGTCATCATGTAGAGGAGCCAAACTGTAAGGAAGTAAGGACAAAAAGGCAATTAATTAGGACTATGATGATAAGGAGAGGCATTCACAAGCAATCTTTCTGCAACAGAAATCTGATCATTCCATTTGTTTATTTAAAGAGAAAAGGGAGAAGGCAGGCAGGAAGGAGGGAGGAAGGGAAGGAGGGTGGGTGGGAAGGAGGGAGGGAGGCAGGAAAGAGGGAGGGAGGGAGGAAGGGAGGAAGGAAGGAAGGAATCCTCAGATGCTGTCCACCTTTAAATTTTATTTAGGGTAGGAGGGAGGGAGGGAGGGAAGGAGGGTGGGAGGGAGGAAAGAAGGAAGGAAGGAGGAGAGGAAGGAAGGAAGGAGGGAGGAAGAGAGGAAGGAAGAGCAGAAGGAAGGAAGGAAGGAGGGAGGGAGGGAGGGAAGAAGGAAGGAGGGAGGGAGGAGGAAGGAAGAGAGGAAGGAAGGAAGGAAGGAGGAAGGAAGAGAGGAGGGAAGAGAGGAAGGAAGGAAAGAAGGAAGGAGAGGAAGGAAGGAAGGAAGGAGGAAGGAAGAGAGGAGGGAAGAGAGGAAGGAAGGAAGGAAGGAAGGAAGGAGGAGGGAAGAGAGGAAGGAGGGAAGGAAGGAAAGGAAGGAAGGAAGGAAGGAGGGAAGGAAGGAGAAGAAGGAAGGAAGGAGGAAGGAAGAGAGGAAGGAAGGAAGGCAAAGGCACACAGGAAGGAAGGAAAGAAGGAAGGAAGGAAGGAAGGAAGGAAGGAAGGAAGGAAGGAAGGAAAAAAGGAAGACTTAATGACTCTCCAATTTCTATAGGTTCAAATAGAAACTCTTTAGCAGGAGCTAGAGCAAGCATCATAATGTGTGTGTGTGTGTGTGTGTGTGTGTTATTTGCATATGTGTGTTCATCAGTGTACACATGTGCTTGTGGAAGCCAGAAGTCAATATCAGGCACCTTCCTTGATCACTGTGAGTCCCCAGCATTGGTTTACAAGTACAGGCCACCATGCTCGGCTGTTTACATGGGGGTTGGAGATGGAAACTCGGCTCCTCCTGCTTGCATGGCTAGCACTTTACCAACTGAGCCATCTCCCAGCCCCAAGACTTCATAATCCTTCCTCTCCATTCCTTGGCAGCTGCTGTCGTTGTTTTCGCATGTCTACTGGTCCAGCTGAAATGCACCTTTATAAACAGTGTGCACCTGGGACCAGGAAGGACAATTCTAGGCATGCATTCCCAGTTCAGCCAAAAGACCTAGAACACCGGAGCTTCACTTCCTCAGTTTCTCTCCATCTCTTGTTCTGTTTATTTAGATATGTCTTTAGACACTTCTGCCAGAAATGCAAACGTGGTCTGTGTCCCTCCAGAGGCATTATCTCATGGGCAGTTTTGTTCTTTCTCTCCAGCTTCTTCAGCTCAGCTTCTCTAAATCCAGATCTTTAGAACCCAATCAGGAAACACCTATATCCCTTTGTGAGGTTCCACTTGAGATCTTGCACCTAACAGTCACTACTTACTGTCATCATCTTCCTGTCCACGTGTGTCCTAGGACATTAAAAATCAAAGCTAACACAGCTACACTGTGTCTTAGACAATTTCGGAGGACTAGCTAGTACCTTCCCTGAGCATTTGATTTTATTATTCACCCCTTAGCCACCATGTGGTTTGCTCCTTCATGCATTCCTCTAAAATGATTGTTAGACTTAGAAATTTTGTCCCCACTGGCAATCCCAACAAAGCAGCTCTTAGGTAGACTTAACCCCAGTATCACAGAGCCCTACTTGTTTGAAAAGAAGGAACCAGACAACACTATAGTTCTTATTAGAATAGCGGCAGATTAAGTAATGTTACTGAGTGCTAGGCTCTGTGCTAAGTACTTTATGTTCTTGGATCCTTACAACAACTTTTGAGGAGGTATTAACTCCACTTAGAGTGAAGGCAATTGAGACTTAGGAGATTGAAAGATCTGTTTGAGGTTTTCACTCATCTGATTTCACAGCCTGCACTTTGACCCATGTGGTTTTCCTGGTTGCCCGCCTTAATGACAGTGAGTGTGATAAGTGTGTGCTGTAGCTATTTATTAGATTGCCTGGATCTAGATTCTAGATGATACTGACATTTGGCCACAGACCCACATTTGGGTTTGTAGTGGGTGACTCAGAGAATCTTCAAAGGTTTACCCTTCTACAGGAGATTCATTTCCATTCACTGGAAAACTGGAGGAACTTGACTAGAATCTCAGATCCACGGTTATGTGGTGAGAGTGATTCAGAGCTCGGCATTAAGACTGTCCTTATTAGAGCAGCCTACTATTGTTGCTGCTATTATTGTCACTCCTGGCTGAATGTGAGAGAATTCTGGGTGTATAAAGGAAGCAAGGAATCCCTTTCATTAAGATGGGATGTAGCTAAGTGTACATTCAAGTTATATGGCAAAAAACATAATACACATACATGCCATATGGTCTATGCACACATTTCACCATCAGGTTGTAAGTAACAGCTGCTATAAAAAAAAAAAAAAGCTATTATGCAATATGGATTTCTCTGTGTCTTTCACATCTACGGTTTTTTAATGCTCAATTCTTGGCCCTCTCAGATTCCCTAATGGAAGAAAAGACACATCTTTTAAGCTCACCTGGCAATTTGTCCTTTTAAAAGTAAAATTCTGAAAGCATCATGAGATCGCATCTGTTGCATTCATCGCCGCATATCCAGCACTTGGCTGGTGGTGGGCACACAATAAAGAATTGTGTAATTGAAATCAGTTGCCACTTCCACAATCATCATAGCCGCCCTCTTAGGCTAAATTTATGCGTGTTGATGAAGCGCTGTGTGATTGAGCCTGGGAGCACAGATTGTTATAAATGTCACGCTGCCTCTTTTCCCATATATCGTCCCCCAGGAGTGAGTAGGACACTTGGTTGTATGAAGCTTTGCAGAGAGAATGGAAATCAAAGTCCTTCCCATGCCTCAGAGATTGGGCAGAATGTGACCAGGCAGCAGAATCTAGCACAGGCAGGCTGGTTCTGGGGTACAGTGTTGAAGCTCCCTGGAAAGCCATCCCCAGCAATCACAGAGCTCAGCCTAATTTGGAAATACAATGCACTGCAAGAATTGACGAAATAAAAGGGGAACCTTGCCACCTCTCAGAAGTACTAAGTTAATGGAACCAGACCCCCATTCATAAACAGTCCTCAGCTCTCTGCTTGCAGAGGCACATGCTTAGCAGAACCCACCTGCTGTGCTTCTCAATGAGTTCAGGAAAAAGAGTAACCCCTCACTAGCCATTCAAGTCTTCATTAAATTGAAACCCGCCCTAGTTAAACACCATGTACTTAGCCAGACATAGGTAATTCCTGAGGTCATCTGTCCTGGAACCAGGTCAAATTCACATTCGAATTCCATCACTATTTGCCTCCAGATGAGCCTTTCTCACCCTGTTCTCTATCCTTAGGCTGACTGTGTGCATCCCATCAGCTGACTCCCTTACCTTCCTGCTTCCTGTTGGGGCACTAGCAAGACACTGAAGGAGAAAGGAGAGTGGGGCCTGTGTGGAGTACCCCCATGCCTGCTTCCTCCTTCAGGGTCACTTTATGTCAGTTATATTCCTTAGGCAAAGGTCTTCTGTGGGTAACCATCCCTATACAGACCTGCCCATGTCCTGAACTGTCAAGTTTCAAGCTTCCTTAAATCAACCAATCAAGGTATACTGTGTGCTACCAGGGTCCTGCCTGACGCACCATTTTCTGATGTTCTGGTGTGTGGTTTGGCAGGTTAATACTTAACTTTTCTGTGTCTCGGGTTGATCAGTTATCCTGGGAATGAACCCAATACTGAGCTCAATGGCTATAGTGAGGACAAAATAACAGCTCACAGCCGTTAGAACAGGGCTCAGTGAAATATTAATTATTGTTATTATAGACACTCAGTTTGGCAAGATCCCTCTTTTTCAGCCTCAGATTTGACTTTACCCTCCCATTTCCATTCTTTCATGACAAATAAAAATAACTGTTCAGATACTTCCTATGCCTTATTTAGTTTCAGCAGATTACCTGAGACAAGTTCAGCCTGTGAGAGTGTGTGCGTGCGTGTGTGTGTGTGTGTGTGTGTCTGTGTGTCTGTGTGTCTGTGTGTCTGTGTCTCTGTGCCTGTGTGTCTGTGTGTCTGTGTATGGTTCCTATAAGGAAATTGAACTACTAAACTGGTCTTGGCTAACCCAAAGCTATACAGTCAAGTTCAAATGTGAAGTCAGGGTCACTGGTGGTTAGGATTTTAATCTAGAGAACTCAACTTGATTTCACCTTGTGTGACAACACTGATGGATTGGTAGTAACTACCAGAACACTGTATTAAGAAGGAATCAGGAAGGAGAAATACTGTGATTGATTAATAATGGCTGCCAAGTACACACAGGTAAAAATGTTGCCCATCAGTGCCCCTGTTCTTCGTTTGGTGGTCCACTCTACCTTACCAAACAATCAAATAAGTAATTTGTCCACAGACATTGATGAAATAGCTTGTATATATATGCACCTTCCCAGACAAACTATAAGATACACTGAGACTTCAGATCTAATCCCAGTCTGTTCTTGGGAGTTTACAATCTAACCAGAAAGTCAAAGCAAAAATAACAAAACAATAAAAATAATGTCACTCCTAGTCTCCAAGTACAGCTATGGTTTATTTCCCTTGCTGCTGAATATTAAGTTGCTTTCTTAATCATATAAGTATTGCAGGCTCTGTTTTGTTTTTAATCTATAATCTTCTTTCCTTGTCTTCATTCATTTATTCATAATTAATGAACTAATTCAATATACATTATCTGAGTTTCTGTGATAAGCACTGACGATATGGTTATAAAACAGAGCATGGTCCCTGCATCTTATAGAACATATAGTATAATGGAGAATTGTGTTGTTAATTGTCTTGCTGGTATGCATGCACACATGTATGTACCCACACATGTAAGAAAAAAGTTTGGGTTCTGAGTTGGGCGATGGATTCTATATATGATTTCTATATAATTTATGACCTATATTAATCCTCACCCACCCAGGGCTCAGGGACTATTGCAGGAGAGGGGGAGGAAAGATAGCAAGAGCCAGGGGTGGTGGAAGGCCACAAGGAAATCGAGTTTTCCAGGCTTCTGGGAACTTGCCCATATGAACTTGCAGCAATGGTGACAGCATGCACAAGACCCATGCAAACTCAAACCAGACAAAAACCCGGCACAGAAGTGTGGAAATGGGCAGGAAGCTCCAACCTTAATTGAGGAACTTTTGGCAGCTGATCACTGTTGGATGAGGGAGAGTTGGTCCTCTTTAAGAGGATAATGCTAGATAGGCTGATCAGGCCCCAGTGAATGAACTCACACCAAAGAACATCTGGGGACATAAACTTGACATAAAAGACCTTCACATAAAAGCATGAAATCTGATGAGGAGGGGGTTATGGTGGGTGCACGTAGGAGAGGGAGTCTAAATATGATTAAGATGTATTGTATGAATGACAAAAATTCAATAAAAATATATATTGGAAAAAATATATATAGAGAGAGAGAGAGAGCTCTCACAAAATACTCCAACAAAAGGAAGTTAAGGAACAAAGAGCAACAGGATCTCATCTATTATGGTGGGGAATTCATGGTAGGAGCTTGAAGTAGCTGGTGACACTGCATCCATTATCAGGGAACAGAGGGAGATAAATGCTAGTGCTCAGTTTGCTTTCTCCTTTTTTTACAACATATATTTTTATTGAGTTTTTGTGGATTTCATACAATACATCTTAATCATTTTTACCCATCCCTTCCATATTTGCACCCATATTCTGGGTAAGTTCCCAGAAGCCTGGAAAACTCGATGTCCTTGTGGCCTTCCACCACCCCTGGCTCTTGCTATCTTTCCTCCCCCTCTCCTGCAATAGTCCCTAAGGCCTGAGTGGGTGAGGATTAATATAGGACTCACATATTATATGGAAGTCATATATATATATATATATATATATATGCCATTGCCCAACTCAGAACCCAAATATTTTTCTTACATGTATAGGTGCACACATATGTGCATGCACATGCACAGTTGTGTGTGTGATATATACCTAAGTGTGCACAGATGTGTTTATTTGTGTGTGTGTATGTAGAAGCCAGAGCTCAAATTGAAGTGTCTTCATCTATCACTCTCCACCTTATTTTTTGAGACCGGGTCTCTCAGTGAACCTGGGACTAACTGGATTGGCTAGACTGACTGACCAGTGAGCCCCTACCCTATCGTCATCATCGGGGTTACAGGTATGTGCTTCCATACCTAGCTTTCATGTGGGTGCTGAAGACTGAACTTAAGTCCTGATGCTTACAAGTCAAGCACTACTCACTGAGTCATCTCCCTCAAGCACCTTCAGAACCCAGATCTGGATGTTGCCATTTGCTCTCCCGACTCTTCTCTGAGCATATTCTGAGCTTGCTGCCTGCCTTTCAGGACACCCCCATGGTTCCTCATCACATTTCCTATGAGGACACCTAAATTTCCCTATTATCTGTCGTGGTGCTCTCTTCCCCTGCAACCTTTCCTGAAAGATCTATTTCCTTCCAAGGCTTCCTGTCTGTCCATAGCCTCTGTGGTCAACCCTGACAAGCCTGCCTTCAGTTACTGCTCAGCATAGTTGGTCTACTGTTCTGCCATTTGACCAAGAGAACCCTAGAAGCATAAGTTTCTGGAGAAATATTTATCAACTTTTCTGTTGATTTTTCTATCAATACTGCAGATTTTAATTTTATTTTTTTTGTAGGTTTAAAATAAAATCTTCACTCACAGCATAAAATACAGTCTGATATTCTTGATATTCTCTGTTATTTCTTAACACCACTACATTTTCCCCCCAAGCACATTCAATACTGGAATATTTAAGGAGTTGCAAAAATTCACATTAGGAATGCAAATTGTGATTTCAAGGGTGCATTTGAATTCTGATTTATAAAGATTTCAGGATGACACATTTTCTAGTTCATCTTATGTGAGATCCATTTCCTACAGAAAATTAAAAATATAAATTGCAGTCATATACCCTCTACTCATACCACTTGCTTGTTCTTCTAAGGAACAGATGGCACTTACAAAGTATGAAGACACAAATGTATAAACACTCATCTAATTTCTTAGTGTTTTGTCTGCTTTGGTTGGGGTTGGGTTGGGTTTCTTTGAATCAGAATCAGTAAGAAGGGTTCATGCAGGAGGGTGATTTAGTAGTCTCCATGGTAAAGAAGGATTAAAATGATGAAGTGGGAAGGGGGAGAGATGGCTCAGTGGTCAAGAGCTCTCTCTACTCTTGTGGAGCACCCAGGTTCAGCTCCCAGCACCTATGTGGCAGCTAACAACTGTCTGTAACTCCAGTTCCAGGTGATCTGGTGCCCTCTTCTGGCCTCTGCAGGCATTGCATGACACCGGTACTCTTACATTCATGCAGACAAAACACTTATACACATATAATATAAATAAATAAATTTTAAAACTTAAAATGCTGAAGGGCGCATCAAGTGTCTGGAATTCCTTCCATTGCTTTCCTGCCCATCTCTGACCCTCATTCCAGGCCCTTGTGAACTTGAATGTCTACAGCCAAAAGAATAAGACAAGCACTAAACACCTATGATTGTTAACAAGTAGCTGCTTCTCTCAGAATTTTTCAGATCCCAAAAGAGAGAAGAAAAGAACCTGGAGGAAGCATATCCATCCTTCAAGCCCCCGATGATGACGTGCACTCTAAGAACCCAAATATCTGAGCAGGCATCTCAAAGTTGCTGTCAGTGCTATCTTCATCTCGGGACTTGTTCCTGGTGGTTTATTTCAATGGAAATGGGACACAACCGCCCAGGCAGCAGCATCCCAACATCTGACAGCATGAAGATGAGGTTTTACCATACCTGCACAGATGTTCCTCAGTTAGACAGCTGCCAGCACCAGTTCCTATCTCAGTTTGGAGGACGGGAAACACACAGCTCATTCCTCACAGCCATGATCCCTCCAAAGTGTGAAGCACCATACGGAAACTGTCAAACTCAGCTCCACAGGGCTCAGACTAACAAGGAACAAGCACGGGTTCCACATGCCAGGGGGAGACAATGATTAAATGCAGAAAGAGAAAGCTTCAGTACTAAAGCACCAAATTACTGTGAACAACACGGCTTGTGTCTGAAGCTGTCAATCTGAGATATTTTCGGATGGAAATAATAGTCAAACTGAACATCTAAAATTGCATCCTATTAGACTATAAACTCATCACATAATGGACAAGAGAAGCATAAATGGACAACACCAACTACATGCTGTTCATGAAGGTGAATTTTTATTTCCCTATATATTCACTTTGTGGTTTGCAATTGCCGGTTGCCTATGTATGTAAACAGAAAAACATATCGTTCACATGTTTTATAAAACAATATAGAAATGACAGTACCAGAAAAGCTGTCTTAAAACTGCATTTATAGCACAAAAGTATGAATGATGTAATTAGATACTAAATCAATATGCTGGTAGAGTGTTAACTTTTAGAGTGGGGTGTGTGTTGCATACATACATGAGGTTGTATAGGTACACATGCCTACCCATGTGAATGTGGAGACCAGAGGAAGATGTTGTGCATCAGCCTTATTCCTTAAAGACTGAACCAGAGGCACGCCATTTCAACTAGGCTGGCAGGCCAGAGAGCTCCTAAGATCTCCCTGTCTCTGTCCCCAAAACTGGGGTTATAGACACATGTAGCCCTATCCCAACTTTTTATGTGGGGTCTGGGGATTCAAACTTAGGACTTCATGCTTGTATAGCTAGCTTTCCCACCCTCTGAGTCACCTCTCCAATCTCTCCAGCCCCAAATTATATTATTTTTAAATATGATTATAAATTGGCAGGTATATATGCTTGTAAAATGTGTATATTGATGCAAGGAAATGTTGAATGATCCTTGGAGTTTTAATTTGTTTAAATAAAGTGGGAGAAGGTAAGGATGGAGTAAACTAATTTAAACTCTGTTTCGTTCTATACAAAGACTTTCTGATGTTTGGTGCTCTTCTATCTACCTTGTTTATCAGTGATGGGTTGGGCTGCCTCACAATGATACCATTCGATCAGACCAACCAACAGAAATTCATTCATTGCTCTGTAGACAGTGAGACTCAGAAAATAATGATGCATGGCTTTTACCTGGTATCTGATATTCTCACAAAGTAATGAACAGTGCTTCACAGCCATTTTAACCAAAATTTTAAAAATATTGATGAAATGCCTGACCATTACCAACAAAATATTTACAAATCATAGCAGATTACATTATTCCATAATTATGTAGGTATACAAGAATAGGTTCATCCTAAAATACTTTCACCCAAATTTTTCACCAAAATAATTTTGTGAAAGAAATTGATTGATGAATAGATGAGTCTTAAGAGTTCATCAATTATATAAGAATTCTATTACTGTCTTCAAAACAGCATTAAAATAGTGAATTATGAAAAAGAATTTCACTACAAAAGTACAGATCAGAATATTCTAATTACAAAGAGACTGATTTATCTTAAGCAAGAGTACCATCTTAGCCTTTATTATTTTCTTCTTAATTTTAAGATTACATTTATTTATTTACTTGTGTGCGTGTGTGTGTGTGTGTGTGTGTGTGTGTGTGTGTGTGTGTATCACACTGGTCAGTAAGCAGCATTCCTCCATGGCCTGTGCTTCAGCTCCTGCCTCCAGGTTCCTGCCCTGAGTTCCTACCTTGGGCTCCCTGATAAACTGTGATCTGGGGGATTTAAGTCAAATAAACCCTTTCCTCCCCAAGTTGGTATTGATGATGCTTTGGATAAACTATGATCTGGGAGATTTAAGTCAAATAAACCCTTTCCTCCCCAAGTTGGTATTGGTGTTTTGTCACAACAATAGAAGGCAGACTAGAGCACAAGTGCTATAGTGGCTATGTGGAGATCAGAGGACAACTTGTGGGAGTCAGTTCTCTCTTTCCACCATACGGATCTTGGGGGTTGGGCTTATGTCATCAGGTTTGGCTGCAAATACTTTATCAGCTGAACCATCTCACTGGCTTTTTTTTTTCTTTTAATAGCAGTAATACTGTTCTTTAGGAACATAGGAAACATGGATTATTTTTCTTTCATTGAGTTTGTTCTTTGATGATTTCATACATGAATAACAGGATTCTGATAATTTTGACCACTTCCCGGTCTCTCTCCCACTTTTGTTATCCTATCCTTCTCCCTACAAGTCCCCTTCCACGTTCATGACTTTTGTTGTTGCTGTTTTTGAGACGCAGTTAGTTTAACCACAATCATCCATGTGATCTTGGTCTTGGAGCTATCTGCTGGAGCTTGGTGAACTTCATTGTGTACACATCTGAAGATAATCAAGGTGCCCTTTCCCCCCCTCATCCATCAGTAGTGAATATTTCAGTGGAGAGGAGTAGGGTCCACCTATTAACCCACCCCCAGTCATGTTTTGATATACTGAATCCCAGATAATTGAATTACACTGTATGTATTTCTTTGAGGACTATCATCTAACAATTTATCAGGAATGTTCTTTGACAACATTATTTTAAATAGTGCACTACAATTCATTTTACCCATTTGCCATTGTTCATCACTTATATCAATCCCACTTCTTCAAATTAATCATTAGTAATTATAATAATTACATTGCTAGTTCAAAAGTTATACAAATTTTGACTCTGTGTTAAAACATTTTAAATTATAGAAGCAGCATATGAACATATTTTCAAAAAGAAAAAGTCTATTTTCTTTTCTTTCCTCACCCCAAAGTACAGTCCACCCTTCTGACATAGCCACTGTCAACAATTTCTTGTTTCTGGTCTCAGAAGTGACACAAGCACAGCAGTTCCAGGAAGCTCGCAGCATCTTAGCAGAATGTCCAGGAGAGTTCTGAGTGTCAGTGCACACCTCCACTTCAGTCACTTTAATGTTCTTATTAGAGCTATCTGGACATAGAATGGCTTATGAAACAGTCTAGTCTGGGTGGAGATGATTTATTCCACTGTTATTAGAATGATATAACAGTCTCCTATTTATATTTTGAAATTTTGCAGAAATGTATAATTTGAGAAGGAATTTTCAAAGTAAGTCAATAAATGCCTTTTAATCTTCTTACATATTACCATGTTACCTTCTAAATAGTTACATTTGCTTACATTTCTAAGAACCCTGACTTAGCAACAATGAATCTTGCATAAGTGTTTAATCTTTGACACTGTGAAAGCTAAGAAAATACATTATTTTGCTATTTTCATTTGTATTTCTTTATGAGTGAGATCAACTACTTACTCAATTTAGATTTCAAACTTAAAAGTCCAGTTGAATTATCTAATGACCCTAAAACCCAGCGAAAATCTTGTCCTTGTTATTCTTCAAGTAACTAATGTTTCCTAAAATTTGTTTTGTAACTTATATATGCCATTGTTCTTACAGACAATATTTTAATACTGTCATAAGGTCTGTTTATTTTAGCAGTGTTAAAACTTGTCAAACTCTTTACATGTTTGGGATATTTTACTGGTAGAATTTTTGAACATGGTCCCCCCATCTTTCCCATCCCAAGGCAGAGCCACATAATGGAATGTGTGCTTCAGCATTTGCCAAAAAGTCAAAGCAACTCTGAAAGTAGTGAGGCACAAATAAACTACTGAGTGGCAGGTATCATATTTTTATCATATGATTAAAAATAATTAAAATTTAAGGGAATAATCAAAACCATACTTGACGAATATTCCCCAAATTGCTAACAGTGATTATTGATGAATTGTAGAATTGCATATTACCAAATTATCCTTTTTAAAAATTTTGCTTTATTCTTGAGAATTTCATACATGTGTACAATGAAATAAGATCATACACTCCCCCACCTCCACTTTGTCTCGTATCCCCCTCCCACCTTCATGTCTTCTATTTTTTGATTACCCACTAGGTCCAATTACAGCTGCCATATGTGCATGGGTGTGGGGCCATCCACCGGAGCATAGCAAGCCTACCAGTGGCCACGCTGTCAAACAAGAATTATTCTTCCTCCCCCAGCAACTACCAATTGCCAGTAGGTTCTCAGTGAGGGGTGGGGCCTTAAGAGTTCCTTCCCATCTATTCTTGATCTTTCTGTGAAAATGCTACAAAAATCAATAGCAAGTGCTTTGTTCATGAATCTGCTATCTTTACCCCTCGAAGAACATACTCAAAGGATTTTAAATTAATTCTATTAATAATTCATTCAATAAACACATTCAATATTTTTCTAAAAAGCTATGAGTTTGCTATAAGCCAGAAATATTTGACACAGCCCAAGCTCCTAAAGAGCTCACCACATTAGATCTATAATAGAAATAAGGGAGAGGAGACAAAATGTTGGGAAGGAGACATGCTGGGTACAGGGAAGGTGTTGGAGGGGGAAATGGGGAGTGATTATGAGCATATTTAGTAATAATGCTGATTGAAATGCATCAGACATGACCCTAGGAAGTTGAAGTCTCATTTTCCTTTGCAACGTGTTAACTCTTGTAGCCATGGTAGATGAGTTCTCAAATATTTGGATCTCAGGACACATTTACACCTTTACAAAATATTGAGGACTGAAAAGAGCTTTCCTTTATCTGATACATTTATACCCACCAATCACTATATTAGTAATTAATGCCAATTTTTTAAAAGTCATTTTACTGTCTATTACATATTAGCATAAACTATTTTATAAGCAATAACAGTATTTTCCAAAACAAAAAAATATTTTAAGGTTAGGTGTGGCAGCACATGTCTTTAATCCCAGTACTCAGGAGGTAGAGGCTGATGGATCTCTGTGAGTTTGAGGCCAGCCTGATCTACATAGCAAGTTCCAGGCCAGCCAGAGTTACACTGTAAAACCTAATAAAAAGTAAAATAAAATAAAATAAAATAAAATAAAATAAAGAATAGCATTCATAAACTTTTTTCAGTCTCTTACATGTCTAGTAAACAGAAGACAGCTGGACTCCCTGTGTTTCCACACTCAGTCAGCTGTGACATCATATGCCATGTAGCTCTTGGTGATCTCCCCACAGGCCTCTGGCAGAAGAAGGGCAAAAGGCAGGTAGCATCTTAGTATTATAATCAAGGTAACTTTGACTTCATGGACCTAGGAACTGCACTCTGAGAATCTCCGAATGAGATCTAAGGTCTCATCGGGTTCTGACATTTGTTGAATGTATGATTTTTCTTTCTTTCTTTCTTTCTTTCTTTCTTTCTTTCTTTCTTTTTCCTTCTGTCTTTTTTTTTTTTTTTTTTTTTAGTATTTTTGAGACAGGGTCTCCCTGTAGCCCCAGCTGGCCTGGAACTCTCTATGTTACCAGGTGGGCCTTGACCTCACAGAAATCAACCTGCCTCTGGCTCCCATGTGCTGGAATTAAAGGCGTGCACCACCACACCCAGCAATTTTCTCTTTTTATAAAATGTTATGTGGAAGATATTTAAAGAAACACAGCAAACTAAGAGAAACACAGAAATAGGAAACTTTTCCTTCAGTTTTAGTCTTTTGGAATTTGTCATTTCCCCAAATCCAGAAAACAATGAAAATTTAATCCAATAAATTTAATCTAATTCTTTGATTAAAAGAATTTTAATCAAAAGTATAATACATTTTCATCATTAGATTATATAGATAACCAAATTTGAGAAATTTTAAGATCCATGATTTTCAATTTATCAGATGAATATTATTTTAGATATGTTTCAAATCCCTAATTCACCCTATAATTAGATTTTTATTTTTATTATATATACATACACACATATATATGCATATATATATATCTTCAGGTGTGGTAGGGTGTATAGAAAGGTGTTAAAGGTAATTAGCCTAATAACTGAGAGATACACATTTTGTGTGCAAAAACATCAGTGTATTGGGGGTTGGAGATATGGCTCAGTGGTTAAGAGCACTGGCTGCTCTTGCAGAGGATCTGAGTTCAGTTCCCAACACCTACATGGCAGCTAATAACCATCCATAACTCCAGTTCCAGGGAAATCCAACACCTTTTTCTGACCTATGTGGGCATTGCACAACATAGGTACACTTATACACATGCAGGCAATATACTCATACACTAAAATAAAAATAATAAAAATATTAAAAATATATTAATGTGTTTATAGTGAGACTTATGACTAGAAAGCAACCTTAATAATCAAATATTTCCTCTTGAGATGGAATTAATATTATAGTAATCAAAAGAAATGTTGCTCAGTGGAGTTTTCAGATATAGCACAAGGTAAAATTTTACCCACTTCATTTCCTCAAGGCAAAAACTATAGAAAATAACTATAACACCAAGTACATTTATAACTCTTAACATATTATGAAGAAACATTCATGAAATGTATCTGTGATTAATCATAAGTAGTTTTGCTTCATTCTATATATGAATTTGCATCAGAGTACTGCTTCTATTTACACAGTTCAGTGAACTCATTAATCCTCGTTAGTAATGTAAATTCTGGTAAAATACTCGCTAAAAGACTTTCATAGGCAGCATAGCAGAGAATATGCTATATTCGTTTTTCAATATTCACAAGAACATATTTGAAATAAACTTCACAGGCTAAAAAAATCTAAAATTCTGTTTTAAAGTCAAAATGATGCTTTGTATAATAAATGAATCTTTAATATAAAATTCATTTATTGTTCCTACACCTTACTAGGCAAAGATGATTGCATAGACATAATTGATAAGATATGGCTCAGTTTACTCATCAGTAAAATGGGGCGAAATGAACAGTACTTCACAAATTAAACAGGATTAAAAGCTGGACAAAGCTTTTAGCAGCGTCTAGCACACACTGAATGCACATTAAATGAGAGCTGCACTGATGGTGATGATGATTCTCTTTCTAAAATGCTTCTTGGAAACACAGAACCCAGGTACAGGGATACCTGACCATGACAGAGCTGTCAATGGACTTCTCTAACAGTGACTTATATAAAAGATGATTTGCGGACAACTGATTATCCACAGGAACAATACAATCAGACATGGCCCATCCCATATTACACACCAAAATTAAAGGTAGACTAAAGATAAATGCAAAATGACAACATTCTACAGCTTTAGAAGATAATGTGGGAGAATGTTAAATGAGCCTAAGGTAGGAAATGATTTCCTTAATAAGTCATGAAAAAGCTTAACTATCAAAGAAATCATTAAATTGACAACCATAAAGGTCCTCCAACATCAACCATGTGTACACACACACACACACACACACACACACACACACCCCTTCATACCAAAGACTGTCACATTATGCCATAACTAGTAATTAAGTATAAAAACTACTGGCTAATCAATAAGAAAATAACCAGCAATCAAGCAGAAAAATAGGTTAAGATGAGGTCTATCAGATTGGAAACAAATTTGTATGTAATCGTTTTAAATGATGATCATTCTCTTTTATAATCAGAAAAACACAAATTAAAACCATAATACCATGCCATTTCACAAGAGCTTGAGAGGCAAATTTCAAAATGCTTGAAAAGTGCTGGACAGATGGTTCAGTTGCCAAAGTATCAGCTGTACAAGCTTGAGGACCTGAGCTCAGATTCCCAGCACCCACATAAAAGCCAGAAGATGTGGCATTCATCTGTAACCCTAGCACTGTGGGGTTGGGGTGGAGGGGTAAGGTGGAGAGGTGGATCCCTGGAGCCCACTGGCCAGCCAACCAAACTCAATCAAAGAGCTTAACACTCAGTGAGAGACCAGGTCTCAAAAAATAAGGTGGAGAAGAATTGAAGAAGATACTCGATGTTGATTATGCCTGCCCCCAACCCCACACACACATATTGAAGAGTGACAGTTCATAGAATCAAAAAAAATACATGTTTGGGGACTGAAGAGATGGCTTAGCGGTTAAAAGTACTGACTGCCCTTGCAGAGGACCCAGGTTCAATTTCCAGCACACATATTGAGACTAAAAACCATCTGACTCCAGTTCCAGGGGATCCAATGCCTTCTTCTGACCTCTGGGCATTGCACAGCGTGGGTGCACTTACATACATGCAGGCGATACACTCATACACATGAAACAAAAACAGTAAATAAAATATTTTTAAAACATGTCTGACAATATCAAATATTGCCTAGGACAAAATAGGAAATAGAATATTTGCAAGTTCCTAGTGAGTATGCATATTTATTTTACACAATGAACAAAATAACTGGACATCTAACAGAACTAGAGATGTGAAGTAATACTCAAAATTTTCCCTTCGGCAGAGAATGGAGCTACGTGGTAAAGTATTTGCTTTGGCCAGGCACGGTGGTATATTCCTATAATTCCAGTACTTGGGCTGCAGAGGAGAAGATTGTGAATTCAAAGCTATCCTGGGAAAGACCCTGTCTAGACAAAAACGAAAACAACAACAACAACAAAAAAAAAAAAAAAACCACTTGCCTAACATGTGAAAGGCCCTGGTGTTGATCCCCAGAACAGGAAAAAATAATTTTCCTTAATATTTGTACTTTTACATATGAAAACATGGATATAAG
>NW_008354705.1:1910360-1911331 GCF_000622305.1 Nannospalax galili | reverse complement strand
ATTGTTAATCTTTTCAACTTTTTTTTTTTTTTAAAAAAAAAAGAGAGAAATTAAAAAAAAAAAAAAAAAAAAAAAAAAAAAAAAAACCACTTGCCTAACATGTGAAAGGCCCTGGATTTGATCCCCAGAACAGGAAAAAATAATTTTCCTTAATATTTGTACTTTTACATATGAAAACATGGATATAAGAATTTTCATAGGTATAGTGATTATAATGACCAAAAATGGAAAAAGTGGGGCAAAGTAATGGAATCTCACATAGAACTGAATGTGGATAAGTTTAGCTACATAGAGAAATATGGACCATAGCGTTTCAATAACATAGTAATAAAAATATATGAAACCCAAGAATATATATAATAATTTAATTCATAGCAGTTCAAGAATCAAGCAACACTGACCTACGGCTGAACTTCTTTAGCATTGTTACCTACTTTCCAAAGAGAAGGAAACAGCAGCCTAGAATGTGGCAGCATTCAACACTATTAGTGATGTCTAGAGCAGCTTCAAGATGGCCATCTGTTCGGTCTCTGCGGTGTCTCAAATACCACTTACCCACTACAAAGGCCTTTCCTGGGTGACCTTCACAGCATCCATGCTATAAGATATGAGTACTATAGATGAAGGAAAAGACACGATGGCAAAGTTGGCTCTTTTAGAAGAATAATGTTGCTTTGGTATTTGGAAGTGTCCTTTTTCTTTTGTATTATGCTTGTTTAAGTAAGACCATTTTTATGAAGGCATATAATGCACTTCAAGCACATTTCCCTCATACCCGCTTACCCTCCCCTATTTTACTCCTCTATAGTCCTGTTAGACCCTTTGTTTCCCTGGACAGCTTCACTTGTACTTTCAAGTCATATGTACATATGTAATTTTATGTGTCTACTTTCAAGTCAAACATACATAATTTTATGTGTCTATATAAAATTTGGGAACCACAAACAAGAGAAGCCATGTGATCTCTGTCC
>NW_008354705.1:1885518-1910277 GCF_000622305.1 Nannospalax galili | reverse complement strand
ATTTTCCATTCTCCTGCAAATGATATAACTTCATTCGTCTTAATGATTAAAAAATTCCATTGTGATATATATATATATATATATATATGACATTCCCTTTATCCATTCCTCTGTTGATGGACACCAAAATAGGTTCCATAACTTAGGTATTGTGAATTGTGCTGCAATAAACATTCGTGGGCAAGTGCCTCTGTGATGTGTTGACTTGAAGTCTTTCAGGCAAATATCCAGAAGAGGTATAGCTGGGTTATGTGGTAGGTCTATTTTCAGTTCTTTAAGGAAACTCTGAATCTATTTCCATAGTAGCTAGACTAATTTGTATACCATGGAAAGATTCTTTGAAGGGTTTCTAGATTAGTTTTAACCAAGAGGATCGAAACTGGTCTGTGGTATACAGAGGGCTCTGTCTTTCTTTGATTCATGTATTTATTCTTTAGCAAACAGTTCTGAACGTCAGTTTCTGGGTAGAATAGTGAAGAATATAGGAAAAACTCTGACCTTAAGAGCTCCCAGTTTCATGAAAGGATTTAATCCATTAATGCCTAAAGGGCCTTTGCATTTATCTTTTCATCTATATCTTTTAGTCTATTTATTCAACAACATGACTAAATGTTGAAGATTCCAATAAGAAATTGGCGGGAGTAATTCTGTCTGCTGCCCATGTGTTAGGGTCTTTCTTTCTCTTTTCTCTTTTCCTTTTGAATAACCTAAGTTATTCTCAAAGCTTGCTAAATGTGTCAAGCACAGATCAGACCTGGTTCAGGAGTTACAGCTGGACCAAGAAGTGACAGATGGCCTCAAAGACTCAAAAGCATTTACAGTAGATACTCTGACAGTTTCAGGAGGGGTCTTATCTTTTTATGAAGTATTCAGTATTAGAATACTAAATAAAGAATGAGTTTGTGAGGTGGAAAAATCCAAGGACATTCAAGTTATTTTTTAACAGAGGAAATACATGCTACTATGTAAGTAGTCACTGAAGCTTTAACACAGTCTTAATGCCTGATCATTTTTTATTCCACTTTAAAAAGATTTATTTTTGTTTTAATTCTGTATATATGTGCAGCTTGTGTGTGGTTCTGTGCACATGTGTGTGCAAATACCCACAGATTGCAGAAGAAGGCATCACATCCTCTGGATCTGGGGTGACAGGCGGTTATGAGCCACTGGATCAGGGTGCGGGTAATGAAACTCGGGTCCTCTGCATGGGCAATGTGTGTTCTTAATTGTTAAGCCATGGCTCCAGTGCCCTGCCTCCCATTGGCTATTTCTAAATTTTTTAAAGGTATTTATTTTATGTGTATGAGTGTTTTGCCTGCATGTAATGTTGATGAACCATGTATGTACAAAACCTGCAGAGGCCCAAAAAAAGGGCATACAATCCCCCAGAAACTGGAATTGCAGGTGGTTGTTAGCCACCATGTGGGTGCTGGGAACCATCATGGGTCCTCTGCAAGAGCAGCCAGTGATCTTAACCACTGAGCCATCTCTCACACACACACCCTTTTATTTTTGACATAGAACCTACATGGTGGCTCAGGCACCTGGTTCTTATGATGAAGCCCAGACTAGCCACAAACATGCATCCTTCTAAGTGCTAGGATTGTGTCTGTGCTGAATATTGCCTGTCCATTTTTCTTGTGATGTTCTAACTTTGGCAGAAACTTCCATGACTGCTATAACCATCCCTTACCACAAGGAGATTGCTAAGTGACAACGCAAAGCAACATGCTATAATAAAGGAATGCATAAAGCTCTTACAGCAAGCTCAGGGAAATGTAACAGCAACAGAAATGCATTTGTTATGATTTAACTTTTTGCATATATCCTTTTGTTCATACAAGTAATGTACAATGGTTCCAAACTTGAGTTCTTTTTTTTTAAAGGGATAATGCAGTATCAAAATTTATTTGTAGAGTTTGGGGTGCTATGCTTAAAAGTTGAGGCTACATTTTTATTACAGGACAAGAGGCATAGTGGGATAATTAAATGTTTTGATTAGAGATGAAGCATGAAGAAAATTTGATTATAGAATTCAGTTTGGCAGTGGTATAAACTGAAGTACCCCTAATTAAGCTAGCTAGGACTTGTCAGTCAGTTTAGGCTACCTTATACTCAAGACCAAATGTGTGCAATTGCATATCAGACAATGGTGCATTGGTAGTTTGACATCAGCCACATTGGGAATATTTACACTGTAGAAATTGCCAAGGGCTAAACATCACTGGTTCCCCTCTTCCTCCATTCCTCCAAAATACCCATAGACCCAATGAACTCCAAACTTGAGTTTTTAAGTCAAGCAGACCTGTGTTCAAATTTGACCCTACCACAGTTTAACTGTGTGACTTTGGGAGAATTACCTTACAATTCTAATAACAGTTCTCAGATATAGAACAGGGAAATGATAGTCCTAATTAAGGGTTCTTACAGTATCCTAATAGTCTTAAATATAATCTCTTAACTATGAATATTAAGCAATAAGTAACTTGGGAAAACATCTGGCTTCTAAAAGTATACAATAAGTGTGAGTTACAGTCACAATCACACACACACAGACACATACACACACATAGACACACACATGGAACACAAAGTAATTTCTGGCAAATTGTCTCTAAATTTGTCCCATATATTACACTTCTAAAGAGGGAGGTAGTCAAATAACACCTAGAAAAATTTCAGAAATAGTAAAAAAAGATTAGAAGGCAAAATCTCATTCTTAGTCCTTTCCCATGTCCAGCCTGTAATCCACCGGGTCTCATTAGACTGCCTGCAGCAGAGAGGAGGTGGTTTTGCATTGCAAAAGAGTCCATGTCACCCCAGAGGTGAGATCCCCTCACCTTCTCACTCCCCATGGGTGATGTGCTTTAAGCCAGACACTCTTTCCATTCTTCTGGACTCTACATTTAATCAGAGATCATATTAACATCCCACTTTTCATCAGTTTCATGTTTCTTGATACTGCAGCTTTGAAAAGATACATATAAATGTGGCTCCTGTAAAGGAAACAGGGAATCCCTCTGACCAGGAAAGGTGAAAGAAATTGGCACAGTCAAGGCAAATCTGTAATCTTTTCTCATTTTTACTGTAATATGCTGAAAAAAATAATTAGTCTCAGCAACTGAAAGTAGGAAACTATTTATGATGGGTCATTAGAGGAAGATTCTCGTTTGCTTCCTTGCCATACAGGCTCCCTCACTGCCTCCAGCGGAGAGGGAGTACTTGCTGGTAAGCCATATTTTTTAGTACATTTGCATTTTATGTTGGGTAATTTTTTCATTGAAATTATTTTCTCTAGATTGCACAATGTACACCAGAAATGAGAAAACAATTCTTCCTAGTCAATATCTAGATCGTATCTGCTGAATAGCTCATTACATATAAGAGAAACAGACACAAAGGGTGCTGGGCAGAGAGGGAATTTAGGCAATTTAATTCAACTTCTTTTCTTATAATTTTCATAGGATTTTGTTCCTATAATTCGGTTGGTTGGTTGGTTTGACCACTTATTCTGCATTAGGCACTATACTAAGCGTTTCATATGGCTTGTCTCTTTACATACACACACGCACACACACACACACACACACACACACACATAAATCTAAACATCTACATTAGACTCTTTTATAGGACTCAGATTTAGAGCAGTTATGCAACTTTCCCAGGGTCAAGGAACTGATTAGTGATGGCCTCAAGCTTTTACCCTAGGACTGAGCAAGTCTAGAGCCTGCCTGTGTAAAACAAGCATGCCAAGGGCCTCAAACCCTCAAACAGGGGCAGAACAGAGATGAACAAGCTCTTGTTCTTTTATCTGCAAGGCCACCTTCTTATTTTTCTTATTTGAAAACCAGAGACTCTATTTAATGGGACAAAGGCCACAAAAGTACCCAGTGGCCTGGTTGTGATTAGGCTTCAGAACTCTGTAACCCCAGGTGATTCCTCCTGAATATTCTATCCAGGACTCTCTGAAACTTATTTAAACTAAATGAACTTTCCCTGCTTTAAAAGGAACCAATTATTGCATGAGACCACATACCTCTGTATCTCTCCTACCTTTTCAAAAACATTTTGTTATTTTCATTTTTTATGTGTATGAGTGTATTGCATGCATGTGTGTTAGCGCACCTGTGTCAAGCAAAGTCTGTGGAGGTCAGAAGAGGGTGTCGAATCCCTTGGAACTGGAGTTACAGACCACTGTTGGCCATTATATGGGTGCTGGGAATTGAACCCAGCTCTTCTGCAAGGGCAGTCAGTGCTATTAACTGCTGAATCATCTCTCCAGCCCCTCCCCTACTTTTTTAGCTCTCCACCTCATTTATCTTCTTTTGTTCATCCTTCAAATATTTTGGTTCATCATCTTCAACCTGATTTTTTCTTCACTTATCTTATCAGTGGGTACCCATCCCATGAGTTTAGCTATTGGAGACAATTAATCTCCTTTCATCTTTAGCAGGAACTTTTCCTCTGAGTTTTAGATCCAAATACCCCCTTCTGAATGTCACAGAAGCCTAAATTGACTATCACCAAGTGCATCATTCCCCTCACCAACTCATCCCTCCCCCCACCTTTCAGGCTTGGGCCTCCTGATATTCACGACCCCCTAGTGTACTGGTCTACAAGCCTTGACTTTTACCTCCTCTCCTCTCTTCCCTCAGTTTCCACTGCATTTTCTTTCTTGCAGACTCTCATCATCTGGGGTGAAGAGTTGTTGAGTGGATTCCTGGTGCATTTCCAGTCTCTGTTCTACTCAGCCTTCAGAGTGACATTTCTAAACATAAACTAATCACATTACTTCTCTTTAAAATTTTTGGGTCATTCTGTATTACGGGGAAGGAGCAAAACCCATGTGTTCTGTCTCATGTCCCACAGGACCTCCAGATCTGAGCCTTCACAAACACTCCAGCCTCTCAGTCTCTCACTCCATCTCATATTTTGCATTCTTGAAATCCCCAGCTACATGGAATTACACAATTGTGCAAAGTCACTTTGTTTTCAATTTTTGTCTAGGACCTCTTACAGAAATACCTCTCCCACCTACCTCTTCCTGTCATCCTGAAGAATTCCTAATGAGCTTTTAAACAGATCTCATATGCCATCTCTACCACCTACATATCCTTTTCTGGGTGACTTTTGCTCCTAATGTGACTGTTATCCCTCAAATCTTTGTTCTAGGTCACTCATGCCACAATCTATGGGGATCATTGATATAAATATCTGTTTACACTCAGTGAGTACCTTTAAGCATAAAATATACACGCATTTTCTGAAGGTTAGATTTACCTAAATGATACTAATGCCCACTCAAGTATTCTACCCAGCATCAGATTTTACATTTTCATATCATGTTCCATAAACACATTTAGACAAAACCCAAGTTCATGTGTAACTGACACACATCTTTCAAGTGATGCACGTTCTTGTAACATGTGCTTGTATAGATGCCATGACACTTATTGAGATGACCCTTAAATGTCATGTCACCTCATTTAGACCTGATTTATATTCATTTAAATATTTATAAGCTCACTCAGACTTCACACACAGGTATGACACATACTTTGAAGAGTCGTTCTCAAAATGTTCTTGAACCAACAGCTGCAGCCTTCCCTGCAAGCTTGATAGAAATGCCAATTCCTGAGCCTGCTTCCCATCTGCTCAATCAGAAACTCTAGGGGCATGGTACCATCATGCTATGATTTAGAAAGTCCTACAAACTCAGTGATACAAGCTCAGGCTCGAGACCTTGTTGTGTAAATATTGTAACCCCACATTCGGATGCTTCCTCTCAGACCATGTTCCTACTCATGGAGGTGATATACATGTGTGATGATTAATTTTCATTGTCATATTGACACAATCCCCTGGGAAGGTCTCAAGGAGGGACTGTCTAGATCAGATGGGCCTGTGGGCATGCCTGTGGGAGGTAATCTTCATTATGTTAATTGAGGTGGGAAGACTCTATAGGCATGGGTAGTACCATTCCCTAGGCAGGGGATCCTGAAGTGTGTAAGAAGCAAGCTGAATGTAACTGTTTGTTGCTCTCTAGCCCTAATTATGGATGGGACATGAGCGGCTCTGTCAAGTTTCTGCTGCTAGGGTAGACTGTGATGCTGAACTGTGAGCAAAAATGAATCTTTTCTCTTCTAAGATGCTTTTGTCAAGGTGTTTTTTAATATTTTATTTATTATTTTATGTATATGAGTGTATCACCTGCATGTTTGTGAGCGCACCTGTGTTGTGCAGTGCCGCAGAGGTCAGAAGAGGGCTTCGGGTTCACCTGGAACTGGAGTTAAGGACAGTACATAGACTCCGTGTGGGTGCTGGGAATCGAACCCAGGTGCTCTGCAAGAGCAGTCAGTGCTCTTAACCACTGAGCCGTCTCTCCAGCCCCATGCCCAGGTGATTTTTATAGCAACAGATGAAGAAAAATACCTGACAACATGTTCACTAAAATATTATGCATTAGCTTCTTAAAAATCATGCTCACTTAGATGGTAAAGAATGTCAACATTATACACTGATAGACTATGTGTCTAGTGTTATCCCCGCAGTATCATAAACCTTCACTAGAAAACATGCACGCCTATAGAAATAATGCTGATGTTTGCTGTGTTGCTAATACCTTTTTAAATCTTACGTATGTTATCATTTCACTTTGATCTTTGACAATCATGTTCTTGTTCATCTGTTAACAACCCTTCTTCATAAGATACGTATGTTCACACAAGTGTTTCTGCAACACTACTCTGATGGTCTCTGCACCAATACAGATCACACTTCCTCATGTCCGTGGGATCATTCAGTTGTACGCTCACTCATTCATTCAAATACTGCCTGCCATATCCAGTACGCATTGCTGTCCAACTCATAGAAGAGCTGATTAGGGGGCAGCTACTTCTCTGGCCATTTCCCATTTTGACTATGATATTGTTCTCCAGAAAGCAACTTGGTTTTCTCTGGCACTTGGTCTCTCTCCCAGTGCTGCTGGCATGCCACTATCTGCAGATGTGCTAACCCAGTTGTTGCCTTATTGCTTGTTGTGACCTTTAGGGTAACTCAAGCATACCAGTGTGTTCGCACACAGTTTGTACCAGTTTGCCATGCTCCTGTTCTCATCAGCTTGAAGAAAATTGTTCTAGCAAACATAAGCCTTTCTGAGTTTAAATGTGATTTTAACTATATATGTCATCTTTGGAAACCCACAGTCATAAAACTACTATGCATTCCATGTTCATTCATTTCCAGGAAGCTTTTGATTGGTTCTACTTCATAATTTTACATTTGCCTTGACCACAATCAATAAGAAAGGCTTCTGTAGCAATACTGAGTCAACATCAAAATTTAGGAGTATTGACTGAGCATTCATTTTATGAACAAACTCCTTTGTGGTCCAGAAATTCCTCTCTGATCACCCCAAGAGCTTCCTCCTCCAATTTTCAGAGAGAGTTTGATATGGGGAATCAGGCTGATACCAGTTTGAATCCTGACCACTTATTGACTGTATGAACCTGAGAATATTATTTAATATTTCAGGGTAGTTTCCTCATCTGTAGAAGATATATAATGATGTTTATCCTGTGGTCTTTATGTGAAGGCTTTATACCTAACACAGTATGTGATGGAGGAAAAGGATTGTGTTATGGGGCTGGAGAGATGACTCAGTGGTTAAGAACACTTGTTCTTCCAGAGGATCCAGGTTCGAGTCTTAGCACCCATATGGCAGCTAAAAACAGTATGTAATTCCAGTTCCAGGGGATCTGACACCCTCTTCTGGACTCTATGGGCATTGCATGCACCATGAATATATGCACTGACACAAATGCAGGTAAAACATTCATACACATAAAATAATAAATTAGAAAAGATTGTGTTATAAGCCAAAAGCTGCATGAATTATGCTTGTTTGCAATGAAACTATCATGGAATTTTCAGAGAAGTCTGATACCAAGAGGCCAGCACCACATACACAAGAAAAACCTGTCATGGTCTTAGGAAACATCCAAACCAGGGACTTCCAAAAGAATATATGGCTCAATGCTCAAAAATTTAGCAGTCAAGCAAGCAAGCAATTCCTATGATTCTACCTATAGGTTTTAGGGAATTCCCATCTGTAGCAGAAAGACAGTGGGAGATACACAAAGTCCTGGTTAACTCAGGTGTTGCTAAAATAAAATCTTAGAACAGAAACTAAGTCCTACCCTATTAATTGAAGCACTTGATAAAAGAAGAAATATTGATCTTGAAAAGCTGAGCAGAAGAGGACAGTCCCAGGATAGATCATTTCAAGGTTTGTGAAAAGGATAAAGAGCTACATAAATACCGACTGTTGGGGCACTCCTGAGACACCTCACGCAGAGTCAGATTAGCTACAAACTCACTTAAACACGGACAGGTGCCTAGCGTGAGGCTTGATGCTTCCACTAACTAGGGAAGAAGGTAGAGCTGTTTCATGTTATTTGGAGAACTAAGAGGACTGAAGCCTATTGGAAGGTTGCTAGTAAGATGGTAAAGTTAGAAAAAAAGGAATGGGGCTATGGTTTGGAGAGAGTGGCCTCTAGACTGGGTCTCATCCTTCTGTGACATTTAAGTCACAATTCAGTGACAATTGACATAAACAGTTTCCTGGATGTACATAGTCATGCTTCAAAAGAGATAACATACTATTAGAAATGTTAGACATGTTTTAAGTGTTATTATCTCTTCTTTGAGGAATTGGTTTCTGGTCTTTCTCTGGTTCTTCATTTTAGGAATTATTTTAAATAAGACGTTCTGGTACCTACTTTTGCTGTAGTTGTTTTAGATTGTCTTATTGATCCACCTTGCTTCCTAGGATTGTTTTTTAAATGTACAAAGCATAATAAGAAGAGTCCAACAAATATATTTTAATTTTTATTTATTGCACAAAAAGTGGCAACATATATAGAATAATGAGAGTAAAGCTTGACATAGACTAAAAGTCATGAACACCTTCCATTATGAGGGTATCTGTGAATTAGTTATTCCAACAATTACACTGAAATGGCAAAACTATCTCCATTTGGCTCTAGTTGAATTTTCCTTACACTGTGTTTTGCCAAGTCATTCCCATTGCAGTCAGCCAGGCAGAACCTCTCATGGAGGCAGTTGGTTGTTTCTAAAATACTGGGAAACTTACAAGTAGCCAGGTAGCACATCCAGATAGCATGTCCTCCCAACTAGCTTTACCTGCATCTCCATGGAGCTCATTGTTTCTGCCAATTCTGAAAAACTTGTTTTTTTCCTAACCAAAACTTTTTCTTAACTGAAAACCGACCTGCCCCTGGTGTAGTATAAATATGGTGATCTGATGTAACTATGGTTATTGACTTTGCCCCTGGCCTGATATAATTGTGGTTTTAAGCTTTATAAACCCTATCCTACTTCTCTTTATGATCAAGAGTTCTGGCCATTAGCCTCCTCTGACTACTGGCTAATAAAGGACTCAACCATCCTATGTGACATTCCTTTGTGCCTCTCACACTATTATAATATAATGTGTGTTTACTATGTTTTAATTGTAGAGAATATAAAAATACTAGTACATAGTCACCAGGCTCAATAATTTATTCATCTAATACAATTTTTAACATAAAAAATATGGGAAACATTGGCCAATAGTGCCTAAGTTTGGTGAAATGGTTGTGCCTCAGAAAACATGTATTTGAGCCAACTTTGGGTTACTTAACACAAAGAGGGGGAGAAAGGAAGGTGATCAGTGAATCAGAAAAGACAAAGGCACAGCTGAGTGAGCATTCAGAGAAACAGAGGTGCAGAAGGTGAAACTCAGAAAACAAGGCAAGCACAGCAGACTGTAGAAGACTGGAATCAAGCCACAGAGGGCCTTTGCCATCTTGCGTGGAGGTCAGACCTGAGCCTGTAGATAACAGCCAGTGGAGATTGTTAAGCAGGCAGTGACTTGTGTTGATTTGTCATCTAGAAACATGGGTCTGGCTACAAGGTCAACAATATCAGGAAGGAGACATGGCAGAAGAAGGGAGTCTGCTAAACAATTCTGCTGCAATTTAGATGAAAGATGATACTAGCCTAGATAAAGGAGAGCAGGAAGGATGGAAATGGGATTTAAGAGGTAGAAATGATAGAATTTGATGATCACATGAACAAAGGTTTGGGGAAGGGTGGTTGAGGTAAGCCCTATCATACTTCCAGAAAAAAATTGAGGCTTTATTTATTTATTTTTTGTCTGTCTATGCATATGTGTGCTTGGGGTGGGGGAGCATGCATATAATTGTGTGTGGAAGTCAGATGTCAAACTCAAATTTCATTCTTCAAACAATGAAGAATGTTTTTGAGACAAGGTCTCTCACTGGCCCGAGGCTCTATGATTTGGCTAGGCTGACTGGCCAACAAATCCTAGGAATCGGCCTGTGCCTGTGACTCTAGGATTTTCAGTACCTGTCACCATGCTTGGCTTTGTACATGGTTGCTGGGAATCGAGCCCAGGTCTTCATGCTTGCAGAGCAAGCAGTTTATCAATGGTGACATCTCCTGTAAAACTTGAGTCTTAAGTTAGCTGTTGCAATGGGACTGGGAATAGTGATCTGCTTCGCTGGAGGAACACCATCACTGACTCACAGACTCATGCTCAGATGTGCATTGTGCAGTCTTGACTGCTTCTTCTAGGATGATAAAGCAGCACGGCTAATCTAATAAAAAGAGAGATGCACAATCTCCACTTCATTTAAACAATAGAGATGAACAGCTGCCTTAGTGATTGCACATAGGTGTCAGCTGAGTTGATGAATAGAAATTCTAAAGCTTAAGCACAAGGACCTCGGGGTCAAATGAAAAATTGGTAAGTGGTGATGGAATGTTTGCAGGTTGCATCCAGAACAGACAGGAAGCTAATTGCTTGACTTGTGAGTGGGCTGAGGACTGACATTCTAAAATTTCAAAGCTCCATTACAGATGCCACAGCCAAAATATTCAGTGAAAAATATCAGGGCTATATATTAAGAGACCATTCAATTGAGTGAATAAATGAATGAATGGATCTTTCTAAAATATTATATCTAGCTTTCAAGATCCCCCAGTGATTAAGTCACTGTTCACATTTTCCACACGGGCCTTATGATGGCATATTGATGACTGCCATGTTGATTAATGGAGCATTGTTAACCTAGCAGGATGTTTTAGAAATCCTGAGACTCCTGTATTAAGTGAAATCCTGTCCAAAATTTCTGTCTATAGTTTGGATGAAAGCGCAGTTGTGATTCTCATCAAATTAGAGCATCATTCGGAACTGACTTCCCTTTCTCTTTCTTCCCTTGTCTTTAAAAGGAAAGTGGGAATTGAAGATCACCTAGTTGACCTATAGTCCTACAGGAAGAGCATAGGGAGAGAAAGGGATTTGGTGAAAAGGAAGTGAGGGGGGCTGGAGAGACGGCTCAACAGTTAGGAGCACTGGTGCTCTCACAGAGGACCCAGGTTCAGTTCCCAGCACCCACACTGTGGCTAACAACTGTTCAGATCCAGTTCCAGGGGATCTAATGCCCTCTTCTGACCTCCACGGGCATCGCAAAAGATGGGTGCACTTACGTGAATGCAGGCAATATGCTCATACCCATAAAAATAATAATAAAAAGAAAGGAAGTAAGGGAAGGGAAGGAAGAAGGAACAGAAAACGGAGGGGGAAGAATAGAGGAGAAAGGAAAATGGAGGGGAAGGAGGGAAAGCAGAGACGAGATGGAAAAGAGGAAGCCTTGGAGAAAGATATGAGCCTCTGACAAGCAGAAAGGCCGTGATTAAAAGGAGGGAGCTTAGAAAAGGCTGTTAGGCAAGGAAATGGGCCCTACTGTCATGACCGAATGGCGTCGAGGGGAGATAATAACCTCTATCCTGCAGGGCTACAGAGGCCTGAGATGAGAAAAATGGAACAAATCTTAGGAAGACAGCTGTTCGTTTGCTAAACAATCACAAGTAGTAAAAGTAAATTGACATGTCATGAGCTACTAGCGACTAAAGTGCTCATAGGAAGTTATTCAGCTGTTGAGACTTAAATCTGAAATGTCCCCCACAGGTTCATGTCTTGTACACTTGTTCCCCAGATGACTGTGATATTTGGGAAGACTGAGGGACATTCAGGAGGTGCTGTGTGACTGGCAGGTGTCACTAAGGGCAGGCCTTGGAAGCACGTACAGGGTCCCTGGTGCCTGTTCCACCATCTGTTTGTGCTTCTTGGTCTGCCATGTTGTGAGCAGCCTCTCCAACACCCCTGCCACTATGAGCTGAGTTGCTTGAAGATTACATACTTTGCATTAAGGGTTGAATTATACCCTCTTGCCCAAAAATATATGTTGAAGTCCTAACACTTGGTACCTCATGATGTGACCTTACTGATAAATAGGGACTCTGGAAGTTGGTGAAAAAGGCTTTACTCTACTAGTGCTGGTGTCATTATAAAAAGAGGAAATTTGGACAGAGAGAGGCAGAGAGGGGAAGCAATGTAAAGATGGAGACAGAATGTCTTGAGAAGCTAGGAGTGATGCTTTCAGAAGTCAAGGGATGCGAGGGGCAAAAGAGGCACAGAGATATTTCCTTGACAGATTTCAGAGGGAGTGTGGCTCAGCCAACACCTTGCTTCTCAACTGCTAACCTCCAAAATTAAGGAACAATAAATTTCTGTCATTCTTAACTACTCAGCATGTGGTATTGCCTCAAACTAACACATCTTGCACTTACCTACTCAGATCAGCTTAGATGTACCAAATACTTTTGGAATAGTAAGTTGACTCCATTTATCATAATTTATATCAATAAAATAGACTGACAAGAAATTTACCGTCATAGACTTATAATGATAGCATTTAACAGAAACAACATAGATCTAAGAAGTTATCTTATTAAATCATAAGTTCATAAGCTAAAATATGATACTGTGTGTCAAATACTATTAAAATTAATAATAGTCCATTTTTATACTATACATTTATATGAAAATGTTACACTCATTTCAATATTTTTCCAATTTTGTACTCCCTATAGTCCATCTTCTTTACTTGTTACGTGTTCCTGGACAAGTCTTTTACCTTTTTAAATATTGTATTTATTATTTTACTTTTTATGTGCATGAGTGTATTGACTGCACATGTGTAAGTGCACCCGTGTTATGCAGTGCCCAAGGAGGTCAAAAGAAGATATTGGATCCCCTGGACCTGGAGTTAAGAATGGTTATCAGACACCGTGTCAGTGTTGGGAACAGAACCCAGGTCTTCTGCAAGAACAGTCAGTGCTCTTAACCGCTGAGCAATCTCTCCAGCTCCCCCACAACCTTTAACTTTTTAAACATCACTTTAATCATCTGTAAAATAGTAAGAACTCTCTTATTTGGTTGCTAAGAGGAGTGAATGAAATAATGAATATAGTGAGCGATAAATGCTAAATAGTCAATAAATGATATCCATCATTCTATCCTATCTCCTAAAATTAGCTTATTAAAAATCAGAAATTCATTTCAGTTTACCAGGACAGACAGATCTCCAGGAGTTTAAAGTATTCACCATTTGGAGTGGCTCTCAGGTGTTCATTAGTTGAGTACTAACATTCGGGGCTCAGTAACCCAACACAACAAATCTGAGAAGCTCTTTTGTGTTTATACTATGACTTTCCTGCAAAAGTTCTAACTTCAGTAGAAAGAAAATTCCTAGAAAGGGAATAATGAAAGGCCAGAGCAAGTTAAGAATGTTTGATTACCGTGAGATAAATGACAGCTGAAATATGATTGCCAACCACTTCCCATTGTGATCCTCGCTGCAATTTCCTTAAAGCGTTTTGAGGAGCAAGAGCAATGAAAACTGTCTTTCTGCTCACATAGAGCTCAACAATGGAGAATTGTGTGGCTGGTTGCTTAAGATGGTCAGAGGGAATTGCTGTGAAAATTAACAGTTGCTCAAAATCATAGAATGAAAAGCTGTGTTTTCTAGGGGATAAAAGGGAAGGAACATGAGGACATTTAAGTTATTTTCAACTGTTACTCTATCAATGTGTTTAAATTCTTTGTCTATCATATTGTCCTGGTACCTTCTACAAGTGGAGAACTGGCAGTAATATTACTAGGAAATACGTTTGTATGGAAAGATTTCTTTTTTCAATTTTTAGTTTTATATTCTTATTTTTAAGATCTCCATCATCTCACATAGACAGAAATTTGCTGAGAATAGATTTTAGGTACCATTACCACAATTCTTTTTTTAGAATATTTTATTTATATCTGGATGCACCTATGTATTCTTGCAGAAATATCCTGACTTTCTTTGATATCTCTAAGTTCAGTTAATCATTGATAAATCGTTCTGCTCTCATCTCCTAAACAATAAGTCAGAATCTTCTAATGCATACACAAATAGACATAAGCATGTTTATTCCCTCAGTGTTGAAAGACTCTACCATATGCTTTCTCTCCACTTCATTTCTCATTTATAAGAGACATGAATAATCAGCTACCTGTTACTGATTAATTTTAGACTTAAAGAATGACCAGGAGTTGGGGAGATGGCTCAGTAAATTGTTTGCACCCGTATAAAAGCCAGGCAAGGTTGCACATGCCTGTAAGTCTAGCACTGAGGCGGTAGAAACAGGCAAATCCCTGAAGCTCATTGGCCAGCCTGAATCAAACTGGTGAACTCCAGATTTAGTGAGAGACCCTGTCTGAAAAAGTGTCACACAGTGGCTTTGACAGCATGAACAAGACCCATGAAAGATCAAGTCTGACAAGATCCCAGCATGGGGGGGAAGGTGGCCATGAAGTCCCACCCTACCTGAAGAGCCTGATCATTGCTGGGGGAGGAAGAATCGATTCTTCAAGAATTCAGAACATGAGAGGCTACCCCGGCTCCAGTAGACTGCTCTACACCCATATACATACAAGCAGCACTAAGTGGACCCAGTGGGTTAAAAACAAAGCACATGATGGGGGAAAATAGAAGGATGAGGATAGGGGAATAGGGTAGGAGCTCTAGGGGAGGGAATGAGGGTGGGTTTAATTAAAACACATTATGTGCATGTACATATTCTCAAACAATAAAAAAGGAGAGCAACAGATAAGGGGTACTCCTTTAGGGGAGGTAGTGTGTGGTTGGGTGAGGTTGTAAGGAAGTAGTAAAGTTCTATTGCTTGAAATGAGTGGTGGTTATAAGGGTCTTCACTGCAAATAAGGTGAAGAGCAGTTGATGACAACACTTGACATCACACACCCATATATATATATATATATATCTCCATACAAATATGCATATATACTATGCATAGACATACACAAGAAAAAGAACAGTTATTTCATTTATGGATGAATAATTTTCTTTAAAGAAGACTAGTTGGGTGTGGAGGTGCATGCCTTTAATCCCAGTGGTCCAGGGGCACAGGCAGGTGAATCTCTGTGAGACTGCAGCCAGCCTGATCTACACAATGCATTCCAGGCCAACTGAGGCTAAAGGGAAACCCAATCTCAAAAAAGACAAAGAAGAGGAAGAGGAGGAGGAGGGAGGGGAGATAGATCTGAAGAAAACTATACCAAATAGTTACTCTCACTTTGGAAACAAATGAGGACCAATGTTCATAAACATTGACCCATGTTTTGGAACGCTCAATGAGTTAACTTCTCTGACTCTACTTCCCAGGTAATCTAGCCTGCAAGACCTTCAAGAATTATCACATAAAATGTTTTGTCACATCTCCACATTAAAGCAGGTGTGGTTTCCTGTTCATTAGAGCATATTTCCTGAGATCAAATATCAAGTAAATTCCACCCAGCCTATGCTTGGATTCTGAGGGCCATTAACGTGAGAATAACAAATCCTGAGTAACTAAAATGTGAAACCCAAAGAAAACCATTTGTTTCTGAGACACACACACCCCATCCTTATGTTTGGGATTATGAGCATCAGCACCCCCTCCGCTGCCCTGTGGATGGATCGTGCCTCTTGTCCTTAGGTTTCCTCTACTTTCTTCTTGTCCTCACAGGCAGCTCTGTGAATTAGTCATCACTCTTAGGCACAAGTGGCAAAATTCAATTTTAACCAGCATTGACCAAAGAAGGAACAATATCTTGGAAATATATTCCGAATGATTGTTTTTGTAACTGAAGAAATACTTAAACAATCAAACTGGGATATGGACCACTGAGCCTAGTGATCAGCAGGGTTGGGGATGGGAACATCATCCAGACTGTCCTTGACCCATTCTTCTCTTTCTGCATCTCTGTGAACCTACTCTACTCATGTTACATCAGCATCTTTGAAAGATGGAGGCTAGGGGGCCGGAGACATGGCTCAGCAGTTAAGAACACTGGCTATTCTTGCAAAAGACCTGAGTTCGAATCCCAGCACCCACATGGCAGCTAACAACTATCTGTAACTCCATTTCCAGGGGATCCAACAGCCTCTTCTGACCTCTGAAGGCATTGCACGACAGGGGTGCACTTACTTAAATGCAGGCAATACACACATACACATAAAATAAAAATAATAAATAAATTTTTTTAAAGTTTAAAAAAGATGGAGGCTAAATACCTTAATCTTTGTATGAAATGAATCACAGAGACAGTAGCCTGTTGGCCAAGAAATTAGAATATAAAAATATGCATGATATAGATCCTATATACATGAATACATATATTCATATCATATATGATACATATCATATATATGATATATATGTACCCTGAGTTTCAAAGTAATGGCCATGCCTAATCTGGTCCAGAAATTTGCTGTGTGGCAGGGATTTTTGTTGTTCCCATTGTTTATCTTAGCTTAGACAGGAAATATACTCTCCAGTCAGCCTTGGGCTCTCTCATGCTCATTGAGTCAGATTGCAAGGCTTTCCTTGAAAGAATGTGGATTTACCTGGCATTGGGCCATTTTAGCTTCTCTATGTTCAATACTATAATGAAAAATGAAATTATGTCATTTTCAGGAAACTGGATGGAATTGAAGATCATAACAGTTTTTAAAAATCAGAAACCAAAAGACTAAAATTACATGTTTTCTTTTATATGCAGGACCAAGAAAACACATACACATATACACGCACGCCCACACACACACACACACACACACACACACACACACACACACACCACACTCACACACTGTTTTCAACCTTAATATGTCCAGTCCATAGGTGTCTAGTGATGTTCAGCAAAGTTTTAGTCCTTATCTCCCCCCACTGACAGAAATTTTCACCATGTCCAAGGTAGGCCCAGAATCTCCAATGCACCCAGACCCTGGAATTTTGAGAGCAGACTCTAGCAGATCCCCAAAGCAGTCAGTATATGGTTCCCTCAAGAACTGGGATCACCTGAACACTTCTAACAGATTTTTCTTGTTTAAATAGCCTCTGGGGAATCCCACACCATGAGCTCTCAGTAAAAGTCTCCTGTGTACAAAACCTAGAAAAGCTTCATTATTGGACTATGGAGTTCTCTTCTGAAACAAGTCATTCAGACCAAACACAATTTGTCCTCTCTGTTCTTCTGTTATTAAACCTACCCATCAGGGCACATTAAAACTGTATCTTCCTTGCAGCCAAACTGTAAAGATTAATTAGGCAATATCAGCCAAATAGAGTTCTCTTGAGAATAACATAGAAATATTCTCCCTCTTGTTATTACAGCACTTGGAACTACTCTTCCTATCTCTTAGTTATTTAAGATAAAGATATCTGACAATTAAGAAGTAAACAGATGAGAGAATAGACCTTTGAATTCTATGTGGCATGCCTCCATCAAATCTCCTTTAAAATGGATAATGGAACCATTCTGAGGATGCTGCATGGCAAGCTATCACCCCTCTTAACAGGCCACTTCTTTGTGGTGTGGACGCAGGTTTTCAATACCATTTTGAGTCAGTCTTTTATTAAAGATCTACCTTGAGTAGCCAATTGATTTGTGTTAGTCCCTGGAGTAAGCGCTTAAAGAAGGCTTCATTGCATTTATCTAAAAGGCTCCTGCCTCTGTATGAAATACATGTAAAGTGCTGCATAAGAGAAAGGAAAGGCTTCGCCTCGTAATTGCTGGGTTTTCAGGCAATTTTACATTATTATTTTTTCAAATTATGGAAATTCAGTTCTGATTCATAGATCCCTCGAAGCCTGCTTGTTTTTCCAGCTCAACTTTTAAAATCCAACTATTTTCTCTAAATCTGAAAAGGTACTAGCTAGAAGGTTTGGAAATTCTAGTCTTTTCCATGTGTTTATCTGTTGGTAACAATAACTTATGAGTGTTTTAGGCATTTCTAAGTATCTTAGTTAAAAATTATGTGTTTAGAACTTCCATTGGTCTATTGGGATTCCATCAACATTAACAGCATTAACTGCCTATCTATGTTAACACGGGCAAGGAGGATGTATGTGTTCTTGTGAAGGAGACTCTGAAATCCTCAGTGAGACTCCATTGAGCTTCTTCGTGGGGCTTGACAAGGATGTCTACTGAGTGGTCAGACAAACTTGAGGGGGAGCTAGTACATTTCATGTTGCAGGATTCACTTGCTCATCTGAACTGTGGGGACTAGGTTCACACAGGTCTAACTAGATTCCACGAGTAAAGAAGGCTCCTTGCTTACTCCCAGTAGTAGTGGTATACCCAAATGACTCTCCTGAAATGCTTTTCCTTCTCGTTCTGGTAATCTTTTCATTTGAACAGTGTGGACAGCAATAATAACCATGCTGACACAGGGGCTACCTCTCTTGAGTGTGTGTCGAGCAGTTTACCTGCATTTGCTTACTTACTTTTCACAGCAACCCTAAGGGGAATGCAAACACCATCCCTCTTTTACGAATAAGGAAAATGAGAATTAGACAAATCAATTAGCTTGATCAAAGTCACACACACTTAAGCCTAGGCCTATCTCACACCCAAATCCTATTCTTGTAAATAGCAATGCTACTAGAAACAGGGGTTTAGAAAACCTAGCAAAACAATAGCCTTTATATCGAAGCTATCCTTCTGAATTCAAAACACAGGGTATGCAAGGAGTGGCCAAGCTTTCAGAGCAAAGCAGTGAAAGACAACTTTAGTTTTGTGGCTTTGACTTCACAGTGAAACACAAATCAATCCAATTTCATGCATGGCAAGGACAGCTCTCTTTCTACAATACTGGTTTCACAGTGTTCAGTAACACACAGAAACCTAACGGGAAGTTTTCATGGAAAACTGTGCTTTAAAAAACAATACTGTTCTCTTTGAAAACAGAGACGCTTTCCTGTTTGCCCCAACATCTCCAGCTTTATCACTGAAAAGGAACACAACAATTCAAGTGAAATTATATTACAAATAATATGAAGGCTAACACAGAAGGAAAACAAACAGTAGAATAGATATACCTAAGGACTCTGGAGATAGAGGGATTAGCATTACTTTCCCATAATGGGTATGTTGTACTTTGTATTTGTCATTGTGAGTGGCACAACCTTCCTCCTCTTCACAATCCTCACTGAGTTACTCCACCCACTGCTCTCAAAAACGAAGCCCAAGCATTAATTAGACGATGTGACTTGGTCTCAGGGACAGCTCTGCAATATCCAAACATGAATTAAACATGCGTTTGCTTAACATTGCAGATATTTCTTAATCCAGACAAAGAAGAGGGTATGCTTTTTCCTATACTAATTGCTACGCCTCACAAAGGCAACGCCAGCCATGTGAAGACCTGTGCTTCTGCTCCTGGGTCTGTCAACTCAGCTCTACAAGCTTCAGTGGAGTCCCCTGATAGCACATTTCAACATTCCACACAGGAGATTTCTGCTGTTGCCTAATCTCCATTCCTCTTTCTAAGATTTAGATATACCCCTGCTCATCTTCTGTTAAGCAGAAACAAAACTGGATCATTTGAAATGTAACACAGAGGGAAAAGGAACTGAATCTGAACTTAACTGTAGCTATTTCTGATTTCTAATGGAAAAGTGTAAGGACAGAGAATGCCCAAACTCATAGAATTCTTCGCTTTTTCTAACCCAATTCTAGACTCGAGGAGAAGAAATGAGTTTGAAGGTACTACTTATTTAAAATGGCGAATTAAATACATGTGTTAAGTTCCACTCCCCAACCCCCATTAACTCCCGAGTAAAGTATTTTTTTAGTGCATTAACTTACAAAAGAAAATAAGAAAGGAAAAAACTTAGCTAAAATGTTGGCAGCTGAAAAGGGGATGGATGGGTGGATGGTATCTGACTTGAGAAAGCAGAATCAGAGTCTGAGCAGGGAATGGCAAGAAACAATCCGCTTCATACTGCAGGCCTGGAAGAAGGATCTACAGCCATGCACCAGATACTTCTGAGCAAAGGAAAGACACTTCCCCAGACAGGAAGAGCCATCAGGGAAACACTTAAGAAGCAGGCAGCTCTCAGTCTTTTCCTATTGTTTTTCCTCCCACTCAGCAAAGTCTAGAGCTTTGTTCACAGGCCAGAGAGGGATGGATCTTTGAACCGAGCACAGTACAGATGAGAACTGGAGAGCTGGGAAGATGGCTCAGTGGGGAAGCATTTGCTCTGCAAATATGAAGACCTGATTGCAAACCCCCTAGAAATCATGCAAAAAAGAGGAGTCTCGCTTCAAATGCCTGTAACTCCAGCATTATGGACAAAGGCAGACCAATCCTGAGAGCTCACTGGCAAGTCAGCCTGGCCCAAGCTTCCAGTTAGCAAAAGATCCCATCTCAAGCCAATAAAACAAGAGAAAAGAAGACACCTAACTTCTTTGTCTGGTTTCCATATGCCTGTGAGGGCTTGCACATTTGCACATTCATGTACATGTACACACACAGACACAGATACAAACTCACACACCACACACACACACATGCATGCATGCATGCATGCATGTTCGTACACATGCACATATACACAAAGAGAGAACTGGGTCCCACACTGAACAAATGGAAAATGGAGCACTTGCACGCAGAACATTCGGACTTTAGACTTTTACGTATCTCAGCTTCTAGGAGACTGGCAGCCAGACTTCTCTGAAGAGACTTCTCTGGGGACTATAACCAGTCAAAGAGAAAAATTTGAAGGTCCTGCTTTCAGAAGTTTGGTGAGAACGAATCTGTGCGCTCACCCTGCATCACAGACACCTCCCAGCACTCAGCCTCAGTGGCAACCCTATCCAGCCAACCTAGCTGGAGTATTTCGGAGCCTGTCTTTTCTCTCCCTTCCCAACAGACTCTCGTGATCTCCCCCAGTCCCTTCTTCCCTCCCTTTCTCCATCTCTAGGCCATTTAATTTTAACTTTCTCTTAGCTCCTCATGTATAAAAGTGAAATCTACAAAGCTCCCACATGCAACATAGGCCAATGAACACAAAAAGCCACAAATTATCAAGGTGTAGAGAACCAGAGTCTGCAGAGTATGGACAGGACTCCTAAGCTAAACTTCACCCACCCAAGGCTCAGGGACCATTGTAAAAGATGGGGTGGAAAGATTATAAGAGCCATAGAGTTTTATAGACTCCTGGGACCTTGCTCATATGAACTTACAGCAATAGTGCCAGCATGTTCCTCTGACCCTGTGATGACAAGCCATGGACCTGCCTTCTTCCCATGCTCTACAAAGAAGCCACTCCCCTTCCCTCTTTCAGCCAATCGGTTGACCATAGCCACTTGCAGGGGAGGAGCTAAGGGTATGAAAACTGGGAAAACCATGAGGCTGGTCTCTGGCCATTTTGTAAGGCTTCCTGGAACCACAAGATTTATGTCTGGGTGTGGACTTTCAAACACAGCCGTGAATTGGTGGGGGGGGGGGACACCCACTTGTCTGTAAGTGAACCCACACCCCAAGCTCAGTTAGCAAGTCCAATAAACTCGTTAAAATTCTTCAAACCAGGGTTTGGAGAATTTTTTCCTCAGGTTGTTTCAAGGACCATGGGAGGAAAGGATTGGATGCCACGTGCACCTCCCAGCAGTGAATTTGACTTACGTCTGTGCAAACTCAAGCAGACAAAAACCCAACATAGAACTGTGGAAATGGGCAGCAGGCCCCACTCTTAGTTGAAGATTGATTGGCAGCTGATTACTGCTGGATGAGGAAGAGCTGATCTGCTTTAAGGGAGTGGCTGCAGATAGGCTGACTAGAGCCCAATGGATGAACTTCTACTGAGGCACATCTGGGTACATTAACTTGATTCTATAGGCCTTAACATAAAGGACAGACTGCATGAAACCCAGTGGGGGGCTATGGGATGGTGTGGATAGAAGAGGGAGTTTAAAGAGGATTAAGATGTTCTCTATGAAATATGCAAAATATACAAAAATTCAATTAAAATATACCCACAAAAGTGAGATCTCTTTTCTGTAAATGTAGGGACCAGTAGTGCATACCCATATCTCACTCTCTACACTTCAGGTCTAGGACACTCTTCCACATGGTTGTGTGCCTTTTAGGAGTGGCTCCTATCTATGAGGTTAGGGCTCCTCCCTGAGAACAACCCAGATACAGTGTCAGGCCACCCAGAAGGTTCCTAGACACAGTCTCTCTGCCTTAATCCGGGATAATAAGAAAGATCCTACGCAGCTCAGTGTTCCTCCTAGCCTCTTCTGAGGCCTCATGGCACCATGTTGTCCCTTCACATCTCCCGTGGGCTAATCAGTTTGTTACTCCCCAGTGGATGCTGCTCTGGACACATCAAAAAACTTTCCATTCCTAGAGCTCTGTCTCAGAGAAATGGCCCCCAAACAGGCTGTGACAGGCTTATGGTAACTTCATGTGCTTATACACTTGGATTTAAAATACACCTTTAGAAATGAATGCACCTGACTATAATACATGAAAACGAGTGTAGCAAAATTTCAAAGTAAAACAAACTCTTAAGTCAGACAGGTGGACAGGAGATGGTATGGATGCTGAAAGAAGAGGGCACATAGGAAAGAGAAAAACTCGAGATGAGTCCTGGCAAGTTTGTCTCTTATGGACCCTGTCGATGTCTCAAGGAATGCATAGCAGGCGTGGAAACAGTGGGGTTTTCTCACCATGTCTGTGACAGGTGGAGTAGAGACAACACTTCTTGGAACTCAGTCTATCTGATCATACAATAGCATCCTCAGCATGTGAGGAGTTTTCTCCTTCACAAAAGCAGCCTCAGCACTTCCTCAAGAAGATGCCAGTACAAGGCCACAGGAGCATATTACAAGCGGCAATACCTCCAGTCATAAAAGGTGATTTAAAATGATTAGTTAAATGCATGCATTGAGCTCTGCTCCCTCCCAAGCATCATTAAAGCCTGAGTAAAGTCTTTTTATAATGCACTACCTTACAAAAAGGAAAAGTAAAGGGAAGAATATAAGTTAAAATACTGGTGACTAGAAAGTGGAAGGATGGGTGGGGAGTGCCTCACTTGCTAGACTTGAGAAAGCAGAACTGAAAATCAGCAGCAGGGATAGTCTGGTATTACCTGAGGTGGTGGTAGCATAGGCAATACAGCTTTGTATAATTCCATAAGGCATATCATAGTAGAAGGAAAGGGAGAAGAAGAAAAGAGAAGATGGCAGACATAATGTTAGCTGTAAAGACTTGTTCTAGACTAGAACATTCTTAGATCATCCCTTGGAGACTATAAATATTAGAGAATTTTTATAGTTAGATAGCTTAAGTTCCCAATCTAAAAATTATTTTGTATACATGGCCTATTCTCCAGAATCTGAGCTAATGTCCAGAGAAGACAACCAATATCAATTCATTAGTCCTAATGACATTCCATTGATAACGCAGATGGTTACTTTCAAGCAGAAAATCTGACCCACTTAAGACATGAGTACCTGAAGACCACTGACGATGGGTTTGAATTTCAGTTATCAGACATCACACAGCAGGGAATTGCTATTTGAGTTTTCAGGTACCAAAATCTGGAATTCAGGCATAAGACTGAACACAATTATCTTTCACAATAAAAGTAAACAGAGCTCAGCATGAAACTGCTAATTGTTCTTTCCCGCTGAGCTACAATTTTTAGTCAAAAGAGATACATAAAAGAGTAAGTACCAATCTGTCCATCCTTCTCACAGCCTAAGTTACCTTATTTTACTCTCTTGCTTAAAAAGTTTCCAGCGGGAAAGAAAACCCAAATTCCTTATGTGACAAGGCTCTAGACCAGCAATTTTTAAGTTTGGGAATGTAGCAGTTACCCAGAGAACTGGTTAAAACACAGATTGCCCAGGCTCACTCCAGAGAGCAAACTGGTAGGAAAGAGAAAGGCCTGGGAATGCGCATGTCTCTCAAACTCTCAGATGATGCTGATGTTGCTGGGGACCACACAGAACTGCTGGATCTCAGCTGAGGTCTCTGTCAAGTCCCTGGCTTTGGCCACGGTGGTTTTACTGACACACAACACCTTACACTTGGCTGCAGTTTCAAGGTCTTTGCCCTCCAGTCCCCCGTGTTTAAACATGCTCTCTCCTTCATCTTCCCCTTCTCAACCATCTGGCTTTAGGCACTCCCACCTAACTACCCTTTCTATATCAGTACCCTGCTTTATTTCCCTTTGCCTGGACATTTTTTCTTTTCTTTTTTTTTATTCACACATTTTTCCAGAAATAACTTGAAGCAAGTTACACAAAAATATATATTCAGTTGTCAATATTCCTTTGGATAAGATTGGGGTCTGCTGTTCATTTTCCCAGTTCTATGCTGGGTTACTATCTGGGAATCCCTTTGGCCACCCTGGCCAACAACTCAAAAGAAGATATCGCCTGTCTGGCATTGTTGCTTGTTATGTAGCCTTTAGCTATACATATGGACTCTT
>NW_008354705.1:1883601-1884413 GCF_000622305.1 Nannospalax galili | reverse complement strand
GATACATAAAAGAGTAAGTACCAATCTGTCCATCCTTCTCACA
Source organism: Nannospalax galili (assembly GCF_000622305.1). NCBI lineage: Eukaryota > Metazoa > Chordata > Mammalia > Rodentia > Spalacidae > Nannospalax > Nannospalax galili. Next base: position 1,884,370 of record NW_008354705.1, on the reverse strand, counting down.
GCCTAAGTTACCTTATTTTACTCTCTTGCTTAAAAAGTTTCCAGCGGGAAAGAAAACCCAAATTCCTTATGTGACAAGGCTCTAGACCAGCAATTTTTAAGTTTGGGAATGTAGCAGTTACCCAGAGAACTGGTTAAAACACAGATTGCCCAGGCTCACTCCAGAGAGCAAACTGGTAGGAAAGAGAAAGGCCTGGGAATGCGCATGTCTCTCAAACTCTCAGATGATGCTGATGTTGCTGGGGACCACACAGAACTGCTGGATCTCAGCTGAGGTCTCTGTCAAGTCCCTGGCTTCATCTAGGATTCTCCATCCTACCTATGGCTTTGGCCACGGTGGTTTTACTGACACACAACACCTTACACTTGGCTGCAGTTTCAAGGTCTTTGCCCTCCAGTCCCCCGTGTTTAAACATGCTCTCTCCTTCATCTTCCCCTTCTCAACCATCTGGCTTTAGGCACTCCCACCTAACTACCCTTTCTATATCAGTACCCTGCTTTATTTCCCTTTGCCTGGACATTTTTTCTTTTCTTTTTTTTTATTCACACATTTTTCCAGAAATAACTTGAAGCAAGTTACACAAAAATATATATTCAGTTGTCAATATTCCTTTGGATAAGATTGGGGTCTGCTGTTCATTTTCCCAGTTCTATGCTGGGTTACTATCTGGGAATCCCTTTGGCCACCCTGGCCAACAACTCAAAAGAAGATATCGCCTGTCTGGCATTGTTGCTTGTTATGTAGCCTTTAGCTATACATATGGACTCTT
>NW_008354705.1:1842005-1883410 GCF_000622305.1 Nannospalax galili | reverse complement strand
GACAGTAACAGGGATATCAGAGTATAAGGGCTCTAGTGGGGGGAGGGAGGCTATGGGAGGGTGCTATCTGGGAAGTGGGTGTAAAAAAAATTAAATAAATAAATAAATAAAATAAAATATTAAAAAATCATATATATATATATATATGTAATGAAGTTTAAGGTTGGAAAAGTAGGGATAAGAAATCAAAGACCAAAGCTGGGTGTGGTGGCACACGTCCTCAATCCCAGCACTTGGGAGGCAGAGCCCTTTATGAGTTCAAAGCCAGTGAGCTCCAGGCCAGCTGGGACCACAGGGAGACCCTGCTTCAAAAAGATCAAAAAAAAAAAAACAAAGTTGCCTGGTCATTTTTATCTCTATCTGAAGGCACACCACCATCATTTGTTACTATGTTTATCATGACTCTCCCAACAAAAAGAAGGTTCTAGTAACACAAGCAGTTCCTCTAGCTCCTTAGATTATCTGCAGCACCTGGAGGTAAATGAAACATAATTTGGGATGAAGAGATGAGTCTGTGGAAGAGACTAGATATGCAAGAAGAGTTTTCTGGTCCTAAGAGTACTGTCACCATTAGGCAGGCAGGCACCCACTGACAGGTCCACCTCTATTGGTCTCTTCCCTTTACTCTCCTCTAGGAGCCTTTAGTTTCCTGTGGCATCTGTAATTAGAAAATGTATCCCACATATCTTCTGCAATTAGAAAATTAGACCAGGAGGTACAATTTAGCACAAACCTGGTCAAATATTAGTTAGGCTGAGCAGAGAATGAACATAGTAATAACGCCCTATTCTAACTGAATAATCACGGCATTTTATTAGAAGAGGAACAGTGTTATGAGCAAATTAAACACACTTTCAAATGAAGTTGAATTAAAATTTATTTTGACAAAGCTTCTCTGTGATTCTAGGCATGCAACCCTTGATGAGTTCTCAACTGCAACTCTATAAAAAGAAATGCTTACTTTCAAGATTTTAAAAAATGTTTTCAGAGCTATTTGAATAACTCAGTTTTCAACCTTAGCAAAAATATAAAACACCATGTCTTTTAGACACTAGATTATTTAACAACTGTCTGTTCTCCAGCTCTTACCAAAAAAAAGTGAATTTTTATAACTCTTGTTTGAATTGCTTCTCACAACTGTTGGCTATGAGCATTTATTTCCATGAGACATTTAATGTTTGTTTCAAATTCTGTGTCTCACAGTAAGTGAGCTCCCTTAATTTCTTTTGCTTGAGAAGGGAAGTAAAACACTTACATTTTAGAATCAGATCCTGCTGGGGTGTTTAATGGCACTTCATAAACTTGAATCTGTAGTTCTCGGTTCAATCATTGTGAGCTGGCTTCTGGATAATTATTACAACCCTCGTCCTGCTCAGTACACAGACAGTCTCACATCCCTTTCTCTTGCTGTCTTACTAAAGCTTCCAGAAAACCTAACACATAGGGCTATTCAGTGGACATCAAATGAAGGAATGACTGATACAGTAAAGAGACACAGAGTCACTTTAGAGATGGGACACATGTTTCTAGGCTGTATGGCCCCATTTCTCAGAGAACATATTTTCTTTAAGAATAGCCAGATCTCAAGTTTGTGAGATAGATTAGCAAGACGCTTGTCACCAATCCTCACAGCCATAGTTCAATCTCCAGATCCCACATGGTAGAAGGAGAGAACTGATCCCACATGTTGCCCTTTGTCCTCTACACATGCAGTATGCCACACATAGGCCCCACATAAGTATGCACGTCATATACACAAACATACGCATGCTTGCTTGTGTGTAAGCATACACACACACACACACATACACAATCAAGCAGTGTAAAAAAAACAGATTTATCTTGGGTGCTTATTTGAAGAGAGGGACATTTATAGACCTGTTACACAAATGGACCATCATACAATAGTGCAAATCAATGCAGTTATTTTGGACAAGCTGTTCTAGCTCTATGGAGTCATCTTCCTTTGGGGGGAAAGTTAAGAAGTTAAATAATGAGATATAAAATTGTACAGCAATAATTAGACACATTTCTAATAATTCCTTCCAGGAAAAAAGGCTGCCTCGAAATTCGTACTTGATTATTGTAATGGCTAATCTCTTCAGCTGAAATGTATGTGAGCATTCACAGACCTTCAAGTTAATGTCTTGCATTTTATTGACCCACAAAGATACTGGATGCCATATGCACTTTTTCTCATCTATTTCTATAGCTCCTTGGATTTCACAGAGGAACCCAGAGTTGAGACCTTGAGGCCACACTTTGCTTCAGTGGTCAAGCCTAGAATCAGTTTTTCATACTCTGGCCTAGATTCAGTTCTTTGGGACAGGAATTACATGGCTGACCCTGAAATCCTTTCCTTTCTCAATTTGTGGCTTTTATGCTGTATGTGTTTGGAATATCATCATATGATAATCAGATATTAATATTAATGATTTCATCTTCTTTCTTCTCTCCCTATAAAATAGATTCATATGGATTAGCACCAGCTGCTTTTGTATAGACATACAAACATGAGCCAGGGGCAGGGTATAGAAATCCATGTCAGGAACGACCCAACTCAGAGAGAGTGAAACACATCAATCTACTTCTAGTCTTTGAGCTGAACACATCGTAAAAATTAAGCAAAACAAAAGTCAACTGTGACAAGAATTTTAATTGGAAAATGTGGTAGATTGCCATCATCAAAGCCCATAGGAAAGACAAGACTAATCTTATTAAGGTTATCTGGGTACACGGCAACAGCCAGCCCCCAGAAAGCCTCAGTTCTGCAATCAATTTCTCACTGAGGAAACTTAGTTTATTCAGACTAATGAACTGAGGGAAGACATGAGACTGGAAATAACATCTGAGCTTTCCCGTTCTTTTTTTTTTTTAACAGAAAATGTAAACGATCCAGGTGGTTCACAAACCAATTGGTTCATTCGTTCTTAATGAAACATGCAAATTTTCCTTTACATGTGGGCCCTGAAAAGTTGCCAATTGAAGAGAACCTTTTCCCTGATTAGTGGCCCTTTGCATCACCCCCCCACACACACACACACTATATAGTCATTGAAATGAAACACATGCTGTGCACAGCTGCCTCAATTTGTGCAATAGATTGGCAGCAAAAGAAATTTCAACCACAAATCCTCTATTGGTAGGCTACAATTGAATTGGAAGTTCCTTTAAAAAAAAAAAAAAAAAAAAAAAAATAGAGTTTTAAAGTCTTGCCAAGCTATGCAAACATGTCATGATTTATTACCCTGTGCTCAGCTCACCTGACCTGGGCCTTCTCCTCCACATTGTGTCTGTTATAACTACATAATTGTAGTAGCTGGGCTTTATTTTTTAGATTTGCCAAAGCAGATATATAAAAGCAAAAGAAAAGGTTTCTCTCATTGTGTGCATGCATCATTACACCTTAGCAACTAGTATCAGTAAGAATGCCTAAGCCTCACAGTTAAACATTTGCTTCTGTGAAGTTTTGAAGTTAATAGTACGTACGAAACTGCATTATTTCACAAATGATATTATTTTTAATATAACATGAAAGATCAAACATTCTATTAATACAAGAGCTTCTCAAATTCTTTGTGCTTCTTAGCAAATTACTACCATATTGTTTCGTGACTCCTTTGTCAATATAAAGCCTATTACGGCAGCCTAAGATCTGAGAATTATTAATGTATGATTTCAATGGCATACAATGGAAGCATCTTTTGCTTGTGGCAATTACATTTGGAAAACACTTTTTCCTAGCCTCCCTCCCAGGTCCAATCAATACCAATTTTACTGTCAGTCCTATTTGCTGAATATCTATTGTGCTATGATTTAGATATTAAATGTTCCCCAAAGGCCATGTGCAAAGGTTTGGACACAAGTAAATGGCATTGTTGGGAGGTGGAGAAAACTTTAGGGGGTGGGCCTAGTTGAAGGAAGTAAACAGTTAGGGGCATGCTTTTGAAGGGTGTGTAGTGGGCCAGCCTCTTCCTATACTATACTCTTCCTCCTTCCACTATGAAGTGAACCATTTTCCCAAACCACATGCTCCCCATCATGATGTTCTATCTCACGTTACCTAGAAACAATGGAGCCATGTGATCATGAACTAAAACCTCTGAAACGATAAAACAAATTATTTCTCCCTTTGGTTGTTTTTCTCGGGTATTTTTCCACAGCAATGAAAACTCTCTAACACAAACTTAACGTACATCCTCCCTGTTACTTCATCTCTTACTTTTCCTAGCTGTGGCAAGGACTCACCAGTCATGTACCAAACCAGGTTCTGCCTCTTAGGCTCACAGTTGGCTACATTTCCTGGGCTTCCTTGCAAGTAGTTAAACCTGTATGATTGTGCTCTGTTACTGGAAGGCATGTGGAAACATCTGTCTCTTACGGATGGTACATTGACTCAGGAGCATCCTCCTTCAGTGGAGGGAATTCCAAAGACCTAATAGACCAGGACTAAGATACAAGATATAAGGAAGTCAGAGGCTTAAGTCACAATTTGGAGAGCCATCTGACCATGAGTCACGAAACCAGGAATAGCAACAGTACACTCTCCAAACTTTCACAGTTTTGATACTAGGTTTAAATGCACAGACTACATAGATATCTAATGAATAGCCTACCTGACCAATACACTACTAAAATACCACGATTTCCCACTTTCCCTGTCTCTGTTCGATTATCCACACTGAAGTATCCATCCTCAGAAAAACACTTTTTGACCGCCACCATCATTAAATTTATTCTAAAATCAAATACAAATAAGATCTTGCTCTTTGCTCATTTAAAGTCCTGGAAAGGTTCTTGACTGATATTACAAACAAGCTCAGGGCAAGCTAAACACTGTCTACCCAGTCATATAAATTAATTAATTATTCAAAACCTATATGAAAGTCAATTGTCAGATAACTGTAACCTCAACACTTGGGAGGCTGAGGCAAAAGGATCACATAGTCAAAGCTGGGCTACAGAGTGAGGCTCTGTTTTTAAAACCTTAAATATATGGAAAGCATCACTTCTAAGTGCCAGGTACTATTCTTAGTGCTGAACAATAGAACAATGTATAAGACAAACAAGGTCTGTGTACTCACTGGGCTTAGAGTCTAGTAAAGACAAAAATAGGGTTACAAGTGTTAGGGGAAACAATTGAGCCTAGACAACAGCATCAGAGGAAAGGTTACAATTTAAGGAGATTCGAGTATGCTCCTTCTGAGAAGGTGTTATTGTGAGGTGAAAAACAAAGGATGAACTGTGTGGCAGAAGAAGTGGTCCATGCAAAGCTCTGGGAAGAAACATCAAGCCTACATAAAAGAATTGATTTTATGACCCCTATTTCCTGTAAGTGCCATTCTTTCACTTCTGGGATTTTGCATTGTTACACTCTGTTTAGAATGATGCTCGCTTCCTTATCCAATGCATCCTGTGGGGTTAGCTGAGAAAGCATTCTCTCAAACTTTGATGCACATACAAATCACATGCAGTGAAAGCTGACCCTTTCTCACAATGTCCCAATTGATACTGACGCTGATGTTGATAGCCCCTGGACCACAAAAGAAGGCAAACAAAAATCAATGGTTTTCAGTCATGAAGCCATCTGGGAAACATTAATAGCCCCTTCTCAATGTCAGTGTCACACAGAGTCCAATCAAATTCAAAGTTCTGAGACTGAGAATGAAGTGACTATGTGCTTTCAAGGTCTCCAGAAAATTTCAGTGTATAAGCATGTTGAGAACCTGTACACTCCCTACGATCCCTTCTAACTCAGAAAGCAATCGCTGGAGTGGCTAGACTTTTCCAGAGAGGACATTATTAACACTGCCTGGACCCAATGCAAGTAGGTAGCACAGAAGTTCAGGTCAAGCTCAGGAAAAGACAGGTGATATCCCAGCTCGGATGCTTGACCTTGGGCAAGTTGCTTAACTTCTCTCAGCCTCAGTTTATCTCTAAAATGAACACCATTGATCTGACAAGTTGGCTGTTATCTACTGAAAGATTTAGAAAGGTGATTTTGTTCTGTACCGCACAAGTAGCATGGGTCAGTAATTTGAGGGTGTTGGAGACATTAAATATGAGAATTTGCAGCACTTCATTAAAAAAGATTTACATAGTTCTCTTGCTTTCCTCCTAAACACCATCCACATGGAAAATAACAACAGCCACCAGAGAATCCTAGATCAACTTAAGCACTGTCAAGGGAATTCTTTCCAATAGTTAATTTCCTCCTCTGCCCTCAGCTCCCATAGCTACCTAGGGTGGAAGCCACTGTGTCACTATATGAAATGCTTACCTATTACAGAGTAATTCTAAGCATAATTTCAGGAGACAGACCCCTTTACTATCTCCTGTTGCCCTTGTGCATAATGAGCAATGTTGATATGGTCAAAAAAAGTAATATTCCCTTTGCCAGCAGTGGGCTGTAGTTTTGATTGCCATACATGAATCCAATACTCCCTAAGTAGAGCTGCCACGGCAATGAAATTGTTACATGATTCCACCTAGTTAGTAAACCATGAGCCCATTTGTCTCTTAGTACTCAGGGAAGGGATCATGGAGCCAGGGAGGTCAGGTCTTCATTTCTACCAAGCCCTGGGCAACAGAAGTGAAAGTATTTCCTCTCCTTCTTTACCCCTGCACCCATACCAAATGAATGTCTTAGAACAGGCTTTGATTTCCACTCCTCCCCACCCACTAAGCCTGTTTAGCAAGACTTAACCAAGCCATGGAGAATTGAGCCTTAAGTTCAGATCTATCAAAGTTTTCAAAAGTGGGTAAAATCCTGTTCTCAAAATCCCCTGCTTAAAACCAACACTCAATATTTATAGCTTATGAATAATCTGTTAATGCCATAATAATTGCAGTTAAATTGGCCTTTTGTACTGATGAATAGAGTGTGTTTTGTAATCTATGTATATATTTACCATCAGTGTAACCTGCTAGATGGATTTTATTAGCATCTGTAAATAAAGCTAAGCTATGTGAAATAGGTTCTGAAACAATAATTTTATCAAAAATAATATGTTAATTTAAGAAATTGTATTCTTTTGCTTCTTGGATATTGATTAGAGAGTTTCAAAATAAAATTACTTAATGCAAAAAAAAAAAAAAAAAAAAACCAACACTCAGACCTGTCTGCTCTAGTCAGAGCCCTCCTTGCTGACTTTCCTATCCCCTCTTCTCCCACCTCTTTACATAGTGGAAGGCCATCTGTCCTCTCACATCTACAAGCCAAAAAGTATTCTCCTTATAAAAGCTATTAGAAGCACTGTTTGGATTAAGAAATATTAGCACAACTAATTCACTTAACAGAAGTGCTTAGAATACAGACACTCCCAGACAACATGGAGTCATATCTTGACAAGTCCATCATCAGTTGAAATTACTGTACATTGAAAATGCATTCAATTCATCTGCCTTACTGGACATTAAAGCTCAGAGTCGTTTCCCTCATGATCAAAGGGGCTCATAGGACTGTAACTTATAGCCACTGCTCAGAGTTGTGAGAGAGTATTGTGTAAGCATCGCTAGCCCAGGAAAAGATCAAAAAATTTGAAGCATGGATTCTACTGGATTCATAGTGTTTTTATGCAACTGTGAAGTCAATAAACTATAAGCCAAACAACCATTAAGTCATAGACCATCTCTAGTAATTAGTAAGCAGTATGTGCTCAGTATATGTTTATTATTAATATAATTCTTATCGATGCCATTAATAACAAAACATGGTCCTTTAAATATGCTTTTGTTGGCTGACTTGCAGTAAACCTCTTACTAATTAGATACTTTCTTTTTTAAAAAAATTAATTAAAAAGCTTTGAGAATTCCATTCATGAATACTGTTTACATAATTTCCACTCCTCTCTCTCCCAAGTATTCCCATATCACCTCCCTCCCAATTTCATGGTGTCTTATTTAAGTATTATATTTACATTAGACATTTTAGACTTTTCCCATTCTGTATTTTACTCATGCAATTATATGACCTGCAGGGCAAAGATGTAGCTGTTCACAAATATTCAAAAGCCATTTCCAAATAGTGTGGTGGTTGTTTCATCAGAAGATTCTAGATTCAAACCAGAACAGAGTTATTTCTTATTTCTCACACAAAGATTTTGTTCATAGTTGAGAAAACAGCAGAGTTATCATCTTAGGGCAGCACAAACTGACTTCCAGAGACTCTGGTTGTTTGTTCATTCTATGAACATTAACCTGTGCTCAATAGGTATCAACTGTCACAACTATCTTTTTTGAGGACCCAGAGTCAACCTCACATCATCCTTAACTCCTTATATTGGAAGTACAGACTCCAATATAATGCAATGCATATGTTGAGACAAGGTACAATTAACTCTGTTTGAATGGCCCTGGACCCCACTAGTCAAATGAATTCATCTTAATACGAATTTCCTGTTTTGCTGGTTCAGTATGTGGCCTCTAAGACTTCAATTTTGAAGAAAGATTTTCCTCAAGTATTGCAAGTGATCTCTGGGGCACTGCACATAATCTTTCCATTCTTGGGCTCCGTGTCTATTGGGCATTATACTGTCCTTTATGCACTGTCATCAACCATTATTAGTTGGTATTCACTGCAAAAGGTCCTCACCCACATTTAATGTCATGCTTTGTTTCCTAACCATCGTAGCAGCTTTAAGTTTTTACTTATAACCTCTCTCTCTACAGAGCTCATTCAGTCATCCCTTGCTTAGGGGCTGGCTCCAAGTCATCACTGTGGAACCTAAACTCCTCTGATGTCCAAGTCCTTTATATAAAGTTGTATAATGTTTGCATATAACTCATGCACATGTCCCTATATAGTATCAATCGCCTATACTATTCACAACAACTAACACAATATAAGTTGTGTTGGCATCACTTACCTCCCAGACTCTGCCATTTAATTTATCTCTGTTGTGGCAGGAACCAGGAGACCTCACGCATCTGAGTTCTATTACCCAGAACCAAAGAGTTACTGCTTGGAATGTAGAGCTTCCACCTTGACTTATCAACACATACTGGAGTCAGTCTGTGCTGTGATTCCTCCTGCTGCTTCCAGAGTGGTGAAGCCTCACAGCACAGGCATAAGATTCTAAGTAAGTTGGGGCTGGAGAGATGGCTCAGCGTTGAGAGCACTGATTGCTCTTGCAGAGAGCCCAGGTTTGATTCCCAGCACCCACATGGCGGCTGCAAACTGTCCTTGACTCCAGTTCCAGGGGAATCCGAAGCCCTCTTCTGACCTCCACAGTGTTGCACGGCACGGGTGCACTCGCATGCATGTAGGCAGTACACTATACACATAAAATAATAAAAATAATAAATAATAATATTTTTGAAAAAGAAAAGGAAAAAAAAGATTCTAAGTGAGTCAAAAGGTGTCACAACACAGGGAATTGGGCTCCATCAGACTAACTTTGAACGATGAAGAAGTGAGAGCTTCTCCAGATCCAGGAAGATAGACTCCCTCTTCCTCCCTTCCATGGCCTTTCTGATGTATGATACCTGTGGAAGTCCAGTAGACAGTAAGCTACTCAGCTCTCTTTTCTTGGCTTTTTAAAAAATATTGTATTTATTATTTTCATTTGCCGTGTATGAGTGTATTACCTGCATGTATGCAAGTGCACCTGTGTCATGCAATGCCTGTGGAGGTCAGAAGAGGGCACTAGATTCTCCTGGAACTGGAGTTACAAATGGTTGCTAGCCATCATGTGGGTGCTGGGAATTGAACCCAGGTCCTCTACAGGAGCCAGTGCTCTTAGCTGCTGAGCCATCTCTCCAGCACCCTCTTCTTGACATTTTATGAAACAGTGCCAAAGTAAACACATTGTCTTGCCAAGATGCCGCCTTCCCTGCCTTACCTCCCTTTTCCCTCACAGACTTGGTGTGGCTTGCACCTTTTCTTTGAGGTAATAGGATTCACTGACTGCTTCTGATGAATATAGTGCTTGGAATCGATCTATGTTTCATAGAAATGACTCTGGGAACACAATGGAAATCTAGATGAAAATTAAGAAATAATAGGGCAAGGAGATGGGTTTTAAATAATTGGGGTAGGTAACAGAGATGGGACAACAGTGGAGAGGAGTCCTATCCAATAAGGGAGTTCAGGGAATTAAATTGTTTACTAGATCATTCTTTTTAAAAAATATTTTATTAGCCGGGTGTGGTGGTGCATGCTTTTAATCCCAGCACTTGGGAGGCAGAGGGAAGCAGATCTTTGTGAGTTTGAGGCCAGCCTGGTCTACATAGTGAGTTCCAGGACAGCTGGGGCTACAAGGAGACCCTGTCTCAAAAAAGACAAAAAATAATTATTATTATTTTATTTTCTGTGTATGAGTGTACTGCCTGCATGTATGTAAATATGTAAGTGCACCTGTGTCCTGCATTGCCACCATGTGGGTACTGGGATTTGAACCCAGCTCCTCTGCAAGAACAGCCAGTGCTCTTAACCACTGAGCCGTCTCTCCAGCCCCTAATTAGATCATTCTTGAATAGAGTATAGAAAGTAGTCATGGTCAAGGACTGGGGAAAGACGGGGCCATGAGATGACAGAAATGCAGGCCAGGGGATAAGAAAATGAGGAAAGGACTTAATTTCAAACAGAGACTAACACTGTTCAACAATGCAGAAAGTTCAAATGGCCTGAGAAAGAAGCCGGAGTTTCAAATCTGGCCATAGGATGCTACTACAAGATGGGCATTAAAGGAGGGATGGTGGAAGGCTAGAGAGAGGGGTCAGTGGTTAAGAGCTACTCTTGAAGAGAACCTAGGTTCGGATCTCAGCACTCACATGGTGGCCAAAAACCATCCCTCATTCCAGTTCCAGGGTATCTGACACCCTGTTCTAGTCTCCACAGGCATTGCACACATGGATCAACTTAGATACATGTGGACAAAACATTCATACATATAAAATCCAAAAATAAATAAAAATGTATTTCAAATACTAAAAATAAAGGAGGTGTTCTCCTATGCCCCTATGCCGGCAAGTTATAGTCACACCTCCTTCCCACACTCATCAAGGAGTATACAGGGGAGTGAGTTACCCCTCCCATCCAATCAATCGACCTTAGCTGCATGTCGGGGAGGAGCTAAGGCTATATAAGCCAAGAACACCGTGAGGCACCTCTCTCGCCATTTTGTGTGGATGTCAGAAAGTCACAGGATCTATATTTGAGTGTGGACTTTCTAGTGCAGCCATAAATGGTGGGCAGCACTCTTCTGTAAATAAATCCCCACCCTATGTTCTGTTAGCAGCAAACTTGTTAGGATCCTCCCCCCGCAAAAAAAGAATTGGAAGAGGGGGTAGAAAGATTGTAAGAGCCAAGGAGGAGGTGCGAGATCATATGGAAATCGAGTCCTACAGGCTCGTGGGACCTTCTTCCTATGGACCTACAACAATGGTGTCGGCACGCACAGACCTATGCAACCTCAGGCAGACAAAAACTCAGCACAGGACTGTGGAAATGGGCAGCAGGCCCCAATCTTAGTTAAAGAACTATTGACAGCTGACTATTACTGCTGGGTGAGGAAGAGCTGATCTTAAAAGGAGGGACTCTAAAGAGGCCGACTAGACCTTGGTGGACGAACTTGCACTGAGGGACATCTGGGGACACTAACTTGAATCGATAAGCCTTAGCACAAATGACAGAATGCATGAATTCCAGTCGGGGGAGGTCCATGGGAGGTGCCAGTGGGGAAAGGGGCATAAAGATGATTAAGATGTTCTGTATAAAATACTCAAAAATTCAATAAAATTTTGACAAAAAATGAATCAAAAACATAAATAGATTATAAAAAGGAGGAATAGGGTCAGGAAGAGACTTAAGTTTTAATAAACAAACATGATTAAACAATATTCTGAAGCAGCAGGAGACATCAAATCCTGGATGTAGGAAATAATATTGCTCAGGAGCCTCCAACTGGAGAGTCCAAGGGTGCAGGGCACGGGGCCTCCAACTGGAGAGTCCAGGGGTGCAGGGCACCGGGCCTCCAACTGAAGAGTCCAGGGGTGCAGGGCACAGGTCAAAAGTTCTTAGCAAGGAGCTGGAAAAGTAACTTTGGCAGAATCTGGACAAGAAATAATTCTTAGCAGTTGAAAAGAGGATCCAGAGAATTTAGGGGAATATGGACACGGGGATTGGTGGGGTGGAATCTCATCTCCAAGTTAAGGTCCTAACTTTAATGGCTTCAAGTTTTATATAAAAATTAGGTTCCATGTTCTAGGCAGTGTCCAGGGTTTATACTCATCAATGTTTTGAACTGTGGTTTCCTAAGAAGCCATCCACATCCTGTTACTACATACTATCAATGACTAAATACCACCAATACAAATCTATTGCTTTGAAATGAATCAGTTGGAAAATGATCCTGGGACTGAACCCAGAATATTAGATAAGACCCTTGCACTGTAAGAATTAGAAACTAGAGCGGGGTGTGGTGGTGCATGCCTTTAAACCCAGCACTTGGCAGGCAGAGGCCAGTCTAATCTACATAGTGAGTTCCAGGCCAGCTGGGGCTACAGGGAGACCCTGTCTCAAAAAGACAAAAAGAGAAAAAAAAGAATTATAAACTAGAAATATCAGGCGCTCAAGAAGGTTAAGGAAGGGTCTCTCAAGGTTAAAGAGAATATCAAAGATAATATTCAACTACTTCATTATTTCTATTTACACTGATGCTTCTTTTTAAAACCTATAAAACACAAAGCTCTTTCACACATTACATCCTCTGCAATCACAATTAAAAACATGTATCCCCCCACTTCCCCACCCACCTTATACACACTTTTTCATTTACCCTTTTATAAAAGATTTATTTATTTAGTTTATGTTTCCTTTCTCTCTCTCTTTCTTTCTTTCTTTCTTTCTTTCTTTTTTTCTTCTTTCTTTGACATAGTCTCCCTAGTAGCCCCAGCTGCCCTGGAACTCATTATGTAGGCCAGGCTAGCCTTGATCTCACAAAGATTCGCCTGCCTCTCTGCCTTCTGAGTGCTAGGCTAAGCGACACAAGCCACCACATCAGGCTAATTTTTGTTCTTAAAAAGTAAGTTTCTTTAGAGAGTACAAAGAAAAACTTAAGTCCAAGGAATTATCTCATATCCAAAAGAGGAACCCAAAATAAAAACTTCAACTGTTTAAAATGTAAATTGAGCTCTAGAATCAAGATGTCTAACTGAGCAGTGTTTTAATAAGATGCTAAAAATGTATTTTGCAACCAAAATCTTCAATTCCTGAAAGCCTCTCAAAATAAAATAGTAAAGTATATTTCAAGTTAATATTTGAGTGTGTGAAAGCATGTGTATGCACAGGTGCACATATGTGTAGGCACATGTTTGTGCATACATGTGCAACTCAGAGAATAACTTTGAGAGTCATTCCTAGGTGCCATCCTCCTTTTTTGTGTTTGGTTGAGTCTCTCATGGGCCTGGAGTTCACCACGCTGACTAGGTTGGCTGGCCAGCAAGCTCCAGGGATCTACCGGCCTCCCCTTCCCTAGCGCAAGGATTACAAGAGCACACCACCATGGCAGGCTTATTACGTGAATCCTGGGGACTGAACTCGGGTCCTCAGGCTTGCACGGCAAGCATTTTACCAAATGAGTTATCTCCGTAGCCCACAAGTTATATTTTAATTAATGTCTTTTTTAAAGGTTAAAAAATCATCCAATTTTATGTCTTACGGGGTTTATACTGAGTTCAATATTGTATAACTATATTAATTCAACTGTGAACCTAAAAATTTTATAGCCACTTTTGAAAGAGATGTATCTTTGCTCTGGAAATTGTTACTGAGTACATTAAAGCTGTAATGAAATGCTTCTTCTAATAAAAAAAAAAGAAAGAAAGAAAAGAAGCTTTAAAAAAAAGTCACGAATGACAGTAAGATTAAGGACTCTAAAGAGCACGTTGCTAGAAGTTTACTACTGGTTTCACAGAGGAATGAAAACATTAGAAATGTAAAATGAGCTCTTGGGGGACTTGGGCATCAGTGAGACCACAGAGGACAGCTGCTGCTTTATGGGCAGACCAGAAACTGCCCACTCACAGCCACTCAAGCCCATCAGGGTGTTAAACACATTGAGAAGTTAACGATTCAGAACACTTAGCACTTCCTCCAAAACCTCTGGATTGTTGAGCGGTGACAAGTCTTCACTCTGAGATGCGGGGTTTGAACACCAGAAGCTGTCAAGGGCACTTCACAACCAGGTTTGGCAAATGAAAGACATTACTAGAAGAATCACTTCTTCTTTAAAAATGAGTGTTTACAAATCCATGAAACTGACTTTCTACAAATTACAAACTGGCTCTGAGGAAAACTCACACAGGGAAATTTTGAAAATGTTACAATATGGGGCAGGAGAAATAATGATTCAGTGGTTAAGAGCACTGGATGCTCTTGCAGAGGACCTACGTTGGGTTCCCAGCACCCACATGGCAGCTAACAACCATGGGAAACTCCAGTTCCAGGGGATCTGACACCCTCTTCTGACCTCTGTGGGTATTGAACAACACAGGTACACTTACATACATGCAAGCAATACACTCATAGACATAAAATGAAAATAATAAATAAAATTAAAAAATAAAATGAATGCTATATGATTTGTCTGTATTATTGGAATAAACATAGATTTAAAGTGTACTAAAAGAGAAAAATAATAATAAAACTCCATCCTGTTATAGACTAGAAATTTCATGCTCTGTATATTATTGTTTTATCAAACATTCTTTATTTTTAAATTTTTTCTTTAAATTTTTTATTAGCATTGCTTTCTTTAAAACAAAACATGACTACATTGAAAAATCTTTGTACATGTTGAAGAGTTTGAAAGGGGGTGATGGCAAACTCACATTATAGCAACAGTGGTAAATTTCACAGCATTGTTGAAGCATGGTGGTACAGTTTCGTCAGTGACAAAACCCCAAAATATGGTAGACATACAGAATTGTGAATTTACATTCTAAAATACAATTATATATTTTTTGTTTCAGAATTAAATCAGTTTAGATATTACAGTAGTTTTATTTTAACTTTCCAGACTGTGCTTTTTATCTCTAGAAGGTGAATTAGGTGTTTTACATCATCTGTAGGGCACAGGTGAAGGCACATTGGGGCCATAGTACTACAAAAAGAATTGTAAACCTCTTGGTGCCCAGGAATGGGAAAGGGTCAACATCAAGGCCTGGATGCCCAGAAGTTAAGGCCACAGCTGACCCTCAAGGGAGGGGGGAGGCCCATTCTAGAGAATCATTCTTCCCAAAACCAGAATCTGCAAAAGACAGAGACCTCCCCTGTCCCAGCATAAGCCCAACACAGAAGTAAAGCCACTGCCATGCACAGCCTGGGATATTGAGGGAGGGGCCTGTGAAGAAAGCAGTCACTCAGAGAAGGCTGAAACTATTGCCCAATATTGGGAAGTCCTCCATCCTCCAAACTGCTCCTCCATCAGCCCACCACCATAGTACTGTGGAACAGTGGCTGCTGGTTGGGGACCAAGCCTCCAGTCTCATGTGTGTGAATCACAGTTCCAGGTTTACAGGAGGAGACCACAGCTCCAGCTCATAGTAGGGGACCACAGCTTCAGTTCACAGGAGGGAACCCAACTCTGGCTCACTGGAAGGAATCACTGCTCCAGCTCATGGGAGAGGATCACAGCAGCAGCTCACAAGAGGGGACCACAGCCCCAGACTCACAGGAGGGGACCATAGCTCCAGGTTGACAGCAGGGGACCAGAGCTTCTTCTCACAGAAAAGGACCACAGCTCCAGATTAATGGGAACAGACCACAGCTCCATCTCACAGGAGTGGACCACGAGTCTGGCTCATGGAAGGGGAGCACAGTTCGAGCCCTCAGGAGAGGAAAACAGGTCCAGCTTCATGGAAGAAAATCACAGCCCCAGCTCTGTACATTATTTTAATGAACTTTAAGGAAAATATTTACAAAGATTATCTAAATTCTTATGTATTTTTATTTTACTATTCAGTGTTTCTTTAAATTGACAGGAGAGTAAACCTTATATGTTTATATATGATGCTTGACATTGTGTTTTGATATATGTATTCATTATGGAATGGCAAATTTAACTTAATTAACATGAGTACTGCCTAAAACATTCATCATCTTTTTAGTGATGGAACTCTTTTTGTTTTTAAGCTTTCACAATTTTATTAGAATTTTAAAGAAACATCCTTAGGGCAGGCAAGCCAGTAATCTTGGCAGCTGCCTTGAGGAGGAGAATGGAGGGGAGAAGGAAAGAAAGCCATGAAGCTGTGCAGATTTAGAGCCTGCATGGGGGTCAAGCACCTGGCTGACTAGCAGCCACATGGCTGGGAGACAGAAGCTTTGGAGAAAAAGTAAATGAACAGAAGATGCTAGGGGCAGCCCAGAGCCTTAAAGACAGCATGTTTAGAAAAGGGGTATGAAGAAGAAAAGGAGAGATTATGCTTTTCCAAAGAATTCAGAAAAGTGGTCAGATTTACAGACTACGTGACTTTGGCTGGTCCAGAAGTTCCTCACTGGGAGGCGGGATTCCAGGCAGGAAAAATTCACTATATCATTAACACACTAGGTATTCTGCCCATCTGTTTAGTATAGCCCACCTTCCTAGGGGTAGTCCTAGGTACTCCAACAGCTATCAAAGTGCCTAAAAACAAATCCTGAGTTCATCACTCTCCACTCCAGCCCTGGAGGCCAAAAGTGATGGAACTCTTAAAGTCTCTCTCTTAGCAATTTTCAAATATATATTAACTATTGTCCTCATGATGTATAATAGATCTGGTGAATTGATTACTTCTGTCTCCGTGAGATTGTTTAACGTGTGAGCAATATCTCTCTGATCCTCCTATCCCCTAGGCTCTGGTAACCACTATTTTAATTCTATGAGTTCAACATTTTATACTTCACAGATAAGTGACATTATGTATCATTTCACTTTCTATGCCTGACTTATTTCACTTAATAGTATATCTTCCAGGTCCATCCATGTGGCCACAAATGACAAGAACTATTTTTTCTATTTGATAGCTGAACAGTCTATCTTCCCTTCTATATGTATCACATTTTCTTTACCCATGCACCAGCTAATGGGTACTTGGGTTGTTTCTGTTTCTTGGCTGTTTTGAACAGTGCTGCAATGAACATGGAAGTTTTACATCCACTCTTCCACAATGGCTGTATTCATTTGCATTTGTACCAAGAGAGTACAATTGTTCCACTTGCTCTACATCCTCATCAGAGCTTGTTATCTTTTTGATAACAGCCATCCTAATGACCATAAGGTGATACCTTATTATAGTTTTAATTCATATTCACTGATGAATGGTGATATTGAACTTCTTTTACATACTGTTGACTATTGGTATGCCTCTTCTGAGAAATATGTATTCAGGTCCTTTGCCTAATTTTCATAAGGTTATCTATCATTTGCGGGTTCTTAATATACTTTGAATATTAACCCTTTATCATATGTACAGTTTAAAAATATTTAAATCTTTGTACTTTTAAATCTCATTATTTTAGAGCCATAATATCTATTCCTCCATGTGATTATAGGAAGCATTTTATATAAACAGAATTCAAAAGTCTTTTACAGGCAGGTGGCTGATGAATTACTGGATCTTTAATTCATAAATTTAACTTGTTACACTCATTTGGTTTATTGTGTGAAATATCCATAAAACCTGAATGACTCATACATTTTTTCATTCACAAAAACATGGCAAAACCTTTTCAGGAAATTGCTTTTGTTTCCTTAGAGTACTAGCTCTTCAGTGTGTATAAACAAGCAAGTGCTTTGATATTCAAATTAACGAAGGCAGTGGAAATGGGAGATGAATCCATCTGAAAATCATGTGCTTCCTTTGGATGCATATTACTGAAAATTTCACACACTCAAAAAAGCAAATGTTATTTGAGAGAATGTCTACCTTACAAGCAATGAGAAACTCCCATTGAAAGCAAAAATCGAGAGAAAGGTTATTTCACAAAATCAGAGTTCTAGTTTGTTCTTTCCTCAGAGGCAGGCAGCTGGAGATGTGGGCTTTGAGTTTGGGTGATATGGATTTCAGTCCCAATTCAACAATTTGTTAGCTGTGTGGCTAGGAGCAAATTCATTCACTTGTTTGAAGCTGAATTTATTCACCAATAACATGGAAATAATAGGAATACTCATTTCACAGATTAGTTTTAAGGATCAAGGACTAATATACAACTGTTTGGCATAGTGCCTTGGGGTTTAATTAATTGTCATCACTGTTATTCACACTAACTAATATTAAGTTGACCAACTCTGCTTCTTTTTCTGTAGCAGTTTTCTCTGTTATTAAAAGGATCTGTTACCTAATTGATTAGTGGAAAATAAATGAGATAACAGAAAACATAAAATGCTACATAATGCTGGGAAATGCTATGAAATAGAAAATGCTACTTTGCCTCTATCACACAGAATAATAGAAATCCTTATTCCCCCGTACTACCTCAGGCTAACCACATACATCCCAGTATTTGTATCACCCATTAGCAGGCCAGGTTAGGCAACCACAGTCTGGTGTGGCAGAATTCTTCTCAGATTTCCCAAACAGGTGGGTTACAGTTTCTGTAATAAATCAAATGACACTGGTTCCTGCCCTGCCCTATCTGTTCAGGCAGGACATTCAGCAACACACCCTCTGGAAGTCTCACTATGATGCCTGGTAGGTACCCACAATGCATTTTCTCTGTGCTCACCAGCATCTCTGTAAGTCCTTGTCCTCATACATTATCTGTCAGGTTCTTCCTCATTGCCAGTGTGCACAAACAGCAAAGCCATTTGAGGAGGGTCCTTTGCTGTTTTCGATGCTGTTGACAAAATATTCAAGCCAAACACGTTGTATCTCAATGGTCACGAAATCATGAACATTTAGCTGTCTTCAAGGATAAAAGCTGTGGTTCTACACTTTTTCCCTCAGTAATGCATAGAAACGTTGCCTTTCATTGGGGTTAGATTGGCAGATCATGAAGGCAGTGTTTCGCAAAAACCATCATGGTGTAATTTTTTTGGTGAATGTTCTCTCCTCCTCATCTCCAAATTGACTCATGACACAGAAACTATGTCCCAGGTATAGACATGCTTGGTCAGAAAGGTAGATGCAACATGGGCTCAATCAGACACTCCTTCCAATAGGAAAAGAATAGTCTACTGGTGAAGACATTTTCTATAGAGTCAAATAGAAGATTCAACATTTAGTTTTTCTTATTAAAAAAAAGTCTATAAATTTCAATGTCTTGGGTTAGTAAGATGGTTCAGTGAGTAAAGGCACATGCCACGAAGCCTGACATCTGGGACCCATAATGTAAAAATATATTATTTTTTAGAATAATGTACTATGCTGATATGGGTGCTAGATTATTTATTTTGGGGTAATAACCTACTTCTTATAATAAAACAAAGCTTAAAATAACATTGTCATTTACTCTCTGTTTTGCAAAATATTAGTATCATTCCATTCAACCAATAAAACATTTCAGAAATTCATTTTTCTTTATCCTTCTACATCTAACATGGCAATAAAAAGCAGATTCATGGTTGATGGGCAAGAGAGGATTCAAATATTTACTAATAATGTATGATTTCACTCATTTATTCAAAAGACACGGATGGCAGGTTGATGATAACAGAAGAAGTACTATCCTGGGACATAGAGGGGAAGAGATGACTTCCAAGGTGGCAAGGCCAACATTAGCCATGGTAGGCCTGACATGCAAGGTGTGTGTAGGAGGGTATCTGTGCCGGGGAAACTGGACTAACATGACCACTAGGCAACAGCGTGACTGGTGACGAGTTTAGCTTGATTACATGGAGGGTTCATCCCTCCACTTGCACGTTTTTTCTCTACCACACCTTCATGCTTCATTCTTGTCTGTTCCACGTCCACCCTGGATGGATCCATCCATTTCATAGACAAGATCATAACTTCCTTACCTGCATCTTTAGCTCTTGTACACCTAACAAACTACATCTTCAGAGTTGGAGAGATGTGTAAATTCATTCCTTGGCTCTTCTATGAATTCCCTCATAGTTTTCTCCAGTGATCTGCCTTTCCTATGTTGTAATGCTTCATTCTCATCCTGTTTAGTCTTGTATCCTCATAACTTTCTGAGTTAATTGTGACATTCATCCCTTTAATTTTACTTACTAAGCTGCCCACAGAGTCTTGCTGGAAAAAGACAAAGATATCCAAACCCATGCTATAATAAATTTTTGACAGCCTATGTCAATGACATGGTCAATGTTAGCCCCAAACTTCATTATTTCTTCTAGTGTTTATCCTAAACTGAAAGAGCTAAAAGTCTTAAAAAGAAAAGACCTTGCTTTAAAGTCTAACACTATAACTCACTAGTTGGGTGAACTTAATCTCACACCTTATCCCTTCATCTGGCAAACTTTATCCCAAGACCATAATCCTAGCATCCATAATTGTTGCCTTATGTGTCATAGGGATACATGAAGGTTCCCACTGAGATCTGGCAACTCATCACCTTTCCACCATTTCCCACAAGTACAATGTTTCTTCTGCTAGCCTCACTCTGACTCCTAGGTTCCTCACTTCCTTTCAGAATGAGTAGAAATCTGGGGATCACTGTCATGATCTATCACTGAGATCAACATTAAAAATAAAATCCAGGAATCAATAGAAATAGCATTAAATTTTTTCCCTGAGAAACAAAAGTTGAGGTTGGGTGTATGACTCAGCAATAGAGTGCTTGCCTACTATACCTAAGGTCCTGGAATTGATGCCCAGCATGGTATGAAGTAAGAGAGGAAAAGAAGAAGGGAGGGAGAAAAGGAAGGAGAGAAGGACAGAGGGGGGGTGGGAAGAAGCATAATTTGCTGAACTTTAACAAACTATGGATTCTGGTCCATAATGATGTATCAGTGTCAACTCATCAGTTATATCAAATGTACTTTCTGGCTGGGAATATTGACAATCAGGGATTTTGCATGAATACAGGTGCGGAGGAAATATGAGCAATCTCTGTATCTTCCTCTCAATTTTATTGTTAACCTAAAATTCCTAAAACTTAACCTCTATTTGTACACAAATAAGAGGCAAAGATGGGCCTAGAGAGATGACTCAGTGGTTAAGAGCACCAGCTGCTCTTGCAGAGGACCCAGGTTTGATTCCCAGCGTCCACATAGCAACTAACAACCATCCAGCTCCAGCAGAATCCAATACCCACTTCCGTCCTCTGTAGGCATTGCATGACTTACACACATGTAGGCAACACTCATTCACATAAAATAAAAATAATAATTGAAATATTTTTTTAAAACCATAAAAATAACTTAGAAGACTATAATGGCCAGAGAAGGAACAATTTGTGAAACAAAACAATAATAATATTAGACTATAATCCAAGGAGTAAAACAAAGAGAAGTAATATTTTAAGACCATGCAGATTCCTTGTTTTTCCTTAATTCAAAGTTGAAGATCACTCTACAAAACAATTAGATGGAATTCTTCAAAAGAGTCAAGGTCAATAAAAAAAAGATCTGTGAGAACAAGGAGTCATAACAACCCAATGATCCTGGATTGGATTCTAGAGGAGGAAAGGACACGCACGGAAAAGCTTGCAAAGTCTGAGTGAATCTGCAGTTGTATTCAGTACTATGGCACCAATGTTCGTTTCTTAGTTTTAATAACTGTACTAATGTCACAAAAGATGATGCCATTGGGATAGGCTGAGTGAAAACTAAAAAAATTCTCTGTACTATTTCTGTAACTCTTCTATAACGCTAAAAATACTTTGAAATAAAATTAATTTAAAATAAAAATTATAATTTGCTTTATTTTCTTTTTAATTTTTTATTGAATTTTTGTGGATTTTATACAGAACATCTTAATCATCTTTATAATCCCTTCCCCATTGGCTCCCTCCCGTAGTCCTCCCTCTGGAATTCATACAGTCTGTCATTTGTGTTATCATGTAGTGTCCCCAGATGTCCTTCAGTGCAAATTCATCCACTGAGGTCTAGTCAGCCTATATAGAGGCCCTCCTTTTAAGAAGATCAGCTCTTCCTCATCCAGCAATAGTCACCTTCCAATAATTCTTCAACTAAGATCGGGGCCTGCTGTCCATTTCCAAAGTCCTAAGCTAGGATTTTTGTCTGCTTGAATTTGCACGGTCTTGTGCATGCTGACACCATAATTTGCTTTTTTCTCTAAAACTCAATTTAATTTCTGTTTTTATCTTCTCTGTGGGGTTAAAAATAACCTTAACCTTGTCAATTCAGAGCCCCCTTTTCCCATGGGGCTTTGCCACATTCCCAAGGACTCCCTCGATGCCAAGGCACTGGGCGAAGGTCATGGATCCTGGAGTTGCTCATTTCAGCTCTGCCCTCAAATATTAGCCCAGTCATCTTGTTGATAACTGTCACATATTCCTGGCCACAGGTCCTCCTTGGCTCTTCTCTCTTCACCATGCTTAGTTTCTCAGTAAACACAACTGCTTCCTTGCCAACAGTGAGGGAAATGTATGACATCTCTCATTCCTATCTGTCAGGACACACCCCAGACCTCACTTTTTTCCTATCACAGTCTGACGGGTTTGATGGCAGAAGAGGTGAGGTGGGTGGAATAAGTCAGTTCAGATTACTAGGGTTAGTGGTTTAGAGGGAGTCCAGAGCTCCACTCTGCTGGATATCAAAATCCAACCCACCTATCTTGAGGAAAGCCCTCAACAAAGCTTTCATCAAGATGTGAACCAATTCTTAGCATCCCTGTTAGCCATGGAGGAATTCTGAGACCAAACTCTATCCCAGAGTCTAATAAGGAAAAAGAAATGGGTCCCACTGCTCTTATATGCCCAGATATATCTGTGTTATCCTTCTCCAGTCCCTGATGCATGAAAGCAGACATAAAGCCCTTTATCAGATCCAATCCTCAACTAATCTCCTTATTCTTCCCCTTTGGCACTGTCCATCACAGGACATTTGTGGAATGTAAAACAAGATTGACATAGAAACATAGCCTCTCCCACCAGTGATTGCAAAGGAAGGGGGTTGCAGTGTTGGAGAGGAGGAATGCCTTGAAATTTTCAACTGTAATGGTGGGATCACTAATATTTTGCATGGTAATTTTCTTCTTTTTTATTCTGGCTGTTCCAGAAATTTCATTTCTCTTTCTTTTCTCCTCCACTTAGCCCATCAAGGGTATGGGACACAAAAGAGAAAAAAGAATAAACTTGAGATCTGGAATCTTCCAATTGCTTTCTAAATACTTCTCACAAATCACCAAGGGAGAAAAGGAGGAATGGATTAAACTGGACATTTCCTTTTGAGAAAATGTGAACACGAGAGGCAGAATAAAAAAAGGCCTGTGACCCAATGACATTTACCAGAAGCTATTTGCTCTTAACGGACGACCAGGCCCTGGAGGTAGCTGAACTCAGACAGTAATAGAGGTCACTACCAGTGTCAGTGACTTCTGCAACTGAGCACTGAGTCACACAGCCGAGAGCTCAACAAATGCTCAGAAACTGAACCAAGGCATTCTAAAGGGCCAAGCACAAGGCAAACTAAACCTTACTTGTCTTTCAAATATTCAGAGTTAAAAATCTCAGGACAGATAAGGATCTGTCAAAGAATGCCTCTTCATATACACATAAGCAAGTGTATATGCATATATGTGTATATGTATATATTGCACTGGATACACATGAATGCAAGTCCATATATATGTGGATGCATGTAGAGGCCAGAGGTCATTGTGAAGTATTTTCCTCACTCACCATCCATCTTATTTTATTTTTGTATTTTCTTTTTTGAGACAGGGTCTCTCACTGAATCTGAAGCTCACTGATTCAGCTAGACTGACTAGTCAGCAAGACCCAGTCTCCCTTTCCAGTACTGGGTCACAGATACACACTATCATGCCCAACTTTTTTACATGAGTGCTGGGGATAAACTCAGGTCCTCTTGCTTACACTGCAGACACTTTACCAACTGAGCCATTTCCCTAGTTCCACATGTGTGCAGGTGTAGATTTTAATCACTGGTAACATTCAGGAAATCTTCAGGTCAGTCCAATGGACTTGAAGTCAGTTTCCTTGAGAAGCTCAGCTATAGACAGGTAGATAAAAGATCTTGGCTTTTCTTGCCAGTGGTGTTGAGTGTTGATTTCCCACTCACATGGGGTACCTTGTCCCTTTACTAAGTGGCTGTAAGCCCGTAAGCAGCCCTGGTTCTTTCAAAAGACCTGACAATGGCCGACCCTGGAAAGTACTTGAATGAGAAATGTCCCAATAGGCTCAAGTATTTGAGCACTCCCTCCCCAGTTGTTAGTGCTATTTGTGGGAGGTTGTAGCCTTGCAGGAGGAAGTACATCACTGAAGGTGGGCCTTGAAAACTCATAGCCTGGCCTCACATCCTGTTCACTCTCTCTGCTTCCTGTTCCTACCACCATGCCTGCCGTTAGCTGTCATGCCTTCCTATCATAATATATCTTATCCACCTAGAACCGTAAGTCAAAACAAAATTTTCCTTCTATTAAGTTGCTTTTAGTCATGGTGTTTTATCACAGCAACAGAAAAGGAACTGATACAGTGCTCTTGTTCTAGTTGGTTCCAGGTCACATTAGAGTCACATGGCCAGAAGAAAAGATTCAGGAGACAGATATGATGCAACACAGCATTAATGAAACACTGAAATGTCAGAAAGGGCTGGAGAGATTTTTCAGTGGTTAAGAGCACTGACTGCTCTTGCAGAGGGCCCAGGTTTGATTTCCACATACACATGGTGGCTAACAACCATTCTAACTCCAGTTCCAGGGGACCTAACGTCTCTTCTGATCTCCACAGGCATTGTGAAACACAGGTGCACTTATATACACACAGGCAATATATTTATACACATAAAAATAATAATAATAAAATATTTTAAAATGTCAGAAACACTACAAAATAGTCTTTATAAAAGTTATATGTAGTTTTGAGGAATAGATAACACTTCCATTGGGGCCTATAATCCTGAGTCAAGTGCTCAGTACATATACTCTCAGAAGGAATTGGGGGTATCTCCACAGAGAATTGAAAGTAGCTGCCTTACCTAGCCAAAGTAGTCAAATAGGTCCAAAAAGTAAAAGCTCTGGGTAAAGAGACCTCAGTGACATCTAAGATGGAATGCTTTAACAGATGACAGATGAAACAGGTCACCCAGGCAGCTCAGATAATGAAAGGCTGAAAAGCACAAGCATGTGAATCAAATCCATGGATTCTAATGTTGAAGTTCAACTGTATTATTCAGTTTCTCTGAGCCTGTCTCTTCACATCAGAAAACTATGGAAACATCCCACTACATCCACAGGTCCTAAATCCCAGGATTCAACCAAATGTCCATCAAAAATATTAAGTAAAAAAACTGAACATGTACAAAGTTCTTGTCACTATTCCCTAACTATTTGAATAGCATTTATGTTGTGTTACGTAATATAAATAATATAAAGATAATATAAGGTATCCTGGAGGATAGATACAGTTCACATGCCAAGTATATGCTATTTATATAAGGGTCTTGAACATCTGCATATTTGGCTAACCATGAAGACAGGGTTCACTGAGAACACTGAACACTGTGAACACTGAGAGAATGCAGTTCCCCCCAACTGCTGGAGGATTAATAAGATAATTCACCTAAAGTGTTTGCAGAGTTTCTCCCTTGCAAAGAATAAAATAAACATAAGTGTTTTAATGTGACTTTTATATTAACTTGCATAACGTAGAAGCTGTCTATTACAATCAGACATGATAGTCAGCTTTGTGGAACATGATGTAAAAGTCCAGTGTGTTCTAAGCAAACAATGGCTTTCAACCTGACAGCTGAAAAGAGACGAGGTTAAGGGTGTCCACTGGATAGAGAACCTCAAAACATATATGTTCACTCACTGTACCTCTTCATCCTACTCCTGGATGTGGAGCCATGCTGTCTAACACAATAACCAGACAGATCAATAAAGTTAAAACAAGAATTCCCACAGGAGGTAATGTAGGGGTAGAAAAGCCTACCAAATTGGATTATGACATGAAAGGCCTCTATGTACATGTTGAAAATACCTGTAAGTGATTTTATATGACCTAAAGTAGAATGCCAAGAGCCAGTGATTGCATAAATAATGGAGCAAGAAGACAGCATAGAGCATTTAAGATTACTCAAGACAATGATTCAGTGTGAGGCTGCCGTGTGAAACAAGAGCGTCTAATCCAATTCTATAAGGAACTGATTAGCTCGTCTTTTGACTAACTTGAAACACTTGGCCAAACTGCTCTCAGAAAGATTAAACACAACTGTCTCCACTGGAGATTTACAGGTAAGTTATGTCTCTCAAATGAAAAAAGAACTCACAACACATTTCATGGTCTGAAATTTGGTGTTGGAGATTGTTTTTGTTAGACAAGCGGCAAAAACATGCTTACTGGATTAATACAGGAGGAAAAAAAACTAATTCATTTACAACGTTTTTGCTGTTAACATATAAACTCAAAACCAAATTGTTGTTAAAGAGGATCCTATACAGAATGCAAAAGTCCTAGGAGGAAAATGGAATTTGATTCTATTCAAAGGGGAAAAATTCTCTCCCAATGATAACCTCTTCACCCAATCAGCAGGTCAACTAAAGGGAGGCAGAATCCTAGAAAATAAACCAAAACACTCCGGAGTTCACTTGCAGCTTTTGTTTAGGAAAAGGGCATGTTGTGGGGGAAAGCCTCTGTTGCACTCCATCCCAGACCACCCCTGCAGCCTTCCTGCTCACAGCAGGACCAGGGCGCTCCTTTTCTGATTCCTGCTGGTTCAGCTCCTAACGGCCTTTCTCAATTCCCATTCTGTCTGCTTCACTTTTGGCTGACACAGCAAATGCACAGGGAAGAGCTTTGCAGCATAGCGGGAATCAGAGACTTGAAACAAAAGAGGTTCACTGTTAATTTATTTACTTGTTTATTTATTTGCAATTCTCTCCTTCTGATGGTCCACGCATTCCAGTGGCCAGGATGTGGGATATGCACTGAAACAAATCAATTTGCGATACCCTCTGGGACCACAGGGCACTGGATAGTAGGTAATAAGTCTTTGTGAAGAATAAATCCTGTCTGAGAGAGAAGGCTAGTGGAATTGTAGAAAGTACCACTCCAGACAGGTAGGAAGCTCTACTGCACCGATATCATCTTGGATTCTGTTCCAACTGATGCTGTCACCAGTGCATTTCAGAGATGTTGGAATTGTATATTCTGATACAGGTCAA
The DNA here is from genome assembly GCF_000622305.1 of Nannospalax galili. Lineage (NCBI taxonomy): Eukaryota > Metazoa > Chordata > Mammalia > Rodentia > Spalacidae > Nannospalax > Nannospalax galili. Next base: position 1,856,158 of record NW_008354705.1, on the reverse strand, counting down.
AAGTTGTGTCCGAAGAAATCAATGCATGAAAGAGGCTTCCGATCCTATGAATGGGGAAGCTTTAGGTTATAGAATCCAGGCTATTAATCCAGGAAGATTAAGTTTCATTGGGAAATTGTACTTTACCATGGTAAAAACATTGGTGTTTGTGAGTTTTTGACACTGAAGTATTAAGAAATAGAGTTTGATATTTCCTCTTCTAGAGATTAGTAGGAATGGCAGGGGCCATCGTACATTCCCAATATTTTGCAAAATAAGGGCTTTGCATCTCAGCCTGCTACACATGGCCATTTATATAATCAAGACCCAAAATGCTGTTCATGCTCTATCACTTCTTTGTGACTTTCAAATCCTCTCCTCTAGCCACAGACATAGTTATTCACTCACACTCATTTATTCAACAGAGATATAATATCTCATTTATCTGAACAACCTTGTCAGCTGAGCAAAGCAAGCACTATCCTTATGCCCAGAGTAGGGGCATAATGCTCTGCTAAGACATTTGAATTTGATCCTCAATAAGAATGGAGATTCCACAAAGGACATGAAAATTTAAGGGGATGTTTGCACTGGAATTGATATGTTCTGCTTTTTAGTTTGAAAAGACAGCATTGTAGGCATTAGAGTAGATGAGGTGTGGTGAGGGGGCTGATAGGAAACACCAAGGATACAGTAATGATCCAAGAAGGAGTCTACATGAATCCTTTGGTGATGGGAGTGCAGGCTATGAGCTCAATCTTGAAGCTTTGTGAAGGTAGAGGAATGGAGGGCTTAGTGACTAATTTACAAAGGAAGAGGAAGGCTCCTCCAGGAGACCTAACTTTAAAAGTGTTGCCATAAACTGAAATGGAAAGAGCATGAAGGAAGGTTTGGCTTGTTTTAAGTGCTATGTATCAAGTTATTTATCACCGGAATATGAGCTCCCTAAGTGGAAACATGAAAAATATAGTTTCTATTTTACTCCCATTTCTAGCCTATCCTTTTTTAAAAAAAATATTTTATTTATTATTTTATTTTATGTGTATGTGTGTTTTTCCTGCATGTAGGTAAATGCATCCATGTTGTGCAATGCCCACGGAGGACAGAAGAGGCTGTCGGATCCCCTGGACCTGGAGTTACGGACAGCTGTTAGCTGCCATGTGGGTGCTGGGATTCGAACCCGGGTCTTCTGTAAGATCAGTTCTTAACCGCTGAGCTATCTCTCCAGCCCCACAGCCTATCCTTTTACATTCACTTGACTGGTCAAAGGCTGTAAGTGTTAATAGCTTTTTCACACCAATTTAGAAGTAACTGTGAGGTAATGAAAAACAGATAAGAGTTGCTGAGTAAACTGAATAAATCAGTGCAGCCTTCATGGAAGGTGGCTCTGCAGAATGAATCTCAGTTAAAAGTATGCCACTCAACAGGCATCATCAAGGCAGAGATGGGGGACATAGGGGTTCCTGAACTGGAAAGAGAGGAAGTTCAAAATGCTTGCATCTCTTAATAGCTTACACACTGACAGAGCTGCAGCTGGGCTCAACAGAAAAGCTCAGCACCATCTTTGCAGCTTTAGCCTTTCTGTAGAAATGAGGTTTAGTCTGCCCACTGTAGCCGCTCTGTTCCATGTCATAACACTGCTTTCCCTGGGCACCAAGGACTTGTGCTGAGTCTCTCTGTGGGCTTGGTGCTTGCCACAGTTCTGGTAGAAAGTCTGGTGAGTTTTAGGGACATTCATCAGGTTTTTGGGACACTATCAGCACAGAAAGTGATTTTATTTATTTTAAATTATTTTCTTGAAATGGGGCCTCATGTAGCCCAGGTAGACTCAATATATAGCTGGATATGACCTTAAAGTCCTGATACTTCTGCCTCCACATCATCACGCCCAGTTTATGTGGTTATGGAACTCAGCCCTGGCTTTGTACTAGTCAAGCACTCTATAAACTGAGCTATACACTCAGCCCAGACTTTCAGTTTTAAAAGGTAAAGCCTGAGGCTAAGTGTGATGTTCACACCTGTCATCCCAGAACTTAAGAGGCTGAGACAAGAGAGTCAAGTTCCAGGCCAGCCTGAGAACATGCATATCATAATTTTTTAATGGGTAAAACCATATATGAAGGCAAAAAAGTCCTGCAAAAATATACATAAAAATAGTGGTTATGATCAGTTAAGTGTTGGAATTTCTTGCATTATGCCTATATATGTAAATTTAGAACCAAATATTTACCATCCATGGAGGAGACACAAAATGGAAGAGATTGACACACATAAAATAATTACAAACCAAGAACTAAAATACAAGGCCTTCTGGTAGAAGATCAAAATACAACATACAAATTAAGAAGCAAATAATTTTTTCTGACTACAAACAACTGGAAAGATGGAAAGAAGTTAGGAGAATCTGAAGGGTAGTTGAAACTTTGGGAAGTGTCATGGACCAAGAAGATCGAAGACGTGGGAGCCGAAGTGTAGGGCCATGCTTGAGGAAAAGCATTCTGATGCAGCTTGAGCAAGTAGGAGAGAATAGAGACAAAAGACTGCTGAGGAGGGTTGGAGACTTGGCTCAGTGGTTAAGAGCCTTGGCTCTTCTTGCAGAGGATCCAGGTTCAATTCCCACATGGTAGCTCACAATGGCCCACAACTGCAGTTCCAAGGGATTTGACACTTTCTTCTGATCCACACAGGCATTGCATTACATGGGTGCACCTACCTGTATGCAGGCAAAACACTCATACACAAAAAATAAAAATAATAAATAAAATAATTTTTTAAAAGACTATTGCGGATATCAGAGGAAAAGAGCAAAATGATGACACCAGCCAAAACAAAAACAATGCTAGGTATACTGTGCCAGGCAGAGAATGAAATCTTAGCAACATCAGCATTTAAGGGAAGACTGAGTAAGATGAACTAAAAACGAAAGTAGATTGGAAATAATAAACCAAGACGAAAAGAAAACCATGAAGGACATCATCAAGGGAGCCATGGGAGAGGAGGAAGTGGACCCAGAATGAGGGCAGATGAAACGGAGAGGACAGAGGAGAGAGATAAAAGGCTGAGAGGTTGTCACACAGGGACTTCAGGCTGAGAGGTTGTCACACAAGGACTTCGGGCTGAGAGGTTGTCACACAGGGACTTCAGGCTGAAAGGTTGTCACACGGGGACTTCAGGTTTTGCAAGTGGGAACAGGTCTAGTTTATCTAGGATAAATCAATACTGCTATTAATAGGCATCAACAGGAGCCAACTTTTACCCATAAATGTTTCAGACAACTTGGCATCACTACAGAGAGCAGAGAGACCAGCTCTACTGAGCACCTGTTCATCAAAACCCTTCCTCTTCCACTCTACCAATACCGACACCCACACGCTGTCTGTTCACCCATGACTCTGCCCAGAGCAACTAAATAGTGAAACTACAGCAGCTATTCATTTGGGAACTCTTCCTCAGAGATATTTGCTACCAAAAATTGGACTCCAGTCTTTCTTGGGAAAAGTCAAGTTCACAGCTGGTTTCCATGCTTTTCTGCCTTTTGATAGTCATAGCTGTGAATTCATGTTTAAAACACAAGGCATTCCCTAACTCCACTCCACTTCTCAGTGTGGACAGGAAATGCTCTCAGTGCCTGTGATTTTTTCAAAAAAAAAAAAAGACAATGAAGAAGATTCAGATCAATTCAAGGATGGCAGTGACAGATGGCAACATGACAGATCTTGGCATTCCTTGGACTCTGAGAAAACTCTTATTCTGGAAGCTTGAGCAGAATCAACTCATAGAAGAATTGTCTTCACTTATTTTATTTTTATAAAATCAAAGCTCATATTAGAATCACTACTTTTTAAAGCACATCTATGCATGTGTTTATACATATATGTGTTTTTGTTTTTATACAAAAATAGAATTTTACAGTAGCCATTGATTACCCCATCTCTTAAGGGAAAAGCTCCCTATCATCATTTAGGATATCAACTTTGCAACCATTTCACCAAAGTTCACAGCTTAGGTCTACCAGAAAGCATTTATTTGTATGTCCTTGAACAAGTCAATTGCCCTAGGTCTGCTTCTGTTTTCTCAACTGTTAAAGATGCTATGAAAAATAAAGACATGCAAAGTACTTAGAATTATGCTGCTCGTGGTATGCAGAAGATATTTAGCTGTCATTATTTTATTTTCATAGTTGTCATAACATAATGAGCATTCAGCTGAATAGACATAACACCACATTTTTCAAGGTGGCATACTATTCCAACTTAATACTCCATAACTTATTCAATGCCCTGTTGGTAAGAATTCAGTTTTTTCCCAGATTTTAGATACTAAATTCTGTAAAATTGGATACACAATTGCTCCCTGACAAACCCATTGTAAGTCAAAAATATCGCTAACTTGAAAAGTACATTTGATACTGTTGGATGAGCTTGTCCTCCACATGGCAAGCTAGACTGGTAAGCAGCAGATAGATGCCTTCTTCTCTAGCTAGGATTCACCCAATTGCTTCATTCATCACAAACTAATTTGACTATAGACCCTCTGTAGGAGGGGAGGGGCAGAGGGAGTCAGTCACTCCTCCCACCCAATCAGTTGGCCTTAACTTCATGGGGGGTGGGGGGACAAGGATAGGGACAGGGAAAGCCAAAGAGAGGGGGTAGACTTTGCCATCTTGGACCACTCCCAGAAGGTCAGGGGGCCCTGGCCGAGATGTAGGGAAAAAGCCCAAAGGTGCCCACACCACTGTAAGTAACTCCCACTGCCAAATGTTTGTTAGTAAACCCAATAAATTCTTTTATTTCCTAAACTGTAGTTTGGAGGAAAAGTATCTCGATTTGCCATAAGGGCAGCAGAGGAGGGCACCAGGAGCCGGAAGTCATTCGCACCTCCCAGAAGGAAAAAATTTAAGTTGCAGATACACTGATAAAGCCATTGTAAATAAAAACTTAGAAGTTAAACCAACATAAATTCTGCATATATTCAAATATTCATGTTGTTATTTCCTTCTCAAAAGTTGGATTACTGAGTGAAAAAGTGAACACATTTTCCAGTTTTGAGAATATATGTCAAAAGTGTTCCAAAACTATTGTAGTAACTCAGGTGACTGTTAGTTCAAGGTATCTGTTTTCATAAACACACATGTTTGTGTTAGCAGTCAATTAAAACATTTTTTAAGTTTGTACTATTTCAATAGCAGCAAAATGATACCTCGTGTTTTTATGTATCCCTAACTGTGAAGCTGAACTATATACCTTGGTGCAGTTATTGACTATTTACATTTTCTGTTTTATGTGTTTCCTGTTCACATACTTTGCTCATTTTACTAGTAGTTTATTTCTTATTTTTAGTGCTCTTTTGTAACATGTATATTAACACATTTCCAGTTATTCACAGAAATGTTCCTGTGCTTTAAGGATTTACTAATGAATGATCATCCTCTGGGCAGCAGCTCTGAACCAAGATCTCTTTAAAATTAGTGGCTATTGAAGTAGCATCATTCAATGCAAGCGCATTAGGAGATGAGCATGCTTTCTATCATAAATCAATGTTTCTATGAATCTCCTTGAAATGAGACAGCATCACATTAATCTTTATACTTTGCCCGAAGTAAAAAGAAACTCCTGAACCAGGATCTCTGATGCATTGTGATTTACTATCCCATTGTGAGCCCCATCTTTCCTAAACAGTCTCACATGCCGAGTGCTGAATTCTTCCATACCTTGTAACAACAGAGAAGAGACTCAGGAAGGAGTTTATAGTAGAAGACCAAGGGCTCTAGGATCTCTGTGGCTTTTAATTAGCTCAGGATAAGCCTGGTCCATCCTCCTTCAAATGCTCACTCTATCAAATATCTTAGTACTATGCCTATGCCTTTTGTCTTCCCCATGAAATGATAAACTCACTTGTCATTTTTCATGTTGCTTTTCAGGAGTCTCAGTGTTTTCTTGGACACAGAACAACACCATTTGGCATCTCTCCCTGTGAGTAATGATCTATTTATGGACCTGTTTCTCTGGCACATTTCTCCTGAGATAGCTCTCCAAGCACAGGAAAAGAATCATTGAAGTTGGGCCACATGGCATAGGAGCCTGGCAAATGGGCTGAGGGAGCAGATGATGCTCACAGCCAACAAATGTCTTATTTTTATTATTTTAAGATTTATCATTTATGTTTATTTTTAATTAACAATAATTATCAAGATGTACAGGACACAGTGTGAACTTTCAATCCACATATACTATGTGTGTTCTGCTCAAAAAATTAGGAGGTATATTCAAGAAAAGCACAGTCACAGACATATTTGGAGATAGTAAAATATCTACAGCAATAGCATTATAAACAAGTGCTTTTTAAGTCATTTTAAAAGATTTGTTTTAGTTTTACTTTTGTGTATCTCCATGTATGTGTGTGCATGCACAGGTGTGAATGAAGGCTGGACATGGGTGTCAAATTCCTGGTGGCTGTGAGCTGCCCAATATAGGATCCAGGAACTGAACATGAGTCCTCTGAGAGTAACGAATATTCTTAGCCACTGAGCCATCTCTCTCGCCCACAAACAGGGGCCCTTTAGAAGAACAAGTGCTGTGCATCAAATGATGAAGAGTCACATAAGTCAGACCTAAGGGTAGATTCATAAGAGCTATATGGGGCTGAACAATGAGAGGAAAGGAAAAACTGAAGTGATATCATTGTACAAAGATAATAGAGACTGCTTGGGCTGATGAAGGATGATGTGTTCCTGATACAACCCACAAAATAGCCAACAAGTGAGGCAGAGCAGGGATGGAGGACAAGTATCCACAATCCAGTAACAAGACAAGTGGCTTGAGGCACTGTTCAGAGACACCCTTGACATTCTTTATGTAGTGGGTGTCTGAGAGCATCAGGTGGGTTTTTCCCCTGCAACTAATTCTGATCTAAATAATGTGGAAATTCAGACGATAACTTCAAAATTGGCCCTTGAGAGCTCATGGTAAGCAGGGAGGAGTATTACAAGGATTTCACCGGCAGAAGAGAGTCAAAATTCCTTCATCTAAAGAGTTCAGAAAGTAGTAAAAGGATTAAAAGTACATGTGGAGAGGGAGAAAGTCTAAGAGAAAAGTTTTAACTCAAAATGCCTAAAAATGCTTTTTCTGGAGCAGGAAAAAAGAGTTATTTAGGAGAACAATGTAACTGGAGAGGGGTTTTCAGTAAGTCCCACTTTGAAGATAACACTCTAAAGGGGACACATGACTAAGATAAAAGCATCAAAATAAGTATGAATTATAAGATTATTAACAGCAAGAATAACCTAAGGGTCATGAAAGTGTTAGGGGAAAATGTCTTAATGGATTTTGTAAGAATAAGAGACATAGAAGAGACTTGAGTTAGGCAATAGATGAGGAAAAATGGAACTGGATGATTCTATTATCCTGGAAGTGGAGAGAGATGGATTTTCCAATTGGCTCTGGGTGTGGGAGTCACCAAGCATTTGGGGTCAATAGCAAATGCTGCCTAGATAGGGCAAGAGACTAGACAAAGGACAGCAAAATCAAGTAGCTCTGGAGAAAGAAGCAGGAGACTGTGGAAAGGTTGGGGCAGAGAGCCACACAAAGATGATCAGGTGAAGCTTGTGTTTAATGGGGCTTCAGTGCATATATATATAGATACATATATATAAAAATATATATATATATATATGCGCTTAAGCACATTTCCATAGGACTTTGTAGGAGTCATTCACCATTGACTAGTCACTATGAGTTTCTGTAATACTAGAAGTTGTTTAATCTTTGTTCATTTTTAACATGTCTATATTGCAAAGTTGTGACAGCCCAGACACTTCTGACATAATCATGATGTAGGCTTTATGAGTCCATTTTCACAGAAGGAAATTAAAGTTGGAGAGGTTAAAAATCTCACCCAAATAAAAGCTAATAAATTTGAAAATCATCTGGTAAAATCCAGAGCTCAGGGTCTTCCCATCTTGCATATATATATACATGTGTGTGTGTGTGTGTGTGTGTGTGTGTGTGTGTGTGTTCATCTGTGTGTGCACATGTGTGTGCAGGTGCAAGTGCAAGCATGTATAGAGGCCAGATACCAATGTTAGGTGTCTCTCTCAATTGCTTTCTTTCTTAATTTTTGAGACAGGGTTTCTCCCTAAACCCAGAGCTTACCTACTCAGCTGGACTGGCTGGCCAGCAAACCCCAGAAATCCTCCTGTCTCTGCCTCCCAAATGCTAGGTTTACAGGTACATGCTGCCATACTCTGCTTTCACATGGGTGCCTGGGTTGAACTCAGCTCATACTTGTGTGGTAAGCACATTACTGGATGAGCCATTTCCCCAGACCCCCTCTTACAATTATCACAAACTATGTCCTTGGGGCAAGACAAGAATATTACAACATCTTCAAGCATCAGGTAGCATTGCTGCTTCTGGCTTACACCACTATGGGGCCAGCCTCCTATATCATCCTGTCTTGCTAAAATATGCTTCTCTAGGACATTCGTTTAGAATCTCCAATCCCGGACATTTTTGGCTCCTTCTCTTCTTTCCTGTTGCCAATTAGGCATCCAGCTTCCATTTCCCAGGAACTCGGTGATTCCAAGCCTTCATTGCTCTTTTAGTTCACTCGTCATTCATTTCCACTCACTACACAGCCAATTATCTGTCCAACAAATCTTGAATGTATATGGAAATATGCCTAATAAATCAAAGAGCCCCAATATATCCAGTTTTAACTATTCCTTGAATATCAAGACTTCAGTCAACCTGTTCAGGCTCCACCCAGGCTATTCATTCATTTGAATCTTCCTGTTGATTCTGGTCAAATGGTTTTGGTTGTTCCAGCTCTACAGAGGTAGAAGGCCTAGGACTCTTAGTTTGACACTGAGTTGAATGCTTTCAAACTAGACAGCCATGATTGGCAAAGTCTTCATGTTTCTGCTTCAGGTCCGTGTGAATTATCTGATTGCTTCTGGACCCACTGGGACACCTGCACCTTTGTCCTGTCCATTTGATTCTGTTGCAAGCAGCCTACCTGTACACACACTGATAATTTTCCAATCAAGGTTGAAAGCCCTATGGAGTCCTCTGAATAATATTAGACACTCTTTATATTCTAAAGGGAACATAGTAAACCTAAAACTTATTAGTCCTAGGTAACTAATCTGGGCAAATTAGGTACAGAAAGAACACCAAATGTATTCTGCTAACCGTAGAACATTCTAATCATATCAAAGACTAGGGCAGGTTGTATTTCCTATCCAAAATGGACTCTTATCCCTCTGGAACTGTAAGCCCAAATAAACTCTTCCTTCTATAAGTTGCCTTTGTCATGACTTTTATCATAGCAACAGAAAAGTAGCTAATAAAAATGAAGAGTAGAAACGCTAAAGCTCACATTGCTGAAAGACTTACTTCATCTCCCTTCATAAAATGGTAGGGCTGAGTTAGTAATAATGTGTTCATAAGGAGTACTTGTACACAATTTTTTAGCTTCTCATATTGGACATTACCACAAACAAATGTTTTCTAAATCACCCTTTCCCTAATTTTACAAATGAATTAAATCTCAGAGAGGTTAAGAAAAGTTTTAGGCTATCAGTAAGTGATGCAGTCAAGACTCAAATGTGGATCTTCAGATCGAAATCTCACTCTTTCCATTACATTACTCCATTTCCAGATGGTCTCTGATGTTCTCTTCCTGGGGGACAAATACGGATGGTAAAGTTGTCTAGGTGACAGGGTGGGAGTCATGCATTAGGAGCCACTAGCAATGGCAATCTAAAAATGAACAAGAAAATCATCAAAGATACAAACAGGGAACAGCCGCTCTGGATGAAGGGCCAGATGTCAGAAGAAAGGTCATTCCAGGTGAAATCCATACACAGCAACAAATAGATGAAGCTTGTGTTTCAGTCCTATAATGATGAAGCATTATTATCTTTAACTCACATTTTTTAAATATTGCACTACCCTGATGGGCTAAGGAGATGGCCCGGTGGATAAAGTGCTTGTCACACAAACATGAGGACTAGAGTTTGGAACCTCATAACCCAAGTGGGACAGCCATGGTAGCCCACCTGCAATCACAGACTTGGGAAGCAGAGACAGCAGATGCCCAGGAAAATCAATGAGCTCCAGGTTCAGAAAAAGACCACCTCAGTAAACAAAGTGGAGAGCAAGCAAGGAGGACACTTGCTGGCAACTCTGGGTCTACACACACACACACCAAATACACATATATTATTATACACAAATTATTTTAGATTATGGACATTTCTCAAGACTCTTGCCTAGTGGGAAATGGGACTCGTGTGTGTGTGTGTGTGTTTGTGTGTGTGTGTGTGTGTGTGTTGTGTAGAAGGCTGAGGATATGGCTCAGTACTAGAATACCTGCTAGCAGAAGGCTCTGGACTCAATCCCCAGCACTGCAAAATATAAAATATAGAGCATCACAATATCTTTTAACATGGTTAATCAGTCTAAGGATTTTGCATTTACCATCAATCCTTTGGCAAATTTATTCCACTTAGTTGGTATTTATTGGATGTTCAGTAGCATGTCTATTTAGAAGTTGAGTTTCTCTGGAGAGATGACTCAGTGGTTAAGAGCACTGGCTGTTCTTGAAGAGGACTCGGATTCGACTCCCAGCACCTACCTGGCGGCTAACAACCATCTGTAAATACAGTTCCAGGGGATTTGACGTCCCCTCTGACCTCCATGGGCACTGCAGGCACTGCAGGGTGCACTTATACACATTCAGGGGCTTGTACACATAAAATAAAAACAACAAATAAGACATTTTTAAGAAGCTGAGTTTCTCTTGAAGGTAACTAGCCATCTTCAGAGTAGAAAGGGGTAGAAATATGGAAAACAAGAAAACGTCTTAATGGGTAGATATTCTTTTACTACAGAAGAATGTTATAGGTCAGAAAAATGTTTAAACAGTTCATTGTTCTGGGGGACCCATACATGCTTTCCAATGGAACAGGGTGAAAAGGAGGTTCTTGTCTATGAATTGTCCCCTTAGATTCATAATAAAGAATTTTCAATTTTATGGAAAAGACAGAGGAGTCAAGACATGGGTCAATGGCAAGAGTTTAGTTGGAAGAAGAGACAGCATATGTGTGCTCCAGACATCCTATTTGGAAAAGTTGCTAATTATCTGGAAAATTCTGGTTTATATACTTCTTAGAATTTTATGTAATCCATCCACTTCTTTCAGTTGTTTTTCTATAAACTCTATTTGCATTAGAATTGCAGAGGTTAACTTTTCACCATTTGCCTCCAGATGTGGTTTTCCTGAGGACACCTTTTGAGAGAGCAGGGAGCTGGAGGGGTGGCTCAGTGGGTAAAGCGCTGCCTGTGCAAGCATGCAGACCTGAGGTTAGATCCACGGCATCCATGTAAAAAATGCTGGAGAAGGCAGTGCACATCTGTAACCTCAGTGCTGGGGGCTGGAGGCACAGAGACAGGCAGAGCCCCAGACCTAACTGCCAAGCCCATCTAGCCAAATGAGTGATCTCCAGGTTCACTGAAAGAACTTATCAAAGAATAAAGTGGAGAGTGACAGAGGGAGATATTCAGTGATGCTGACCTATGGTCTCTACATGAATGCACACACATAAACATGTACACAAACACACACACACACACACACACACACACACACACGCCCACGTGCAGAAACTCAGAGCTCCGAAGTGGGGCAGACCTTCACATGCCTAGTGGGAAATGGGACTTTGTGTGTATGTGTGTGTGTGTGTGTGTGTGTGTGTGTGTGTAAGGCTGAGAATACAGCTCAGTACTAGAATACCTGCTATCAGGAGGCTCTGGACTCAATCCCCAGTGCTGCAAAATATAAAGTGCAGAGCATCACAGTCTCTCTTAACATGGTTAATATTCTAAGAATTTTGCATTTACCATCAATCCTTTGGAAAATTTCTCCCACTTAGTTGGTATTTATGTGGTAAAAAATTTGCTTAAAGCAAGGTAACCACACAATATCCAGTAATTGTTCTTTAAAGAAATCCATGGAGACCAAGCCTCAAGCTTGTTTTCAGGCAATGTTGCCACTCTTACACTCCCCAGGCAAACCCCTACAGGACTTCAGGATAGCCCACAGCTTCTTCATGAACCCACAGCCTTTCACAGAGCTGCCCATGACTACTATCCCCAAGACTACAAAGACCACAACAAACCACACACAGAACACCTGTCAGCAGCTCACCCAGAACCAAACCTAGCAACCAAGGGTTAAGTTCATATTTAAAGATTCCACGATAGCAAGATTTCCTATGCAAACTTGTATTTCCTCAATAATAGATTGCAATTAAAGATGAGATGGTACATGTGTTTGGTGTCTTAGTTTCCCAAAGGTATTTTCTTCCCTTGATTCTTTTGTATGTGTCCAATTGATTAATTTTATTGGAGCACTACATAAATGAGTCAGTATATAAACTGGAGTTTTATTCCTATAAGCACACTTTAATTTCATCTTCTTCTGTATGAATTGAATCCCTAAACCTGGCCTTCTTCTCTGATATATATAGAAGATGGAGGCAGAAGTCAGCTTAAATTAGATGAACATTTTAATGTTTCAAGTTGCCCACAGTGAAATGGTCTCCATTATGAGTAAGTAACTCCCTGGCATGTGCCCTAAGTACCAGAGTCCCACATGCCTGAGAGCACGGGTTGCATCTGAGCCAGCTCTGCCTTACCCACATCAGTCCTCTGAGATCAGCGTGCTGCTTTGAGTCCCATTTCCCACCGTGCATGTGAATACCTGTCCCACTCCAGAGCTCTGAGCTTCTGCGCATTTTGAGACGCTCTCCTACTTTCTGTCTTTGGATCTTGTCACCGCTATTGATTTCTTAGATCCACTTTGAAAATATTACTTATTTTTTTTCTTCTAATTCATTTAATTCAATAAATTTCAGTTAAAGTTATAATGTATCACAGGCAGTCTTTGATATTTTGGGTATGCAACAATCAAGAAAACATACAGAGTCCCACATCTTGAAATGCTTATATTCCAGACAGGAAGACAGGTCAGAAAGAGATGAACAAATAACCCCGTACATGTAAATTTGGACGTTTCCCCATGCCAGTGAGGAAATACAAACCCAAGAGTTAAAGATTAGAGGACCGAGTATTTTGAGCAGTTATCTGAGAAGGCGTGCCTGATGGCCCTTGAGCAGATATGTGAGGTGGGAATAGGGCACATGTAGAGTTTTGCAAAGCAGATATTACAGACGGAGCTAACCACAAGTGCAAAGGTCCTGGACAAAAATATGTTTTGGACATTTGGTGGACATGAAGGTTATCTTCTCTACCCCAGCCCCCAGGACCTGCTAAGCACAGTTCAGACTCTACTGGCTTCTGTGTTATGTATATTCATTATGACCACAAAGATTGGGAAGAATAGAGCCCTGATGCTGGAAAGGACAGGCTGTCCCACTTCTTTTTATGTTCTGTGTAAGGAGAGACACCAGCAGCTGTGAGTTACTGGAATCCTTATCGCTTATCCTTCAGATTCTGTGATTCTGTGAAAGCAAATATGTATGTATGCATCTATGTAGCCTACCAGTAAAGCTAAGGAAACTGACTTACTGCGTGTATTTTCCCAAGAGAGATTGTGTCGATTTCATGTTTTAAAAAGGCATTTTTATCAATTCCCAAGCACTTCTACAAAAGTAAAAGAATGCAGGGACAGAGGACTAGGGTTTAATATTCTATATTTATTTATTTATTTTTATTTTTTGTGTATGAGTGTATTGCCTGAATGTGCATAAGCACACCCACATCATGAAGTGCCTGTGAAGGCCAAAAGAGGGAATTGGATCCCCTAGAACTGGAGTTACGGATGGTTGTTGGCCACCATGTGAGTGCTGGGATTCAAACCCAGGTCCTCTGCAAGAGCAGCCGGTGGTCTTAACCGCTGAGCAATCTCTCCAGCCTCGAGGGGTTTAATTTTTAAAGCAGAGATTTCATGTATTAACCGGTTCTCTCCATCTTCCCACCTCTTTCAAGGCTTCTGTCCTAGTTTGTTCTTCACTGCTGTGACAAAACACTCTGACCACTACCAACTTGGGGAGGAAAGGGTTTATTTATCTTACATCTCCCCGGTCACAGTTCATCAGGAAGCCCAAGGTAGGAACTCAGGGCAGGAACCCGGAGGCAGGAGCTGGAGCA
>NW_008354705.1:1813329-1841820 GCF_000622305.1 Nannospalax galili | reverse complement strand
CCACTTTCTTATGCAACATAGGCCCACGTGCCCAGGGGTGGAACCACCCATAGTGAGTTGGGCCCTCCCACATCACTCATCAAGAAAATGCCCCTCAGACATGGCCACAGGCCAGTCCAATAAAGGCAATTCTCCAATTGAGGCTCCCTCAACCCAGGTGTATCGAGTTGACACTAAAGCTCTCCAGCACACCTTCTGAATTCTATAGTTCATGGGTTAGCAGTGACTAAAGGTGATATTCTAACAAAGCCTAAACAAACTTTTGAAATTAACAATATAACAAATAATATTTAACTCACTGGTTTCAGTTAACCTGGAACTCTATATAGACCAGGCTGACTCAATCCCATGGAGATCCACCTGCCTCTACCTCCTGAGTGCTCGAATTAAAGGCATACATCACCACACCTGGCCAGTTGTGACTTTATTATTTATTTTTTGTAGTCCTTAAAATTTTTATTAAAAGGTTTAAATGTCTTAATTGTCATTGTAAGTGTAGATGTTTATGTGCTGTAGTGGGATATTTCAATACACATATACAGCAGTCTTAAATTTTCAAAGGAGTAAAAGTGTTTATGATGAAAAATGTGACAATTTAGAATTTTAAGTTTTAACATCAAAGTGGTTCTAAAGACTCTGTCAGCTAAGTCTTGTGTATATAATAAATATTTAAAGACGGTAGCAGCTGCTACCATCTTAATCTTCATTAAGTTCTGGAACCTATATTGAGACAAATTTTCTATTCCTTATGAAAAATCTCTGTGAGAGAAAGGGTACTTTCATGATCTATCTCACAGATGAGAGATCTTAGGAAGAAACTTAGGAAGACTAAAGGATTGGCCTAACTCCCAAAGCTAAGGGATGGCAGAGATGAGGCTTGAACTCAGCTCCATCTGACCCCCACACTCAAACTCTTAATCCAGCAGAGCAGGTAAATAGAATTAGCATGTTCAAGAATCATAGTTTTATTTATGCTTCATCATGAGCAAAACTTTCCAGTCAGTACAAGGAAACGTTCATGACTTGATTAAAGTTGGCAGCACAAATGCATTTATTTTTGAAACTCATTTTGTAAGGCTCAAGTTGGCCAGGCGCCGAACTGAAATAAATCCCTAGGAATATGTTTACAGATGAACACCTTCCCTAAGTAACAAGGGTAACATCTCATTTCACATTAAGAACGTTGATTGACTTCAAAGTGTTATGCTGATGTGAGACCCTCAGGCCTTAGAGAAGGAGAATGTGGAGCAGGGGCAGGGATGAGGTGGGTGGATTGGGGCGGGAAGATGGGAAGGCAATCTCTGCAGAAGTTTCTGACTGACAACATTCACCTGAAGCATGGGTTTTAATTCGGTAGAGATCCATTCCTCCAGCTGAGGTTTGTGACTTGAGTTCCCTAGTTCCCCCTTCCTGATATGGGGGAGGGGGGTTGGTTTGCAGTTGGGTGTAATCGAATCAGCCCTGGCTTAACAGACTGGAAAACTTCCTGTCATTTTGATCTTTCCAATCACCAGTTGCCGGACCCTGGACAAGTCACTTAACCTCAAAGAACCTCAGCTTCTGTAATCTGGAACAATATAACAATTGGAATGGACTCTCCCTTCCAGCAATTCTGTGAATCAAGGAGAACTGACAGCTGATGCCGCAGATTAAGTTCAAATTTAGAGCCTTCATTGCTGGATATCTTATTAGGATGCAAACTCTTCGAAAGCATGCGGCATAATGGATGGCTCCTACAAGATGCTCAGGAAACAGTTTGTTAATCACTTTCTGTCTTAAAATGGAAAGCAGTCTTCCTCTTTCTCACACAATTGTTTTCTGAGGAAGAAATTTGAAGGATATTTGCTTTCTATATCCAGTACCTTATTCTATGTGCATTTTGCATACCATTATAATACATGCATAACTGGTTTATTTTTAAAGTTTTATTTATTTTTATTTTATGTGTATGAGTGTTTTGCCTGCATGTATATAAGTGCATCTGTGTCACGCAATGCCTGTGGAGACCAGAAGAAGGTGTCGGATCACCTGGAATTAGACTTACAGACAGTTGTTAGCCGCTATATGGGTGCTGAGAACTGAACCTGGGTCCTCTGCAAGAGCAGCCAGTGCTCTTAACGGCTGAGCCATTTCTCCAGCCCCCTGCTTAATTTTTAAATTGATAAAATATGGTATTCCTATTGTCCACAACTAGGCTGGCCAAAAACCATGTCACATGGCATATGTTACTATGTTTTTAAAAACCAAACCCAAAAGAATTTTCTCAAGCCTAGAAGTAAGTGTTGTCTTGCTTTATCCAGTATAGGAAAAAAGTATCCAGATTTTTTTCCCCAGAGATGGTCATTCTTTAACCCATTATACATATGTGAATGAAAAAGTCTTTTTTTTTTTTTGAAATTCCTGGGGCCCCCCCCCCCCAGGAGAGAAGGCTTGGGGCTGATTATCAGAGCATTTGAACGTGTGGGTTTGCCTGGGGGAGACAGACAGCAAAAGGCTGGGAGACAGGAATCATGACAAAGCCTGCTTGCTGGTACAGCTGCCGAGCAGAGCAGCGCTCACAAATGGACTCTTCTTGTTAATTGTATCTGATTCCACTTGATTATGTATTTCATTGAATTTAAATATTGGTGAGAGGCCACTGCTCCATGCTTCTCATCAGAAATCTCAATAAAAAGGCACCTCAGAAACCCTCTCCGGTCATCCATGCAAAGACAGTCCCCTCCTTGTGGCAGATTTGCTCCAGTCAACATGATTGCCTTTTCACCAGACTGTCTGTGAGCATTTCTAGAACACTTGATGCCACAACACTGAAAGAAAAGGCCATTTCTAATGTAATTGAGGATCTAAAATCGGTGCTTTCAGGTCATGTGGAAACTGATGATAGCCACGTAAAGAAGAATGCATCTCTGCTCCATGTTGTTACTGATGAATGGAAAAGATAGATATAACATAGACAGAGGAAGTAGAGGCAGGATGCAGAGCTGACTGCTGACTTCCCATGCAGTGAACACTGAGAAGCCATTGAAGCTTGTCCCCTAAGATTTCACAGGGAGGGAAAGGTTATGATATGATCTGGAACGCCAAGCCCTGAGCACCAGAAAGGACAGACAGGTGTACAGTGGGACTCTGGATGCCGACTTGCGTTTGAATCTAGCTCAGCCAGCTGAGTAAGCCATTCAGCTCTCTAAAGCTTGGTTTACTCAGCTGTCAAATGGAAGACATTTGTAGTTACTTAAGAATGGCCAGGTGTGGTGGCACATGCCTTTGATTCCAGCACTCTAGAGGCAGAGGCAGGTGGATCTCTGTGAGTTTGAGGTTAGCCTAGTTCTAGGCCAGATGGGGCTACAGGGAGACCCTGTCTCAAATAGACAAAAAACTTTTTTTAAAAAAGAGTGAGCTATAGAAATAAGAGGATATACCCATAAAGGCCTTTATACAGCCTGTGGCAGCATATGCTTGGTACTTAGTAGACTCACTAGGACTTTCTTTGCTTTACCTCTTTCTCTTTTCCATTACTACTCCTTTTCCCTTAAAAAAAAAATTAGAAATGGCTAATTTCTGCCACTGTGCCTTGTGACCTCAATTCTTCGATCCAGGCCCATACCACAGTGCTATGTAACCTAAGACCAGCCAATTTGACAAGTGTAGTGATTTTCTCCTGTTTTCTATCCTGAGTGTCTAAAAAACTCAAAAGCATAAAAATAAACAAAAACTATACACATGAACTTGTAAATGAAAGAACTAGTCTAGACAATCTTTGCATTGCCCCCAGCCCTGAGACAGAAGATAAACAGATGACAGGTAGATAAAGCTTTATTCAGCTCTTATTTTTATTCTTTTGGCTTTGCTTTGAACATTGAATATAATCTTCACTGGTGAGCAGACCAGCCAAGTCATGAAGGTTTGTTAGCAGCAATTGCCAACATATTGGATGATGTTTCCTGCACTGTTTTCAGTGACGGCACTGGCTTGACATAGTGTCACTAGGTTCATCTGGCAGAATGAGAGGACCGGGGACCAATCCTTACTATCACTTCATGGGAAAAGCAAGGAATGAGACATTGGTGTCAGGCAGAAAAATTCAAAGGGCCTCCCTCAAAACCACAATATCCAAGATAAAAATATTTTAGTGTAATATTTTAAAATTCATGCTAAATGCAGAGACTCCATGATGACCAAAATGTTTAAAATGTAAATAAAGACAGGAGCCAACACTGTGCTTGTACACCCCTGCATCCTCATCTCACTCTGGTTTCCACACTGGGAAGGCTCTAGGTCAGACATAAGGAGAGAGTTTCAGCCTAGGCTCCGACATTACTTACCCACAGTAACTAGTAGCCTCAGGCAAATCTCTGACTTTCATTGGTTCCCAATGCCTTGTCCCACCAATTCCACTTGGAAGCCTGATGGGATAACTTGCTAAGACTCATTGAACTTGAAAATTCTATGTGCTGTTTTTAAACCAAAAGTTACATTGTTTAGGGCCTCGTCAATGACTCAAAAGAGCTAGATTTATTCATTTAGCTCCACAGTCCAAAATATTAACTGAGCACTTACTGTGTCAAGCACTGGCAATACAGAGTAGGGAATTCTGAGAACAATACAGTAAGGAAAGCTAACCACCTATTTAGAGGCCAACCTAAGAATAAACTTCCAAAAAGAGTGAATAACAAGCTCAAAAATTTAGGGCTAAAAGAGAAAACTCTCACGGGCAGGGGCGGGGGGGCTGGAACTGTAAGAAGTTTAGTATGTGTAAAATATAAATAAGCTAGGTAGACCAAAAACAAAAACAAAAAACAAAAAACAAAGCCCCAAAAGTAGGGGAAAGGGATTATAGGTCAGACCTGAGTTCCACTTACCACCCTGCTGCTAATTGGCCAGGTGATGGTGCTTCCCCACCCAATGGCATTCTGTTGTGATACAACAGGAACTTTTCCATGAAAAAGTAGACAATTTGCTAAAGAATGTGAAACCTCAAATCTGAGGTTTTTAGAGTTTATCTCTCTCAGTGCCAAGGAGGGGCTGTATTAATGTAGTTATGTCCCTGAAAATAATTTGCTAATCAGCTAAGTTCCCATTGTGTGATGTCTGCGAGCTTGAAGCATGCAAGGTCCAAGCTAGACAAGCAAACTTTCATCTTAACATCAGGTATGAGAGGCAGACACCTAGGGAAATACTACTGGCAGACTCCCCCAGTGAGTATCAACTCCACTTAGGCTATGACAGCAGAGCTGGCCACGTCCTGCCATGCTTGTGTCTATGCATTTAATTCCCGCATTTAGAAGTCAGGATTACAGTCTACTATTTATAACTAAGCAAAAAGAAATTGTAATGGACACCAAAACATACATTTCTAGAAACCTGGGCATAGTCAAAGCTGTATGTTGTTTTGTTTAATTTAATTTTATTTTTTAATTTTATGTGTGTGTATTGTCTGCATGTAGGTAAGTGCACCCGTGTCAGACATATGCCCGCTGAGGTCAGAAGGAGCTGTCAGATCCCCTAGGACTGGAGTTACGAAAGCTGCCGTGTGGGTGCTGGGATTTGAACCTGGGTCTTCTGCAAGAACAACCAGTGTTCTTAACCGCTGAGCCATCTCTCCAGCCACAAAGCTGTATGTTTTAACCTCTTTCTTCACACATAGTATCTGCCATCTATTGAGTACTTACTCCCCTGCACTGAGCTGAACTCATCTAATCCTTGAAATTCTTCATGATATGTTCAACCGTGATCCCCATCTTAAGTACAGCAGGAATTAGAAGCACAGAGAAGTATAGCATGCACCCAAAGTCACTCAGCTGATAAGCAGCACAGCCAGAATTAAGAATTAATTAAGAGTCTGTGAGATGGCTCATGGGAAAAAGTACTTGCCACCAGGTCTGACAACCTGAGTTCGGTCCTCAGAACTCACATGGTGGAAGGAATGAAACAACTCCTGAAGTTGTCCTCTGGTCTCTACACATGTGCAGTGGCATGTGTGTGCCCAGACTAAAACACATAACACACATCATACACACACAATAAGAACAATAAGTAAAATAAAAGATGTTAAAAAGAAACAGGTTGGGGCTGGAGAGATGGCTCAGTGGTTAAGAGCACTGACTGTTTTTGCAGAGACCTGAGTTCGATTCCCAGCACCCACATGGTAACTCACAACCATCTGTAACTTCAGTTCCAGGGGGATCTGATGCCCTCTTCTGACCTCCTCGGGCATTGCACAACACAGGTGCACTTACATTCAGGCAATACATTCATACACATAAAATAAAAATAATAAATAAAATTTTTAAAAGAAAAAGGTCTTCCAATATCTGTTCTTTTAAAAAAAAAACTGAATTCAATGAATTCAGGCTCCCAGAATGAGTTCAGGCAGCAGCCTGTTTCAGGCTAGGGTCTGTGTTCTCTTGGTCATGTCACTCCATAAACAAGGTTCATCAGCTTGGCCCAGCCATAGCATTAGGGATGGACATTAGAGTAGGTGAATTCTTTGGGCTTCAATAAATACCTGTCATTTAGTGGTGCAAAGAAGAGTATCCTGTGTGTGCTCCCAGTCCCTCCTGTGATCTTGGGAGCACCCACCCTCCTCCTTCTCCGCTCTCCCACTGTCTCGTTCTGTGTGCCTTTTGTTCCTAAGCACTAGCTCGTTCCATCTGCTCTTCCTTGATAAGAACTTGCATGAAGCTCACTATTACCTTTTCCCGATGGTCCCATAACTCTTTCCCAGCCAGGCTTCATAAATGACGGATAGACGCACTCTGCCTGGAAGCTCTTTCCTCCACTCCCCTCTGGAGTCTGAAATATGCTTCTGGGCACACTGCTATTAAAGCTGCTTTTTTTGTCACCAGAGAACTCTCTGCAGTTCTGGTAACAGACACATTCGATGAAGGGACATAGGCAATGGCTTTGAGAGCTGGCCCCGACACTGGCCCCATAGGCAAGCTGTAGAGACCTGTCTCAGAGTCAAGGAGAAAGGAATCATGCATGCTGTGGGCTGAAAGGAATCCTATGTGTAGGTGCTGTTGCAAGGCCTAACCCAGGGTGCTTCTCTCAAGTCTGACCACCCCTCATGAATCCCCCAGGTTCTGACTTCCATGCTTATTCTCGCCTACCTTGTATGAGAAGCCCACCCCTACATTCATTACCAGAGTTGTGTCTCCCCTTTGCCCCTAAATGTGGCTCGCTGACGAGATAGTCTCTAGGTTGATGGTCTCTAGTCTTTCCATCCTCTCCCTTAATGCAAACAAGAGTTGGCATTTACTGTGAAATCACTGTACACTGAGATCTTTCTAGTACTTTTAAAGATCTCCCAGCCTGCAGCCTCCAATTCATCCTCCACACTCTCCTGGTCTAACGCCCTCCTCACTCCTCTGCCACCACCTATGCAGCCACCAAACATCATATGTTCTGTGCTGTTGGGAATGTTCCTTCGCCCTCACCACTGTAGTCTGCCTGAAAAGAAATTTGGCATCTGGCCAGGATGGCATCTCATACTGAGACGTTCATAATGGACCTTGTAATGTTTGAGATTGGGTCAATGAGGTGCCTACACCCTCAGGTTGTACTGCGGATGTCTAGATCACGGGTGTCTGGCCCACATCCTAGGATGCCCAGATTCCACAAGCTCTTCAAATGAGACCCTAGAGCTCAGGAATGCTGAGTCTCAACTTACTTGAAAAGTTTTCACAAAGTACATGAACTTGGAATATTCTGACAAGTAAGGGGGGAGGGAAAAGATTCACATTCACTGCCAATCACTGCCAAACCACCACGTCAGGAAGTAATTTTGTAACTGCCATTGCCTCCAAGATGTGCTGATGTTGAAGTCAATACTTTTTTCTAGTGGTTCTTGAAATATTTCTTCCCAGAGGAAGCAATGAAATATGTTCTTATTTTGATCTGTGACCCCCCTGGAACATTTTTATCACTGGCCTCCCCAGAGAGGATTCCTATGTAGAAACAGGTCATGATTTAATTTCTATTATCCTTGTGTAAAATCATCAATTTGTGACTGGATTTCTCATTCACTTATTTAATCCTTCATTCAACAAATGTATATTGAGTCCTTACTTTATAACAGGCCTGTGCTAACTACTGAAGATACAGTAATGATGATCTTGTCCTCATGAAACAGAAAACATAGCTCACAAGTGAATGCGAAGGGAGCAGAGGGTGATGCATGCAGGGACACAGGAAGGGAATAGCAGGCTTTACTTCTTTTTAAAATGTTTTATTATTTTTATTTTATGTGTATGCATGTATTGCCTGCGTGTAGATAAGTGCACCCATGTCGTGCAATGCCTGTGCAAGACAGAAGAGGTTGTCGGATCCCCTGGAACTGGAGTTACGGACAGTTGTTAGCTGCCATGTGGGTGCTGGGATTCAAACTCTGGTCTTGCAAGAATAGTCAGTGTTCTTAACTGCTGAGCCATCTCTCCAGCCCCAGGTTTTACTTTTTATCTCTTTTCTTCTGAATATATCTCCTCTCCACCCCCACTCCACCACCCCATTATTTCATACCTATATTTCCACAATAAGCTCCTGACATGCAGCCTCCAGGTCATCTCCCACACTAAAGTGTAAACAGAACTCCCCTCAATGATGGACATCATTCTCTAATACAAATCTGATGATTTCTCAAACTTTCCCACTCTCCAAAGGCTCCTGGGCTTTTACATAACACTGGAGCTCTTTCCCTTGAGGGGAATTTTGTTCACACTCACTTCCTGCTTATTCCTCTGGAGTGCTGCTGCTCCACTTCAAGGCAATAACACCCACATCTCTTGCTGTAGTCACACAGAGCTACATCTAGTGCTCGCAAACTCTATGCCTGGGAAGTCTTTCTCTTTCCCTGTTCAGGACTCAGCCTCATCAAACTCCCCAAGAAACTTTTTGATCTTCCCACTTTCCCTTTGCTGGGAGCTCTCCCTTTGTGCTTTCATAGCATGCTGGCCATATCTCTAGACAAAACACTCCATAGCATTAGTTATTAATTAGGGTCACCCAGGTGCTTTCTATAGCTATAGTCACATGGGGTGACTTAGAGTTACCTTCATTTAGATCAAGCACTCACACATTTTTCTCTGCTTGGAATGACTGTTCAATACTTCACCTGTAAAGACTATTCATTTTTCAAAAATATCCTAAAGATCACCTCAGGAAAAAAAAATAAATCGCAGACATGTTATGTACTACTGGTACTTGCTTCCTCTGTACTTACAGCAGTTATATTATATTATAGTGCATCATAAGTAGTTCCTCCTTCTTGAAGGTTGAGACCAGTTTTTACTTTCTTTTTTAAAATTTTTATTACTTTTATTTTATGAGTGTATTGCCTGCATGTGTGTAAGTGCACCCATTTCATGCAATGCCACAGAGGTCAGAAGAAGGTGTCGGATTCCCCTGGAACAGTAGTTATGGATGGTTGTTAGCCACCATGTGGGTGCTAGGAATCAAACCCAGGTCCTCTGTGAGAGCACCAAATTCTCTTAACCACTGAGCCATCTCTCCAGCCCACAGGTTTTACTTTCTTATGTTTTGTTTTATTCTGTTCCTTCCTGACTCCAGCACACACTAAATACTAACACATGTTTTCTAAATGTTGGCAGAATCCAGGAGGAGGAGTGGAATGTACAGCACATACATTAGGAACACAGCACAATGCAGAGCTGTTTACTCTGATTGCTTTGTGTGTTAATCTTGTATTTAATGTGACATTGTAAATACTTTTATGATCGGAACTATGTGATATATTTTTATATGACTTCGGGGACTAAATACAGAATGCGTGATCAATAAGCACTTATCAAAAGACTCTGCATATGATTATAATAGATCATAATAAGGTGATATTGCAGATGAAATACACCTTATCAGATCAGATAAAGAACTCTAGTAAAAAGATAAAATAGCCATCTTGATCTTTTCTTGCCAAGATTTGCTAGAATAATGATGAGAATGTTCACCATGAAGGGAAAATAAAGGGACATATGCTGACAATTATTTTTAAACCCCTACTATGCCAATTTCAACTTGAAAATATTTCTGAATAGGTCTTTTCTTCACTAGCTATTTAAAAAAAAAAGCATACATTCCAATTTCTGTCTTACTAAACACCTTCTGTTAAAGAATGGAGAATCGTAAAGCCAGTCTATTTTACTCAGATGTTTCCCTTCCTCAATTCCCTCCCATTTTTCCTTTCTTCTCCATAGCTTCAGGACCTCCGCTATGCTGGCTTATGAGGGAAGGGATCACCCTTTCCTCTGTGAACTTTCTCAGAGAAGCTCATCTGTACCATGCTTTCTTCCACGTCACTGCCAACATCTTCAAAGCCAAACAGGTTCCTGTCCCAAGCAGCAGAGATATGGCCTCCCTGTGTCATCTCAGAGAAAGGAAACCCCCTGACCATCAGCTGTCACAAGTACTGGGTCCGAGCTTCCAGCATTTCCTGTCAGAGTCTGCTTGGCTTCTCTTACAAATCCCAGACTGTAGGTTACAAAAAAGACAAAATATACCCATGTGCATCTACACCACCTTCACCACACAAATGTTATGATGGAGAAACTTTCACACATGCACTTTCTAGATCTAAGGAACACATTTGTGATTACCCAAAAAGTAAGTCCAGGAACAATCTAGTCTTTTATGTTCAAGAGGAGGCATCCCAGACATCCCCAAACTCGAGTCCCACTCCAGGAACAGGAACTGGCAAGCACAGGAGAAGGAGAAGCCAAGTAGGAATTCATTGAAAGCTTAGGAGTGCCTGGCACTAGACCTCATCCTGCCTTAACTGGTTTCTAGTCATGCCTCTCCTGTTTATCCTTCACCCCTCTTCTCTTCTTTGTCCTGGCCCTGGATGCCTCACCTGCTGACCCAGTGTTGGCTACCTCAGAGGCCATTAGATTTCAGCTGCACCCCCCACCCACAACCAGGCGAGCTCTCTGCTCTCTGCGATATTTTCTCAGTGGCCACTGGCATTTTAAAAGTAAAATTATTTTTTTCAGGACCCTTTTTCTAGTGCAGAAGAGATACAACCATGCCAGTCCACCAGCTAGATAATCAGGCATTAAGCAACAAAACATGTCCATAGAAAAGGTTGAAAGCAAAAAAAGAAATATCCCCACAAAGACAAATAACCCAGAAACCTTCACCTATTCCACACGTGTGTGTGTGTGTCATAAAACCCAGAGCAAAAATAAAGCCCGGCTTCGTCAGTAGCTGCAGCCTCCACAGCAGCCTAAGTCCAGCTCCCAGCACTGCCAGGCGGTGTGTGTGTGAAGACAGCACCTTCCCCAGGGAGAAGAGAGAACTGCCCCCGCCCCCTGGGCCCAGCGTTCCTAGGAGGTGATTATGCCAAGTCTTTCAGCAACTCGTCATTCATCCTGCACTGACCAGAGCCTCACCCTGGAGCTTCTCTGCCACCAGTGCTGAATGAGAAAGCCCATGGCTGTCCCAATTCTCCAGGTGACACCCTGCACACGTTAGTACATGCTTGGGGCTCAGGGGAAAGTGGGGCTGGCAGGTGCCCACTTCTAAAGCAAAATCAATGCCAATGCTTACAGCTGGGGGTGGGGTGCGAAGAATTTGGCATCAGTTACCTGCAGGGCCTCCAGGGCCTCCCGCCCACCCGCGCTCACCGGCTCAGCATCCCAGCCAAGAACGCAGTCAGAAGGGCGGAACCGGACAGAGAGCCTCCACGCCCCCTTTGTCTCCACGTTCCCCAAATGACAGCCGAGGAAAGTTTACGAGCCTGAAGGGGGTCGCTTTCTGCTGGGTCCATCTGACACCTTGCAGGAGGCGACCCTCCCTGGAATCGCCCTCTCCTCCTCCCAACAACCAGGATGCTACCTTCATCGGCACCCTGAAACCCACAAGCCGTGCGTGGACCACCTGAGCAGCATTGTGGGTTCGGGAACCTGCCCCCGATGTCCAGGCACAGCCACGTCGGGCGCAGCTCTCTGGCCGCGGGTTCCACACTCACCTCCGCAGGCGGAGCGTCCTTCCGTGCGCCCTACGGGGCCGTCCGGCTCAGGGCAGCTAGGTGCATTCAGGCAGCGGCTGCAGACGCGCTTGCCGGGCGCTGCTGCATTCCGCCTGCGTGGGAGAGGGAGCCGGCGAGCGCGCAGCGCAGGCGTGTGGAGTGTGTGTGCGTGTGTGTGTGTGTGTGTGTGTGTGTGTGTGTGTGTGCGTGTGAGTGTGCGTGGGGGTGTGCGCGAGGGGCCAGGGGTGCGAGAAATCACAGATGCTCCTCTGCGCCCATCCCGCGCTCTGCCTACCTCCGCCTCCTCCTGGAGCTGGGTCCAGGTTTCGGGATCTCCTATTTGTTTAATGAAAGGAAAGGAGCAAAAGGCAGGCGGGGAGGGGGCGCCTGGGGAGGCTGGGAGGCGGGGAGAGGGCTGCGCATGCTCAGAGAGGGACATGGCGCTCTCTCAAGTGAGCTAAGGCGCGAGGAGATTGAGGTTGCGCCCACGGGAGCAGAGGAAGCTCCACGGGGTCCCCGGAAGGCTGCAGGGAAATCCCGCAGCAAAGGTGCGCCCTGCGCGATCACTCCCGGGCTCCCGCGGTGCTGAAAGCCAGTGTGGGCATCCCCACCCAGCCTGCTTCTGCAGCGAGCCTTGGGTAGCGCGGGGTTTCCTAGCCCTGGGTATTTTAGTGCTTGCTGGGGAATCCCTGGTGCCACCACGGGGCATCTGCCCAGAGAACCCGAAGGAAACCCCAGGCTGAAGCTGGCACCTGACCTACAAATGAGCTTCATGAGTTGTGCCTCTTTCTTCCCCCTCCCAAGTTTCAAGAGCAAGGTGGAGAAAAAGCCACGTCCACACAGATCCCCCAAATAGCTTTGATGGTTCCAGGGCAGAGAGGCACACAACAGGGAGGGGAAGGAAGGTGACTCTCCAAGGACCCTGGACAAGATTTCCTTATCCGATTCTATAGAGGAGACACTTGCCCTATTGAAGAGGGCAAAAAGAACAATGGAACCGTTGTCCCACTTGCCTCAATGCCAAAGCAATGGCAGGCCTTCCTTGGTGGGGTTCTGGCCCTTTGGTTAAGTGGAAGAACTGTCAAATGAATTCAGTAAGAGAACCTGAGCCCGCGATGGCGCAGTAACCCGAGACCTCAGGAAACCAGAGGGTGAGAGGCTTTGCCAGTGCAGTGGAAACTTTTTCGGTGAGGTTGTTCTTGCCGGAAGCATGCAAATGGTTCGGATCCTTTCTAAAGCTTCCATTTTTCTCCTCGGTTTAATCGCACACCCCACACACCCCCATTTTCTCTGCTACTTCCTGGAAATGTATTCCTCCCTCCTATTTACTTATTTTCTCTCTCCAGCAAAGAACCACTTTTTTTGGTCACTCCAGCTTCAGAAGGACAGAAGACGGCCTGCTCTGTTCAAATGTTTTCCAAGCTTTTATTAAAGATCACCTCAGAGTGCTTCCACTATGCAGTGCAAGTGAGCAGATGCCTTCTTGCTGAACTCTGACCCGTGTCCCATTCATCTTCCCAATAATAATGCGGACTGACACTTGAACAGCAGGACAATTAGATCAAATCCTAGAACACACCCGGAGGAGAGAAAACAGCATGTCTAAATACCACCAACAAAAGCAAAGTTTAGGAGAAACGGCTTGGAGGATGGAGCCCAGGATGGAAGGTTCTTATAAAGAGAAAGTGTCCAGGGTGTAGTGGCAGGTGCCTTCCCCTCCCAGATCTGCAGCATGGCTGTGCTTGAAGGACAGTGAATCTGAGTTTCCATCCACCCAGGAGAGAGATCAGGGTCTCCAGAAGCCAGCAAAGTCTCTATGGTATTTGGAGCTCCTCCTTCTATGCCTTTTGCTATCTGGCTATTTGGAAACATCCAAGACAGATCTGCCTGTTGCCTCATTCCCCTCAGAACAGAGAACAGTGATCCCAGGAATTTCAGGGTGTTTGCATTGGCAGGACCACTCTGCTTCCTTAGGCAGGAGAGCTAGTCTCCAGAACCACATGTATACTATACAAGAGATGAGTGGGGCCTCTGAATGAATCCAAGAGCTGGGTGGGACCCAGAACAAAGGAGGGCAGCTGGGATAGGTAGGTGCAGGCTTCAACTCTTCTGTTCTATCTGTGAGAGACAGAAGGAAGTTCTATCTGTGAGAGACAGAAGGAAGTTAATGGTTCCTGCAGTAATTCCAAGAAGCAAGCACGCTGTTCTTTGTGCCCAGCTTTGGTTGGCATGCCATGGCACAAAAATAGAGGTCAGAGGACAACTTTCAGGAGTCAGTTCTCTCCTTCCACTGCATGGATCCCAGGGACTGAACTCGGGTCTTTGGGTTTGGCAGCACGCTCCTTTACCAGAGCCATCTCAGAGGCCCTAGTTCACCTTCTTAAAGCATCAAGTAGATTCAAGGTCAAAGGTGACAGAACTCTTTTAAATTTAGAATTGCAAATAACTACAGGGTGTTTCTGCTATGGGACTATTCTGAAATAGAGCTTTACTGGAGTGGGAGAAGCATGAGGGATTAAACGAGATGGTGTACATAAAACATAGAACAGTGACTAGTGTGTATTGCTCTCTGCAACTTATAGCTATTGTTTTGGTTAGCATTTGCATTGCTGTGGTTTCTTTTAAGCAGAGATCTTTTTTATCCTAAATTTAAGCAAGTAAAACAGATGAAAACCACAAGCCTCCAAATTTACCTTCTTGCTTCTTCCACCACCCACTCACCCATCATCCTAATGTATTTAAACCCAAGTAGTAAAAAGAATACGATGAGAACACGTGGTTGTGAAAATAGTGAATAACTCTAATCCTCACCTTTCTACATTCATCTGGATGTGAGACGTGAGATGGCATTGTCTTTCCACAGTACACAACAAACATGTTTGTCACTCTTATCTCATAGTATGGTCAAAGATTCCCCCGCCTGGCAAGACTCAACCTCTATTGGTAGCCAACTTTAAAAAATATTTTGTTTTTATCTTTCAATTATCATACAAAGTAAAGTTTCCATATAGGATTTTCATACTTTTTTTAAAGACACAACCTCCCTGTAGCCCCAGGCAGTCTGGAACTCGCTATGTAGACTAGGCTGGCCTTCATCTCACAGAGCTCCACCTGTCTCTGCCTCCCATGTGCTGGGTCTAAAGATGTGTGCCACCACCATGCCTGGCTGATTTTTATACATATTTCATTTTGGTTGATTGCACACATACAGGTTCCCCCTCATCTCCCTGCCTTCCCTTTCCCCACTGCCCCCAGTGTTCACTTTGTTCTGTTGTTATCCCAGCCCTTCCCTTAAAGTCTCTTTGTTTCTAATCACATAGGCCCCTTTCTACTTTCCTGGCCTTTACCCACATTTCCTCCCACCTGGATATACATATTTAGCAGTTAGAGGCTGGGATCTGCACATGAGAGAGAACATATGGTATTTGTCTTTGTGAACCTGGGGCACTTCACTTAATGTTTTCCAGTTCCATTCATTTTCCTGCAAATTTCATGCTCATTTTTCTTTATGTTTGAAAAAAACTCCATTGTATATGTGTACATTTTCATTATCCATTCACCTGCTACTAGATGACATTTTTACTTTCCAAGTTTACCTACCAAATGTGTTACCCCTGATTGTAAAAGCTAGATTAATAATACAAAATTTTACTGTCAAGAGCCATTACAAAACTAGTTCTATGATCCTTTGAATATATGATGAGTAACTTAGTATATCAAGTCTATTTCTGTTGGATTTGCCTCCACTTAGGACAGGGTGAGCCACTCAAGGGAAGTAATTTTATGTTCCTGGTGCCTCTGGAAAGTAAGCAAGTGACCTATATTCAGTAAATGTTTAAAGAATTAATGATAAATACATATATCCTTATTAGTTTATGCTAGGAATATGCTGACTTTGAAACAGTCTTCCAAGTACTGCAATGCTTGATACTTCTTATAGATAATGAAGTCAATAGGCATTATTTTATAAGCTTTCATGTGTAATTATCTAAAAATGGAAGTTAAAACAAGAAAGGCAGAGCAAATTTCTGAAGACAGCTTTTATCCCCTTGGAAACAGATAAATTAAGCCCATTCTAATTTTTCTGGTTCAGAAAAAGAATGCAAATGTATTGTAACTCAAGGGACAGACTCATGCTAGCCAACTAATCCACCAGAATTATTTTCCAATTTATTAAACCTTTACCCCTAAGTAAACTGAAATAGTGGTTAGAACTTCTTACCTTCAAAAGAAATAATCCATGAAGAGGACCAACCCCAGGGTCTCACCCTAGCGTTTCTATAATAACTGTCTTGTGTGACAGTAAGAAATTGGTTCTGTTTTCATGGATGAGGATTTGGGTGATGGGAAGTAGGGACCATGGAGAAGGCAGAACCAGGAAAGGTCTATGCTCTATGGAAAGGAAACTGGGAGGATCAGGTGATTGCTGTTACATCTGTCTTTTCTCAGTCAGCCATCCATGTATCCAGTAAGAGTTTATTGAGGATTATATGAGGAGACGTTCAGAAGACAGAAACTGCAGTCTTTTATAACCTAATCTCAGAAGTAGCACAGTATCACTTTTGTTGCATTCTGTCAGTCACACAGACCAGGCCTGGTACTCCTCAGATTTCTTAATTTAGCCATAATTTTAGGATGACCGTGTTTCTTTTTTTAAATATTTTGTTTATTATTTTTATTTTATGTGTATGAATGTATTGCCTGAATGCAAGTGAGTGCACCTGTGTCGTGCATTGTCCGGAGGTCAGAAGAGGACTTCGGATTCCCCTGGAACTGGAGTTAAGGACAGTTCATAGCCGCCATATGGGTGCTGGGAATTGAACCAGGGTCCTCTGCAAGAGCAGTCAGTGCTCTTAACCACTGAGCCATCTCTCCAGCCCCAACTGTGTTTCTTGTTAAGTCACTGACTGATAACAAATCTCCAGAATCATCTCTTATTCACAAACTTTCTCGCCCACCATGGCCCTTACGATTCTTGCTGCTTTGTGTGCTTTGATCTGGGTTTCCCCCATTCTCCAGGGTTTATATTCGGGGTCAATATCCCATGGTGCAGCCCCCAGGGCCCAGAACTGCACCAAGGTCTCCCTGTCTGTACAAGTGGTACCCACGACCTGTCCTCGCTTCTCCCATTCTTTGGCTTTCCTCCCGTTGCCATCCTTGTAGCTCCTCTTAGAAACTTCACTTGAGAATCACAACTCCCCTTGGATTTTACATGTCATAGTATTCCATTGGTAGCATTTCCTATCTGTGGACTGTGTCTAATGTAGTAGAAGCAGAAAGTCCATCTGTGTTTTCCATTCTGCCCCATGCTGCCTGGCTAGAACTCTTTATTCCCAATGGCTGATACATGGGATTAGTATCTTCATTTTTTTTATCACATTTAAAATGAGAGGGCTGAACTAAAATACTAATCATCACTTTCTAGTAGTCTCATCCAGAGGTCAACAAAGTTATTCTGTAACAGACCAGTGAGTATATATTTTATGCCTTGTAAACCATATGGTCGCTGTCACAACTACTCAACTCTGCAGCCACAGACAGTGCATAAAAGAATAAGAGGGGCTGTTCTCCAGGATTGTCTTTTTATAAGAGCATGTGGTGGGCTGATTTTGTCCTTCGAGGTGTAGTGTGCCAATTCTCAGTTTAATCTATTTTCTGCCCTTTACCGCTATCATAAGCAATATGTTGGGTCAAAGGAACTTAAACCCTGCTTTCTGTCCTGCCTGTAGGAAAACAATAAAAACTATGACACTATGACATGGGTACAGGAAATCTTAGTCTCGTCTGTTTAGCTGTTCCTTGTCAGCAAGCTGTCTTCCTTGCTCTCTTAATACACATTCAAGAAAATTATTTTTTTCTATTTGTAAAATTTTCCACACGGAACAGTGTAAGCAATAGAACTATATTATTTTTATCCTGAAAGCAACTTACATAGTCCTAGAAATTTAATGAGAGAAATATTCAAAGAGAATTTTTAGTGCATGATATTCTTACCTATTAAAATAGAGCAAATATAGAGTAAATATATTCTGAGTATGGCTAGCACCTTGGGAAAATTACCTCTCCAAAGATAAATAAACTCAACTGAATAAAAATATATTCTTATATAAGTCCCAGTACAGACACAACAACCTCTCTGCTGAGTTGAGCTCATCCTACTTGAACTATTGGCTGGGCATTTTTACAGCATTTAACCCAAGTTGTGAAATTCAGCCTGTCTAAGAACTTCACTCCTCAAGAGTGTCTTACAGATTCAATGAAGTCCCTAATAAAATCACAGCATTTCTACAAAACAAAAAAGAAAAATCCATACTAAACTGTATATGAAATTTCAATGGACTCCATACAACCAAAACAGTTTTATAAAAGAACAAAACTGGAGATCTTACCATGATTGCCACAAAGCTAATCAAAACACCATGGTACTCCATAACGAAAAGGCACATAGACCACTGAAATAGAATAGAGAGCACAGAATAGCCTCACATATGGTCAAAATGATTTGTGACAAGTATGTCAAAACTGTTCAATGACTCTCCTCAAAAATGGCACGGGAAGAACTGCCTCCCCTCATGCAAATAATGCTGTTAGACTCCAGTTTTACACCATATATAAACATTTACAAAATGGAAGTGGGTAACAATTTTAGCCAAAGAACTAAAGCTTTAAAATTCTTGAAAGAAAACAAAGGTGGAAAGCTTTATAACATTAGACTTGGTAATTGTTTTCTTGGATATGATACAACAGGCACAGTGACCAAAGAAAACTGATAAATTTGTCTTCAACAAAACTAAAACCTTTCTGTGCTGATAGACACTATCAACAGAAAAGACAGCTCATAGAAGGGGAGAAAATGTTTATAAATCATAAGCATCATATATCTGATAAGATGTTAATGTCTGGAATATATAAAGAACATCGGAGCTGGAGAAATGGCACAGCTGTTAAGAGCAGAGTACCCAGCACCCACATAGCAGCATACAAGCCTCTGTAACTCCGGTTCCAGGGGATCTGATGCCCTCTTCTGGCCTCCATGGGCACCAGGTACACATGTAGTATGCACACATACATGCAGTCAAAGCACCCGTATACATAAAAATAGATATTAAGTCTCTAAAAAACAGCAATTATAATTCAACAACAACAATAGTCAACTCACAAAAGGGCAGAAAGGCTGGGTAGAATTTCTCAAAAAGAGAAGATATGCAAATAACCAACAGGCACATGAAAGAAAAAAAAAAAAAGCTCAGCATCATTGCTCATTCAGAAAATACAAATCATAGCCACAATCTGATTCCACTTTATATCCATGGGTATGACTACTATAAATAAAAAACAGGAAATAAAATAAGATTCTTCATGGACTGCTAGTAGTAATTAAAGGCACAGTCTCTATGGCAGGTCTTTTAAAAATTAAACACAGAATTGCCATATAATACAGTGATTCCATTTCTGGATATATAGCCTCAAAACTTGAAATCAGGGGCCTGGACATATAACTGTACATATGTTTATAGCATCATTCATTCACAAGAACCAAGAAGCGGAAGCAACCCAAGTGTCCATTGACAGATGAGTGAGTGAACAGAATATAGCATATACACCCAGGAGGATATTACTCAGACCTAGAAAAGGAAGAAAATTCTGATAGATAGTATAACATAAATTAACTGTTTATACTAAGTGAAATAAGTTTGTCACCAGAATCTGATTACTGTAGGATTCTACTGTCAAGAAGTTCCTGGAATAGGCAAATTCATAAGATCAGAGAGCATAGCAGGATGGTGGTTGCTGGGAGCAGAGTGGAGGAGGCAATGGAGAGTGTTTATGGGTCCAGAGCTTCAGTTAAGAAAGATGAAAAACGTTCTGAAGGTAGATGATGATGAGGACTGCACTTTAAAAATGGTAAAATTCTGGTGAGTGTGTCTTACCTTAGTTTAATATTTTTATTTATTATTTAAATTTTTGAGAATCTCATGCATGAGTACTATATTACATCATTTTCACACTCCCCTCTCCCCTTCCGTCTCTTCCCATGCCCCCTACTCCCTCTCAAGTGCACGATCGATCTTTTTCTTCTAGAATTACTACTGTTACATATATAAAGTGTTGAGTCCATTTGATGTCACTCATATGCACACGGGTGTGGGGCTGACAACTAGAAATTGAAATAGGGGGCTGTCCATGGAGAAGACTGATTGTCCCTCTCTCGGCAGCCATGGATTGCCTATAGCTCTTCATCCAGAGGTGGGACCTTGTGTAATTTCCCTCATCCTGTTCAGCATATCAACTGGTGTCATTATGCAGGTCTTGTCCGGGCAACTATATTGTTAGGATTTCATGGGTACAGCCTCCCTTGTCATGTCTAGAAGATATTATCTAGCAGCAAGTCCTGGTCCTCTGGGTCATACAATCTTTCCTCATCATCGATGTTCCCTGGCGTACCTTTGGTATAGGAGTTGCACTGGAGATGTACCAATTGGGGCTGGGCACCTCATGGTTACTTATTCTCTGCA
Source organism: Nannospalax galili (assembly GCF_000622305.1). Classification (NCBI taxonomy): domain Eukaryota; kingdom Metazoa; phylum Chordata; class Mammalia; order Rodentia; family Spalacidae; genus Nannospalax; species Nannospalax galili. The sequence continues at coordinate 1,821,327 of NW_008354705.1, read as the reverse complement.
TTTTGACTAGTGGTGGATTTCTGAAGTAGCCTCTGGATGTTGAAAGAAGAAGCTTCTTTCCTGAGGGGTGAGAGATACGCTTACCTGTGGGTTTCAGGATTTACCTCTAAGTATTTAGACTATAGTTAGAAATTATATTGGATAAGGAAACTGGCAGTAGTAGGTTCTCTTCCAGTGTCTGTGACCTCTTCAGTCATGGGGAGTTCAATACTTTACATCCTCAGGCATGAACTCCCTCCTATTGAGCAGGCCTTACATCCAATTAGATGGCTGTTGGCACTTAGTGTTATTTATCTCTCCTTCAGTATGAACCTCCCTCCCCACTCTCCAGTTCAAGTCCCTCCTGTTTTTCCTATTCCCTTTCCATAGCATTATCTCCCTCTTTAGAGTTCCTTCACTCCCTTCCCCTATGACCCTCTCTACTTTCCTGGATTCTGAATTTACTTCAGGTTATGTACTGAAATTTAAAGATTTGGAAGTAGTATTCTCAAATGAGAGAGTGCTGAGCTTCTACTGGGCTACCAGAATTCTTTTAAATTACAGACTTTTAAATTTAATACATCATTACTTCCTCAAATATTAATAATACCCATGATCTAGTAAAAAGAGGGCCTCAGTTTGACTTTGAGTTAAAGTCCATCTCAGTAAGGAAATATTTTGACTTCATGTCCATAGGTAAGACACACTGAGCCCTAGTTTTTTCATATATAAAATATAGAAAATAAATTATGTCGCCTAATCATGAGAATTAAGATGTCTTTAAGAATGCCTGTCAAGTAATTGATACTAGATTAACAGAAACTATCATCACATCATCATTCACCATGTGTTTCACCCAAAAGTCATATTAAAAAGTTGAAGTCATCCCTGACCTCTTTTACAACTAATCACCATATTATTTGTTCAGAATGTTTCATGACTTTTCCCTTCCCATTCTTAAGGCTTAGCATCCCAGGTAAGACCCTCATCACTCAACCTGGGTTGATGTAATGACCTATTAGTGGAGTTTGTTGGGCATTGCTTTGTTTCCTGCTGGACTTAGACTGTGATAATCAGGTATTCAATCCTCTTTCACTCAATGAATGTGTGAGAGATGCCTGATGCCAAGGTAGTCATACAGCTGGAGATCAAGAAATCAGTACTCTGAAGAAATCGTGCCTGATAGTCTGACTTTGTGTGTTTATGTTCTTTTAACTTATAAATGTATTTACTGAAATGACAAGTCAAAGAAAGGCATAAAGAAAAGATTTGAGGAAATAGTTTTAAAAACAATCCCAGTGTTGTAGGAATAATACAGTGCAGTCATACATATTTATTATGTATATGAGTGTATGTGATATATGCAGGGGTAGGTTTGCATACCTGTGCACACATGTGTGGAGGCCAAAGAAGGACACTGCGTGTCCTGCTCTACCACTATGCCTTATTCCCTTGAGACAGGGTCTCTCACTGAACCTGGAGCTCCACCACTCTTTTCAGCTAGGCTGGCTGGCCAGCAAGCCCCAGTGATCTGCCTGTCTCTGCCTTCACCCCATCGCTTACACACACACAAAGTGTTGGAGTTACAGGCATGCATGGCCATACCCAGCTCTTTTATGTGGGTGCTAGGGATCAGAACTCAGATTCTTATTCTTGTAATGTAAGTGCTCTTACCCACTGAGACATCACCCTATCCTTGAAATTTTTATTTTATTTAACCTTGAGGGATATATGAGCTATGACTTAGAATCCTTTGTCTGAAACTTTTAAAGAGCATGTCTCCTAGTGCTTTGGTAATCTCATAGCACTCTCCCTCAAAACTAGCAAAATCATTTGGTTAACGTATCATATTAACAAAAGAAAACTTTCAGGAAGCTGCGTGCCAAATGATACAAACTTCTTTATAAAAGATCAGTCATAATTTGCCTTACCACCATTACCATCAGCAGGCAGCCTTCATTGGAAATCATTACTCTTTGACAGTAAGCTAATCAGTGAGGCTGGGTATCTGTTGTTCTGGCTTACTATATTCACCCTTTGACCAGAAATGAAATCTAACTAAGCCATTGACATCCTCCAAGAAGACACTGCTCAACTGTAATCGACGTGGTTTGAATAGAGCCTGACAAAGCCCCCCCCTCCCACATCCAAGAAGGAGCCTAGAACCCCAAACTTCTTTATCAGGTTTTCCCACTGCCCTAGCCGTTGCAGTGTCTGACAGACAGCAAATAATCCAAATTTATAAAATTAGGTCAAAATCCAGAATTTTGGTTTCTGTGAAAAGAAACATGTCTTTTTTAAAAAACCAGAAAACTAAGCAGTTGACATCCACTAAGCCTAGGAATGCTAAGAGAATGTGGTTAGCATGGTTTTGAATCTCTGGTTCTATTCTGCTTAAAATATCACTAGTCATTTTAGTTACTTAAGAGGCTCATTTATTTTTTTAAAGCTTAAGGCATTTTGAATTGGGTTTTCTTTCCCTTACCCTATTGGAACTCTTTATAGATACATTCATTTTAGTAACTCTTTAAGGCCAATGGGAAAGCAAGCAAAGGATGGGCACAATGTTTAAAGGATCCCTCAGGCCACATTATAACTGCTTTCTAGCTCTGAACATTTCAAACAGCCTCACCCATGAGCATACGTCTTATGCGTCCTCTTGAATTGACAGATGAGAAGGGCTGGTGCTCTTTGAGGCTAACACCCCCTGCTAGACAGATGGAGCTGAGAGGGCCAAGGCCAGGACCAGGCTTATGCTGCCAACTCATTTGGCCACTGGCCCAGCCCTACTTCACAATCACCAGAGCTGTCATTATCCAGCTAAGGCTAGGGTCTGTTTGCCGTCAACTTCTCTAGGCTCCAGAAGATGACAGTGGAGTGGGAACTCCTTGCTTCTCCTGGGCCCGAATACAATGTGTCAATCATAACTTTATGTAGTTGATAAGGTGATCTTGGCAGGAGGCATGCTGAAGCCTCCTCCCATCCCAACAGGGGTTGTCAGGAGAGTGCCTAAAACAGCTGTCAGCCTCTGGTTGCCAGTCTGGCGTGACTGACTTTCTGGTCCCCTCCTTCCTCACAGCTCTCCAAGTGGTGCAATTCATAAGCATTAATTTCCAAAAGGAAGCGTGACTGTCTTGGTTCATCTCCCTTATGAGATCCATCTTCTATTATCCGTCCAGTAGTGATCCAATATAATCTGACCAGGTCACTCACTGGCTTACCCCTCCACTGGCTTTTCCCACCTCTTTTCTCAAAGTTCTTGGATGAGTTTGGTTACAACTATGTTTCAATCTCAGACCATACTGTTCCCAAACCACTTGCTTATCTCTGCCCAGCTACTCCAAATGTGCCAAGTTTCCTTCAGCCAGTATGCTGTTCTCATTCCCCCTGCATGACTGCCTAAATCTTGTTTGTCTTTCAAGTATCAGGTCAGATACTTGAAAACCTTCTCTCAATCCCCTAAAGGAGGGAAGAGGAAGTACCCCTCCTCTGTGCTCCCACAATGCTCTTGAGATGACCTCTCGTTAGTGATTCTTGTTCTATATGTAATGTACACATTTATATGTGTTATAATTGAAATGATTTTTGTCACCCCCCCTTCCCAAGTTAATGGCCATCATGATAATATTAAATGTTAAGGCCTTTAAGAAGTAATTAAGCTTTTTTTTTTTCCTTTTTTTTTCCTAGGGAAGGAATTAGTTAGAATGTTGGAAAGGTATATGATAAGCTTTTTTTTATATGAAAATTTAAGTTCCACCTCCTTTTTAAAATTTTTACAAAAACTTTATTGAGAATTTCATACATGCATATAAGGTGTTTTGATCAAATCCATGCCCACTCCCTCCCCTCCAACATTCCCCCCTCTGAAGAGGTAACCCTAAAATCTTTTAAGGATTAGATACAAGCTCCCAAATACTTTTGACATTTTTGGCCTTGGAACAGAGTATGTTGTGAACAGGCCCAAGGACATTTTCACTTTTAGCCCAGAAACTGGCTACATTTCTTTGGGGTCTTTTTACCCTAACTGCCTAGCCAATTCCTACCTCCTGTTCTTATCATGCCATCTTCTGAAGGGGTTACCCAAATTGCCAACAGGGAATAGGGACGATTGCTCTGGCTTCTTCCATGCTGAACAGGGATGCAGGGTGAGGCAATTGGAGTACCCCTTCAGTGGGTCTATCCAAAAGACTCCCAAATTGCAAACTCTTGTCTCTAAACAGAGAAGGTCTCGTATCATAAATAGGAGATGTGAAGGAGAAGTAAACGCAAGAGTAATTAGCATTACAAGTTCTAGACAAGGAACTAGAAAAACGTCAGAACAGGGCAATTTTTCAAATGTTCATATGAGAGTCCATTGGAGTTTCTCAACAAGGGCTTCGAAAAGCATCTCTCTATTGCATTCTTCTTCATTTTTCTTTTATCTTCCAAGGCTGGGCTAGTTGGCTGGGAAGAGTAGCTGGATACTCAGGTGAGGGTCCAGTGACCCTGCTTAGCACTACTTTAATGAATGAGCACTGCTGGGAGTTTGAACCAGTGACCCCCGGTGCAGTGATGATTTGGGATGAGTAAGCATGCCACCCCCAGTACCAGGGACACTCAGACACAATGGGGAGTCTAGTCAAGCAGGGACTCATTTATTGCAGGTGTTACAAAGCTTATAAAGGCACCTGGAACTCCCCCCTTCCCCCATAAGGGTGTATCTTAAGGATGATCATGCACTGATCATGCACTCCTCAGCAGTGCAGAAGTATTCTTCAGACTTTCAAAGCAAGCCAGGCTGTGCCCCCAGTAACTTCCTTTCAGACCTATGCAAGGTGGGGCCTTTAGGTCCCCACATATCCCCTTTTGTTTATTTATTTTAATGCCGGACTGACTTTATTTCACAGGTTACCTACCTCATAGGCGGCTCCCTGAGCAGAGATGGCTATCTCCTTCCTCTAATCTTATGCATTTTTGCCTGTCTTAGGTTGTGTTACCTCTGACCAAGCCTTGCCCATCATTGGATCATGCACCTGGCCATGTGCATGTCCTGTCTTAGGAGTACTTGTCATGGAACATCTTACCTGTCTTTGGCTAAAAATGCATCATGATTAAGGGCAGCCGCATGGGTAATGCCAGCCCATGACAGTCTTAGTCTCTGCCTAACTCAGTTAGCCAAGTGTGGGTAACCGGAGGGGTCCTGGGGAAGTCCATAATCATGAGGAGGTAGACTGTGGCAGTTCCAAGGGTCCTCTGTCACCGAATTATCTGATAAAGACACTTAAAGATAAGCATTATCAAGCGAAACAAAGCAAGTCATGGCGTAGGACAAGTTGAAATACTTCTGAGGTCATGTACCTTTTAGCCAATCAGACAGTTGTCAAAGAGGCTGCAATGAAGCTAAGGAACTGGGTCCTTCACCTCAGGTGGATACAAATAAAGAGAGGAATTTTGTCTCATGAACTACTGTCCATGGACCGTCATGCTAGTAAGTCGGATCCTGGCCTACCCACTTAAGGTTTTTCTCAGCACCCATATGGGGTTGGAATCTCCTGTAGGGTAGACATACCCAAAGCCTCGACCCATGGTTAGCAAAGCATCTGGGCATTTCCATTGCCCTGTAATGGCATCCTTCCATCTTACCTGTACCTCAGGTCTCTGCTCCTGTCATCCCCAATGCTTCTGAAACCCAGATTCCAACTGATTTTTATAGTGAATAAGGCCATACCCAACAGTTGGTGGGGGCTTATTCTCCCTTTTTGTTTTTGTAATTGGATTTTTAGGTTTTGATGGTTGCAAAGCACTGGAGAAAATGAGACTGAGCATGTTTAGACTTCTCTCCTGTATGAGTGGTAGCCCAACACACATGTGAGAATGTGTCGATGGACACAAAAATATACTTAAGCTTTCCAAAAGGAGCATAGTGTGTGACATCTGTTTGCCACAAGGAATTTGGCTTGAGTCCCCTGGGGTTCACCCCTAGCTGTTGCAGAGGCGGTACCTGCTGCCTCTGCATTGCCTTGGGATAAAAGCCCAGGCAGTCCTTTGTACCCCCTAAGATGCTGTAAGAAAATAGGGGCTTCTCTCCCCTTAAGGAGTGTACGAGTCTGAATACTGTCAGAAAGCAATGGCCATGAGTTCCTTGAATGGAGCTGCTTTTTGGTTTCTCCACATCTGCCCCAGTCAGTGAAAACATTGTAGGTTTTACTAAGGGCTCCCTTGGCCCAGGATTTGCTGAGTGCTGTTGCTGGCAGGGCTGTAGCCCTCGGGGGCTTCCCCCGGGCCTTTTCAGCTGTCCCAGAGCCCATTGTGGAGCACTGCCAAAGGTGGTATTTTGTTTTTGTTTTTGTTTTTGTTTTTTGTTTTGTTTTGTTTTATTAAATGCGCCCTGAGGCCACTGCCACTGGTCGAGGGCCGGGGGTGGTCCCCGCCCAGCTTTTGCACGAGCCCCTGACCCGCTCATGCATTAATTCAAGGTGGGTGGGGTGGGTGGCTTTCGCCAGCAACCCCATGCGCTCCATTCTGCCCTGCCCGGGAGGCTCTGAAGCTGGCCAGGGCATGCCCGAGGTGCCGCTTGTTACTTTGGCTGCTTTTGGTTTCACTTCTGTTGCATTTCCGTGTTCTTCCTCAAACTCTTTCCATGATTCCCATGTATCCCCAGTAAAAACATTAGCCCCAAGTAGCCAGGGAGCCAAATGAATCACCTCTGCCCAAACCTTTTGAGCTACGGGGTCTGACAAATCCAAGCCCCTGCTTTTAAGCATATCTCTCAGTGCTTTAAGTGCCGGGTCTTCAAACTTAAAAGTTGTGCTACCCATATTTAAGGTCTTGCTTACCCCAAACATCTCGATTGACCCCAATCTGTTTTCTTTCTTTCTTTCTTCTTTCTTTTCTTCTTTTCACCTTCCTTCGAGCACCACGCTGAGCACCAGTTGCCAGGGGTTCGAACCAGCGACCCCCAGGGAGTGATGATTGGGGATGAGTAAGCACGCCATTCACCAGCCCATGCCACCCCCAGTACCAGGGACACTCAGACGCAACAGGGAGTCTAGTCAAGCAGGCACTCATTTATTACAGGTGTTACAAAGCTTATAAAGGCACCTGGAACTGCCCTCTCCTCCCTTGAGGGTGTATCTTAAGGATGGTCATGCACTGATCATGCACTCCTCAGCAGTGCGGAAGTATTCTTCAGACTTTCAAAGCAAGCCAGGCCACGCCCCCAGTAACTTCCTTTCCGACTTATGCAAGGTGGGGCCTTTAGGTCCCCACAGGGCACAACTGTCAACAGCCCAATTGTGACTCTGTCTAGCAATCAGGCTCAGCCAAAGTCATGATGATGGTAGGTACTTCATGCAGAAGGTACTGCTGTATAGCATCATCTTATTAAAAGGACCTGGAATTTAAAAGGATTTGGTGCTAGGAGCCACAGATGAAGGAGAACATACCTCATTTATTTTTCTGAGTCTGTTACTGCATAGATTGTCTAAGGGCATATGGGCTGTGTTAGTTGGGGCTGCTATAATCAAGATCAGTAACCATGTGGCTTAACAGAAACTTAATCTCTTGTTTCCAGAGGCTAAGTCCCAGAGCAAGGTTTTCCCAGGGTTGTCTTATAAATGGCCCCTTCTTGGGGTGTTTTTATATTCTTAAGCCCATGGCTGTACAAGTGTCTCTACAGTAGGATGAGTCCTTTGGGTATATGTCAAGGAGTAGTATAACTGGGTCATATGATAAGTTCATTTTAAATTTTTTAAGAGTTCTCCACACTGTTTTCCATAGAGGTTACATGAGTTTGCAATCCCACCAGCAGTGAATTAGTGGTCCCCTTTCTCCACATCCTCACCAGCATTTGGTATCATTTGTTCTCTTGAGCCTAGCTAGTCTGATTGGGGTAAGGTGATACCTTAGGGTGGTTTTAATCTGCATTTCCCTAATTACTAAGCATGCTGACCACTTTTTGAGATGTTTCTTAACCATCTTTTTTTCTTCTTTTGAGAACTCTCTGTTTAGATCTTCAGCCCATCTTTTAATTGGGTTGCT